>NW_011494615.1:9450130-9462194 GCF_000754665.1 Bison bison bison
TGCATTCTGAAGGAGATCAGCCCTGGGATTCTTTGGAGGGAATGATGCTAAAGCTGAAACTCCAGTACTTTGGCCACCTCACGCGAAGAGTTGACTCAATGGAAAAGACTCTGATGCTGGGAGGGATCGGGGGCAGGAGGAGAAGGGGACGACAGAGGATGAGATGGCTGGATAGCATCACTGACTCTATGGATGTGAGTCTGAGTGAACTCTGGGAGTTGGTGATGGACAGGGAGGCCTGGCGTGCTGTGATTCATGGGGTTGCAAAGAGTCGGACACGACTGAGCGACTGAACTGAACTGAACTGAACTGAACATCATGCCATTTATTATTACTTTCTCAGCGGACTCAACATCCGGGGGAACCATTACTAAATCTGTCTTCTGCAGACACCATTGCTGCTTGTGATCATTGGGTCACTTCTCTGCCATTGGTTGCCCCACCAATCAGACCACCAATATATGGATTTTTTTTCCTCATTTGTTTGATTCGAGGCAGCAATGAGCTTATAGCACTGTTGTGCCAGCTGCTATGGTGGACATAGACAATAGACTAAAAATGGCAGAAGGGAATCGATACTTAGTAAAGATTCCCAAAGAGCTTTATCTACTTCATCCAGTTTAATTATCGTAGCAGCTCTGCATGGTAGGGATATGATTGCCACATCACAAATGAGTCCTGAGAGTTTAAGTGATTTGCCTGTGCTCACTTAGCATGTAGGGGAATGACCGGGACTTACATCCATGTCTTTGCCCCATGGGATAGTGCTGTGTCCTGCAGCAGACCACCCTTTGATGGGCTCACCAGCGAGCTGGGTGAGAGGAAATGCACGTACTGTAAGGCAGGTCTAGACTGATAGATTGCTACACCATCTGAGTGAGAAGGGCAGTAGTGGGACATGGCAGACAGGCTGCCAGCCTCATCCACATCCTCTTGCCTGAAACTGTCCACAGCCACTGCTGTGGGGGGAAACACGCCTGGCCCTGGTTCCACAGTGGTCTGGGACGGTGGTGGACAGTGACCCAGCTGGGAACAAGCTGATGCTTTCTACTGTTTTAGGACTTCTAGACTGTATAGCTGGTTAGAGTTGGGTGTTCCAGTTAGGAGGTGGTGCAGTGCTGGGTTTGGTGTGCTCCTATCCCGTGACTGTGTAACAAATGATGGAACATTTGCCAGATTAAAACAGCACCGACTCAAAATAGCCTGCAGCTCTGGAGGTCAGAGGTCCAGGCCCTAGTGGCTGGGTTCTTCCACAGCTTACAGTCTCACAAGAGTGGAACTGTTGGAATGTACTTCTAGCTCTCTGGGGGCAGTCGACCAAGTTCAGTTTTTTGGTAGCTGTAGGGTTCTCGTCTCCTTGCTGGCTGGTGACTGGGTCTCTTCTTAGTTCCTTGGCACTGCCTGCAGTCTTGGCCCTGTAGCCTGCTTCGTCCCCAAGGCCAACACTGGAGAATTTCCCTCATATTTAATTCCTTTCCTTCTTGTTGTTTAGTCATTAAGTCATGTCTGACTCCTTGCAACCCCATGGATTATAGCCTGCCAGGCTCTTCTGTCCGTGGGATTTCCCAGGCAAGAATACTGGAATGGCTTTCATTTTCTTCCCCAGGGGATCTTCCCAACTCAGGGATCGAACCCATGTCTCCTTCATTGGCAGGCGGATTCTTTGCCACTGAGCCACCAGGGAAACAATCCCTTTCCTGCTTCTACTCTTTTTCTCAGGAAGAGCTCAGACGGTCAGGCTCGCCCAATACCCCTTTTTCCTTAAAGTCCACTGTGCCATTTAATGTCACCTGATCATGGGAGTGAGGTCCATCACACTCAGGATCCTGGAGGTTACATGGGCATGTCCACTGGGGAGTGGGAACTCGTAGGGGCATCTTAGTATTTTGCCTGGTAGAGATGAGGTTGCCCTTGGGGGCCACGTGCAAACCGGATGAAGAAGCCTAGAGGGGGGAAGGAGAGAGGGAGGCACTATGAGGGCAGGGCCACGGCTGGGCAGCCCTGCGGGAGGGCTCCGCACATGCCCGTGTGCAGAGAGGTTAGCTGCCCTTTTTTCCTGGGGCACTTCTGGTTTCCATCAGGCCCTGGTGCAGTTCAGCCTCCGGCTCTTGGGTTCTGTGCAAGGGCCCGGTGTATCTGGGATGAATTTTCCTTTGTGCTGTGCTACCTTGAGAGGATTTGTTTTCTGTCATCTGAGTGGATGTGAATCTCCATCTGTAAACTCAGATGCAGGCAGATTTTATTTTCTTTTGTCTATAAATCAGACTAATTTCTGTCTGGAGCCACTTTCCACTTAGAAACAGTCTCAATCGATTCAGAGCTTCCTTTGGTTTCGCATATGTGCTGTCCGTATCCCCCGCCCCTCGCCCCTTGGGCTTCCCCATAGCCACAGACACCCACAGACTTTCACACCGCGTATTCATCTCTTCGCCTGGGCTCTGCCCTGCCTGCCGGGGCTTCTCTCTGTCCTCCCCACTCCTTCCCGGGTGGAGGTGTTCATGCTCCCTGGGAGCATCCCTCAACCCGTGGGGCCCTCAACAGGTTTCTTTTGCTGGTGTATTTGCCCCCTCATCTCTGCAGTGGGGAAATCCCAGAGGCCAAGCTCTTCATTTGTTTCCAGAGTGACAGGCACAAAGCGGTCACCCTCCCCTCTGCTGAGTAATTGCCCCCTCCCTACTGATGGGCCCATGGATTAGCTCAGCAGTAAAGAGTCAGCCTGCAATGCAGGAGATGCGGGTTTGATCCCTGGCTTGGGAAGATCCGCTGGAAAAGGGCGTGACGACCCACTCCAGTATTCTTGCCCAGAGAATCCCGTGAACAGAGGAGCCTGGCGGGCTGTAGTCCAGTGGGTCATAAAGAGCTGGAGGCGACCGAGCACACACGCATAGAAAATGCTTAACCCACAGGACCTGCTTCCAGAGAAATGCACCCTAAGACACACACACAGCCAAGTCTTTGCAGGGGCAGGGGGCTAAGGTGGTCCTTGATGCCCCTGGTCAGAGAAGTGCAGCTGAGATGTCCGTCTCCCTGTGGTTTCCTAAGTCAGCAGATTGTTTCACAGATTAGATCCCCTGCTTCCAGCCAACCTTCTTGCTACTTCTGGCTGCCCACATCTCTAACTTCCTGACCACATCATACAACTGGGTCAGTGGGGGTCCTGGCAGGAGACAGATGGTACACTCAAGCTGGATATTTTGAGATGAGTGTACAGGTATGAGAAGGATGTAAGAAAACCATAAGAGATGGTGCAGGGAAATATCCCGCTCCAGTCTGGGGGTGCAGGGACTACTGCCCTCCTAGGGCTGAAGGGGCCAGGGAAGGAGCCCTCTCAGGAAGCTGAAAAGGTGCAGTTGTAAGGAGAGCGCTCCTGCACAGGAGCTTTGGTCATCGTGGAGCCAGACTTCAGACAGACCGGAGGCTGAGGGAGTATTTACTCAAGCGTAACTCTCGCTCCTGTCCATTTACTGCTGGTGCACCCCTGGGGACCCCAGCTGAAGGCTGCAGGGTGCAGGGACCACCTGGCATTGTCCACACGCAGCAGCCCTCTGAGGAGAGGAGGAGGGTGGAGGCAGCTCAGCCTAGACCTGCAGGGGCAGATGGAGGCCGTGGAGCTATCGCCGTGCTCCCTCCGCTTCCCACGGACTCTCTGCAGGAAGTGGGCTTGGGCACGGACCTCAGGTACCCTTAGCTCTGGGGCGGCATTGTGGCTGCATGCGTTTGTGTGCGTGTTTGTGTGTGTTTGTGTGTGTGGAAATTGTTTGGTGACTGCGGTACCTTCCTGTGACTGCTGTAACTAATGACAGCTTCAGTGGCTTAAGGCAAGAGTTTATTCTCTTATAGCTGGAGGTCAGAAGTATGTATAGAGTCATATTTGGCCCGCTGCTGCTGCTACTGCTGCTAAGTCGCTTCAGTCATGTCTGACTCTGTGCGACCCCATAGACAACAGCCCACCAGGCTTCCCCATCCCTGGGATTCTCCAGGCAAGAACACTGGAGTGGGTTGCCATTTCCTTCTCCAATGCATGAAAGTGAGAAGGAAAGTGAAGCCACTCAGTCGTGTCTGACTCCTAGCGACCCCATGGACTGTAGCCTACCAGGCTCCTCCGTCCATGGGATTTTCTAGGCAAGAGTACTGGAGTGGGGTGCCATCGCCTTCTCCGACTTGGCCCACTAGGCCAAAGTAAAGAAATCAGTAGAACTGGCCCCTTTTGGAGACTCCAGAGGAGAATGTTTTCCTGCCTTTTCTAGCTACTAGAAGCCACCTGCCCTCTTTGGATCCTGGCCTCTTTCTTCATTTTCAGAGTGCATCATTCCAGTCTTTGCTTCCTTCGTCATGTTGCCTCCTCCTCTCTGTAGTCAATCTCCTCTGTCTCCGTCTTCTAAAGACCATTGGGATTACATGTTAAGCCCATTAGGGTAATTCAGGGTAGTCTCCCCATCTCAAGATACTTAATCACATCTGCAAAGTCCCTTTTGCCACAAAAAGTAAAAGTCACTAAGTTGTGTCCGACTCTGCGACCCCATGGATCATAGTCCACCAGGCTCCTCTGTCTATGGGATTCTCCAGGCAAGAACACTAGAGTGGGTAGCCAGTCCCTTCTCGGGGGGAATCTTCCCGGCCCATGGATTGAACCCGGATAGCCTGCATTACAGGCAGATTCCTTTCTGTCTGAGCCACCATAGAAGATAACATGCTCACAAATTGCAGGTATTAGGATCTGGACATCTTTATTCAGTTCACCAGAGTAGGAATGGACTCTTTCTAAAATTAAAAAAAATTTTTAATTAAATTTTTTATTCTAGTATAGTTGATTTATAATGTTTCAGGTATACAGAAAAGTGATTCAGTTATATACATACACACACACACATATATTCTTTTTCAGGTTCTTTTCCCTTACAGTTTATTGCAATATATTAAATATAGTTCCCTGTGCCACACAGTAGGACCTTGCTTATCTGTTTTATACGTACTAGTGTGTCTCTGTTAATCTCAAACTGCTTATTCATCGCTTCCACTCACCTTTCCCTTTCGGTGACCATAAGTTTGTTTTCTATGTCTGTGAGTCTGTTTCTGTTTTGCAAATAAGTTCTTTAGAGTTCCCATATAAGTGATATCATATGGTGTTTTTCTTTCTATTTCTGATTTACTTCACTTAGTGGGATCATCTGTAGGTCCATCCACGTTTCTGCAAATGGCATTATTTCATTATTTTTTAATGGCTGAGTAATATCCCATTGTATATATGTACCACATCTTCTTTATCCATGCATCACTTGACGGGTACTTGCGTAGTTCCATGGCTTGGCTGTTGTAAATAGTGCTTCTGTGAACGTTGGCTTGCATGTATCTTTTCGAGGAATGGACTCTTGAGTCAGTGGCTTGAGTTCACATCTCAACCCTGACATTTATCAGAGTCACGACCTCAGAAAAATTACTTAGTCTCTGTGAGTCTCAGTTTCATCATCAGTTAAATGGGGAAAGCAATAACACACACACTGTGTCATTATGATAAGGATGGAATGAGGAAGCGAAGGAAAAGTGCTCATCCCAGGACACAGTCAACATTCAGTAAATGTTGGTGTCATTATTTCTCTGATGCTGTTTAGGGCCTGGGCCATGTGTCTGGTGCTTTTGTCTGCAGCATCTACTTTCTTCTTCAGCTAATAGCACTTCAGTTTTTCTTAGGGGACTTCCTCTACCTCATTCTCTGTCCAGGGGGTTTATGTGGGGCTGAATTTATTCCCAGCCCCAGGGATGGGTGTGGGGCCCAGGCCTAAACTCACCAGTATGGTTTCCTTGCTTTGGTCTTGGATTGGTTTAAGGATGAGCATGGGAACCAAACTGTCCCAAGCAGCATGAATCCCTACTTGTCCAGGAGTGACCAAAGAATAGAGTTGCAGAGGGCAGATGTATGAAGCTGTAAAAATGAGCAGAGGTTTTGTTTTGTTTTTTCCTCTTTTAAAGTGTTACCACACTGTTAAGCCACCTGGAGGGTGGGAGGAAGAATCAAAGTTAAGGATAGAGAACCCTGAAATCTGTGATGAAGCCTCAAATCCAGCTCATCCTGAAACCAGCGCTTCTGTGGTCTTTCCAGTTACATGAGCCAACACAGTCCCTTTCTTGCTTAAGCCAATTTTAACTGGGTTTTTGGTCATTTTGGGGCTTCCCCGGTGGCTCAGATGGTAAAGAATCTGCCTGCAGGGGGGTAGAGCCAGGTTCGATTCCCAGGTTGGAAAGATCCCCTGGAGAAGGGAATGGCAACCCATCCAGTATTCTTGCCTGGAGAATTCCACTGACAGAGGAGCCTGGTGGGCTACAGTCCACAGGGTCACAAAGAGCTGGACACAACTGAGTGACTTAACGCTTTCTCTTGGTCATTTTTAATCTGAAAGATTTCTCAGTGGAGCCATGGGGAATGGGGATCCTTTCTTTCTCTTTGAGAGAGAATAGAGATTTCCTGGCCATTCCTTGGCCTGAGAAGGCTCAGCCATGTGTCTGAGGCTGTGGAATATTCCTGGGGAACAGGGAGGCCCCTGACCTTCTTCCCTATGGTTCACAGTGACAGCGACGACAATGATGGTAACTTAACTGCTCCTGTGTGCCACCCGGGAGGCTAAGTCATTTCTAATTCTTGCAGCAGTGCCTCAAGGAAAGGGTTAGTTTACAGACACGGAAGTGAATGAGAGTGCAGGGAGGTAAAGTAAAATTTCCAAGGTCAAATCACTCACAGCGGCAGAAGTAAGAAGCACACCTGGGTCTTTCTAGGTCCTGTCTCCTCTGCTGCAGTGCGTCCCAGAGGCATTCAGGGACCAGTCCCGTGACCAAGCTTTAGATGAGTCTGTCTGCCGTAGGCACATGCAGGTGGCCCTCCTGGGGACTGGGGCTCCCCTTCTCTCGGGCTGTGCTCAGCTCGTCAGAAGGTGCACTGACCCCTGGACTCCGAGACTCTCCCCACTTTGCCTGCATCCATCTCCCCTCCCCCACATTTCCCCATGTTTTACTTAAATCTCTGTGTGTGTTGTGTTTGTACCCAGAGGATTTCCCTCCGTGTTCAAATCAGGCGTTGTATGCTGTTGCCACTCTTTCATCCACAGATTTATCCCTTTAAAGGTGTACGTCTAAACTGAGACAAGTGTACAATGTAAAGCCATAGAAAGCAGTTATTGCCTTTTGAGCCTTCGTATCCTAAGGTAGATAATAATAGCAATGGACCAGTGAATAGCAAACATCACACAAACACATCCACACATGTCAAGATAGAACAGCACATGGCAATGATGAATCCAGGTATACCTGAATCTCAGCTTTACACACACCACTTTGTAATCTGGGCAGGTGACTTAATCATCTACCTCTCGGGATACTCAACTAAAAATTGGAAATGGTAATAATGTCTCATAGGGTCGCTGTGGGGATTATAGTTTTTGTGTGGGAGGACTGTAAGTGTAGAGTGGCAATTACAAATGTTAAGCACTTAGCCCAGTGCCTGACTCATAATGAGAACTCAATAGTATTAACTATTTTTATTAGTGTATGTATATACAAGAAAAAATAAAACAGTCATAATATACACACTTGCTGTGTAATATGCACAAGTGTGGAATTAGATTTGTAAAAGAATAATGGAGGCTGAAATATATAGATATATATATTTGGTTATTGCAGTTTGGCCCTAGAGACCAGACAGCTCTTTAGAGAGGATGCTTTTCATGAGAAAAATGGAGTCTTTTATCCATTCAGACTGTAGTCAGGGACTAAGAGCCACAGCTTTTGACACACAGTCTCTGAGGTACTCAGACATAGTCTGGATATAGAAATGTCTCATCGGGACATATCAGGACCAATCGCCAACTATCAGGGGCACCGGTGAGACAATGAATCATTCTTGAAGAGTGATGCCCACAAACGATTCAAGAGTCATTGTTGATTTCCAGGGGCCCCCAGGTCTCAGCAGAGAGAACAAGACAGGAAGTATTGTCAGCTGTTAATAGGGCAAATTTCACACGCCTCTCACACCCACTCAGTGACCGCAGTTTATGTCTCCTCAGTCTTCGTGTGCTGTTGGCACAGCTCTGATTCTCCTTTTCTGAGAGCTGCCACCAAGGTAGCACACCCCTGAAGCCCTGTCTCTATTAGCCTGACGACCTCATCTAGCATCATTGATTAAACAGCTGGGCCTATCAGTCCCTCCTCTAGGAGTCTGCAATTTGCAATGTGTCGTTACTGGTGAGCTTTCTGAACTGAGGGCTTAACAACTTGGGCCCTTGGGAGAGTGAGGGCCAGGCGAGGATGGAGAGGAGTAGGAATGAGAGCAAGAGAAAGAGGGAGAAAGAGAGAAGGGACGATGCCTCAGTTCCCGACTGCTCTCCAGGTCTTGGTTCTGCCACCTGCCTCTGCCCACCACCCCCCAAAAACCATCACTCTTGAATATTTTTGAGTCCTAATAAATGCCACTCACTTTTTTGGGCTTCCCTGGTAGCTCAGCTGGTGAAGAATCCGCCTGCAATGCAGAAGACCCTGGTTTGATTCCTGGGTCAGGAAGATCCCCTGGAGGAGGGCATGGCAACCCACTCCAGTATTCTAGCCTGGAGAATTTCGTGGACTGAATAGCCCATGGGGTTGCAAAGCATGGGATGTGACTGAGTGACTTTCACTTCACTTCACTTTTTTGTTAATACTAGCTTGACACATGTCCTGTGTTAACTTTAAAAAGTATGTAAACAGATAATATCCAAGTTTCCCAATATTTCTTTTAATCTCTTTTTAACTTTAAATTTATTAATTTAAGATTTCTTTTTAATTAAGGGTACCATGTACAAAGTCAACAGACACATATCATATTGAGAGAAAACATTTGCAATGTCTAAACTGACAAGTTATAATTTCTAGACTATATTAAAAACTTTAAAAAATTAACAAGAAAAACCCAACACTCCAACAGAAAAACAGATAAAAGATATGAGCAGGTAGAGTATAAAAGATGGACTCCCAAATGGCTAAGAAGCATACAGAGAATACTCTAACTCATTAATAATCAAGAGTTAATAGTAAAGCAATGATGAGTTACTAATATCATTTGACACCCATTCCCAGGTGGCTCAGATGGTAAAGAATCTGCCTGTAATGCAGGAGACCCAGATATGATTCCTGGGTCAGGAAGATCCCCTGGAGAAGGGAATGGCTACCCACTCCAGTATTCTTGCCTGGAGAATTCCATAGACAGAAAAGCCTAGTGGGCTACATATTCCATGAGGTCACAAAGAGTTGGACACCACTGAGCAACTAACACTTTCACTTTTCAGGCTGGCAAAATATAGAAAATCTGGAAAGGGGAGATGTGGGGATCATGTAGACCTGCACAGCCACCTTGGAGAGTTTTGGCATTCTTGGTTGTGTGGCATCTACTTGTAGTCTGCTCTTGGGTGTATAGCTCAAAGAATACCCACCCTGGTCTACAGGAGGCATGTAGAGATCTCATTATCCCAGCTTGTTTGTGGAGGTGAGGAGCTGGAAGTGATTCCACCATCCGAGGAATGCATAGGCAAAATGTGGTTTTGCATATGTGAACAGCAGAAATGGACTTGAGCCGTCTATAACAACGAGGACATTTAAGAAATTAGTGCTAATATCCAAAGTATATAAAATACTCATACAACTCCAAAGTAGAAAACCAAGCAATCTGATTAAAAAACGGACAGAAGATCTTAAAAGACATTTTTCCGAGGAAGACTTACAGAAGGCCAACAGGCACACGAAAAGATGATCAACATAACTAATCATCAGGGAAATGAAAATCAAAACAATGAGGTAGTGTTGCTATTGTGCTGAGGCGTATCATCTCACAGCTGTCAAAATGACTCACCAAAAAGACGAGAAATTACAGGTGTTGGCAAGGATTGGAGAAAAGGGAACCCTCCAACACTGTTGGTGGGAATATAAATTGGTGCAACCACTATAGAAACATGGAGCTTCCTCAAAAAATCAAACCTAGAACTGCCATATGATTCAGAAGTCCCACTTCTGGGTATTTATCTGAGGAAAACAAAAACACTAATTCGAAAAGATACACGCACCCCCATTCATTGTAGCATTATTTACAACAGCCAAGATACAGACACAACTAAGTGTCCATTGATGGATGAATCGATAAAGAAATTGTGATTTATACACACACACACTCACACATACAATGAAATACTATTCAGACATAGAAAAGGGTGAAATCTTGCCATTCATGACATCATGATGGGACCTTGAGGGCATTATGCTAAATAAAATAAATCAGAGAAAGACAAATACTGTATCATCTTGCATATGTGTAATCTAGAAAAAAAATCAATAAATACAAAAAGTAAAGCTAAGCTCACAGATACAGCAAACAGAATGATGATTGTAAGGTGGGAAATGGGGCAGGGGTAATGGATGAACTGTATTTTTTTTTTGTTTGTTTAAATAAATAAAAAAAAATTAAAAGCTAGTGCTTAGTAGAGGTTGGAAGGAAGCATAATGAGGTGGGTCACATTTCACATAGGAGAGATGCTGCAGAGCAAAGAGCAGCGTGTATTTATAGCATGGACCTAAAAACAGGATGATGGCTGCTGATGGGGAGGGAAACAGGAAAAAGAAAAGTCATAAGAAGTGTGGGTAAGTAAATAAAGCAAGAGTAGGCTCTTGTCCAGACTGATCATGATAATGTCCCATGGACCAAGGGATATGATTAACTCCACGCTTTCCATAGAGGTCCACGTTTTGGTCATGTGGGGTGACTCAAGTAGCCCTGGCTTTACCTAAAAGCCTCAGGCAGTGGGAATGGAGAGGTGGGTGGCATAAGGACCCTCAGGCAGCATCCTCTGTGTCGTTAACATCCTGTTTTCTACCAGATGAGTGTGGGTGACTCAAATGCATGTGGAGGTTCTGTTTTGTTTCCAGCTTCTCCCATTCACTATTTCTTGCCCTTGAATTGGAAGGATTTATTACAGTTACAAGGCTTTATCTTCTCCTTTTCTCTGTTCTGTTCAGTTCTGTTTAATTTAAACCTTGCTTTCTCCTTCTCCAGATTGCTTTGGATTCAAACTTGCTGCCAAAGCATTGCCAGATCCCCCCCCCCTTGCCAGTCAGGCTTGGCACAGTCGCAGCCTCCTTGTGTGGAAATGTTTTTCGTGGCAGTGTCTCTCAGCTGACTGTGGTGATGTCATAGGTGGCCTCAGCGCACAGGACAGACATGTAACAGGACCCCATGTAACAGGGGTCATGAAGCTGCCATGAAAATCAGACTGTGTGCATTGGGCATAGGATACTGGCAGCAATTGTGTGTGGTGGTACACGCTTGGGGATTCAGCTGGTCCATAGGACTGTTTATCCTTCTCAAGTAGGTTGGGCCACTCCCTTGGCTGATTACACACCCAAAATTCTATTTTATGCAAAGCTTACATGATTCTCTCCATGATTTTATAAAAGGAACAGCCTCCTTAAATTGTGAGCTGGTTTGACCCAGTCTCACTGATGGAAGTAATAAGCAACTATATAGAAATGTGTCCTTTCTGGACTGCCCGACTGAAATGCTTAATATTTACCAAACAAACATGTTGAGATCAGTTGTCCTTTTTCTGTTGGTTTCTGTTTGCAAACCATGACTTTGATGATTGAATTTTACAGTCTTCCATGTGGTAGATTTATTTTTTGGGGCTCCAAAATCACTGCAGATGGTGATTGCAGCCATGAAATGAAAAGACTCTTACTCCTTGGAAGGAAAGTTATGACCAACCTAGACAGCATATTAAAAAGCAGAGACATTACTTTGTTAACAAAGGTCCGTCTAGTCAAGGCTATGGGTTTTCCAGTGGTCATGTATGGATGTGAGAGTTGGACTATAAAGAAAGCTGAGTGCCGAAGAATTGATGCTTTTGAACTGTGGTGTTGGAGAAGACTCTTGAGAGTCCCTTGGACTGCAAAGAGATCCAACCAGTCCATCCTAAAGGAGATCAATCCTGGGTGTTCATTGGAAGGACTGATGTTGAAGCTGAAACTCCAATCCTTTGGCCACCTGATGCGAAGAGCTGAC
>NW_011494615.1:9462294-9478934 GCF_000754665.1 Bison bison bison
GCTGGGAAAGATTGAAGACAGGAGGAGAAGGGGATGACAGAGGATGAGATGGTTGGATGGCATCACTGACTCAGTGGACATGAGTTTGGGTGGACTCCGGGAGTTAGTGATGGACAGGGAGGCCTGGTGTGCTGCAGTTCATGGGGTCACGAAGAGTTGGACATGACTGAGCGACTGAACTGAAACTGGAATGTGGTAAGATAATTTTTCTGGTCTTGGCCTGTAGTCCTATTGGGATAAGATCCCGTCTCATTGAAGTTCCAAAATTCTGAGTGAACAAGTTGGAGGACCAGTAAAGGGGGCAGGACACACACACACACTCACTCACTCACTCTGTGTCTCTGTTTTCATGAGAGAGAGTCAGTGAAACAGAGAGAGACACATGCAGAAGGGAAGTCGGCATCAGGGTAGCCCGAGAAGCTTGTCCTCTGTGGTCAGGGAAATACGTAATGGTCATCGTATTCCCAGAGGAGTAATGATGACTCTGATGCTCTCTGTGGTGGCTGCAGATTTGGATTCCATCTTGGCCAGTGTGATGAGGGATGTGGAAGTGTAGAAGAGATCTCCCTTCTACTTTGATCAGTGATTTCTCCATTTCTTGTAGGCACCAGCCTCCCTGGGCCTGATTGCTGAAGAAACCAAAGTTATAAATACGTGTAATGTTCTAATTCTATTTTTGTTGGGCAGGAGTGAAATTGGAAAAGGAAACTAATTTCCTTAAAAAACAAAATGCATCAATGCATCATGCTAAAACATGGATGGACCTCAGAAACATGCTGAGTGAAAGAACCAAATGCAAAAGACCACATTATTATGTGATTCTGTTTATATGAAATTGCCAATAAAGGCCATAGGTAGAGACAGAAAGTCAACTGATAGCTGCCCAAAGCCAGGAATGGGAAGCAGAAGTGCCTGCAGATGGATAGAGCAGATCTTTATTGGGCTGATGGAGGTGTTCTAGTATTAAATTCTGGTCCTGGTTGCGTAACTCTGGGAATTCACAAAAAAATTGTTGAATTTATATTTAAGACAGGTGAAGTTTATGGTGAATAAGGTATACCTCAATATGTATATTTGTTAAAAAAGAAGATAATTATGCTCAATGATGTTGTAGGTTACTGCCGTTTGGTTCTGTACAAGTTGACAGTGTAAGCCAGTTCTTGTTTCCTGGTCTGGAGGAAGTGGATTCCTAGTGCCAGGAGACAGCCACTGCCTGCTGGTTTATATGGAGCTGCCCCGCATGCCATCCAGCCGCCGTCTGAGGACTGGAGGGACTCGTCGCTGGGCTGGTCACTCTGTGCCCAGTGGTGGCCCCGTGCCTGCCTCCTGGCCCATCATGGGCTCTGCACCTCCTCAGCCTGTGGTCTTCTCTCTGTGAAAGATGGTCTCTTGGACAGTGGAGTTATCACTCATCACCCCTGGGCTGGGAAGGCAGTCCAGTGCCCATCTTAGAATCCTACGGTTTTCCAGGTGTGGTTTTCTGGGTGTCCGTGTCCCACACAGGACACGGGCTCTTCCAGGATGAGACCCTCTGATAGTCGTCCTGGTGTTCTCAGTGCTTGGTGCATCGTGAATGCGCAGTCATTCGTCACTGGTCTGAGAGGACGCTGTCTGCCCGAGAGTTGCTGCTGACCTCGTGGAAGGGGATGGTGACGTTGACTCATTAAGGGCAGTAGGAGAGCGCCAAGTCATAAGTAGACTGATTTTTGTTGTGTCATTTTCTTTTTCCACAAAACTCCTGACTGAAAAACCACTGAAACTCAGTGTGGAAGCAGAGCTGATCTTCTCACTCATGCACCTGTGTGTTGGTTGGGGGATGAGGTTGACTGACTGAGGCCTTGCTTGTCGGAGCTCACCTTGAAGCTGTGGGTTGGGTCCAGGTGTTTTCCATGTCTCTTGTCCTCCTTGCACCAGTGAGCTACCTGACCCATGCTCTTCTCACGGCCGTGTGAGCAGTGTGAGCAGGAGAAGAAAGCATGATGCCTCCTAAGGTCTATGCTCGGAGGTGTTACGATGCCACCCACACCCAGCTGGCGAAAGTTAAGTTGCTTAGCTGAGTCCCACACCAGTGCTTGAGAAATGGACTCTGCCTTTATCAGAAACTGCAGACTCAGTTGCAGTGTCTCTAATGGGGAATTGGAAATAATAATACAAGTACAGTATGCTTACTTGTAAATGCTTTCAGCAATAAAGCCATGTGGATCACAGGAAGCATGTTAAAAGTGTGTGTGGGATGCTCTATATGCCCTGTGATTTCCCATCAGATGACTTGTACCAGTCATAAAAATCACTGCCTTCTCATTTCAGCTGATTTGCTGACCCATCCTTTCCACAGGCTCAAGTTGTCAAGAACGCCGGGTCAACAGGCAGTTCCGCTAAGGTGAGGCCATCACACAGCTCTCGGCAGCTTACAAAGGAGGGCTCAAGTGAACGCACATGAACTCAAAACATCGTTTCACTCTCAGAAACCTTGCTCTCACCTGCTGAGGACACTGGAGTCAGAAAGGGACACCCTCGTAGGGAAGGAAAATTGTCCCAGTGCCTGTGGAGGGCGCAGGGATATTCCAGCTGACAGAGTAATGGCGAGCTTTCTGAAGGGCTTCCATTTCCTGAGGACACCAGCAGAGCACGATCATTTAAGTGCAGTGTTCTGACCAGTGTGTTTGCAGGCAGTGCCTATTACTTTGTCTTTCATTAGGTCTCTTTCCAGGCAGGAAAAAAGCCTGTGGAGAGAGTTACCCACCAGTCAACCACAGAAGCAACTTTGAAAGCCTGAGATGCATTGCGAGGTTGCAGCAGTATCTAATCACTCCTAGTAAGCACATCACAGAGGCCCTGCTGGAGACAGATGCCCTCCATCCTGACCTCGTTTCCTTTCTTTCCATACCAGTTAGGGAAATTCAGTGTTATGTGTCTGTTCTTTTTTTTTTTTGTTCACCTGGACAACACTTTTTTAAAGATTTGTTTGTTCAAAAGTGTGATAGGTGCTGTCAAAGGAGGAGACAGAGGCTTGTAGTAGAAAATATCAGTTGGAGACCTGCTGGTGTGGTGACCAGGAAGAGGAGGCACCCAAGCTTAGGTGCCCGGGAGAACACGAACCAGTTAGTGAAGGGCGAGGGGAGACCACCCAGTGAGAGAGCAGGATGAACAGGGTCCTGAGGCTGAAGAGAAGCCCTGGGTGGGAGCTGGTGAACCTGGGGAGAAGGGCCTTGGGGTGAGCTTGGAGACAGGCTGGGGCCTCGGGCTGTGATTGGAAATGTGAATTTTTAAAAACTTTTATTAAAGTTTGAGGTACATGGAGAAAAGTACATAAACCACAGTACAATTTTTATAAATTTTGTCACACAAAACATAGCTGTGTAACCAACATTCAAATCAGGAAACGGAACACAGCCCGCAGCCAGAGCACTCCTGGTCCCCTTTCCAGTCACCATGGACTCCCTCCTGCCCAAGAAGCACTTACCAGACTTCTGATCGCCCTCGTCAGTTTTGCCTGCTTTTGAATGTGGCGCAAACAAGTCATGCAGTAAGCACGCTTTTGCTGTCTCTTGTTCAGTATGACCTTGAAATTCAAGCATGTATTTCCTGTGATTTAAATCACTTTCATTGCTGTTGAATAATCCATTACATGACTAAACCAAGATTTATTTATTCATCTGCCATCAGTGAGCCTTTGGTTAATTTCCATTTGGGGCTTATTTATGAGTAGTGCTGCTGACAGTGGTCTTGTAGCTGTCTTCAGGTGTATGTATGTATGCAGAGACCTGGCAAGCCCTATGTGTGTATACATACAGAGGAGTCTGGGGGGTTGCAAACAGTTGGACATGACTGAAGCAATTTAGCATGTTCACATGCATACGTTGATTTTGGGGGTGTGTGTGTATGTGTGTAGCTGAGGGTAGGATTGATGGAGCATAGGGTGTGCATATGCTCAGCTTTAGTAGAAACTGCCAGATAGTTTTCCTGCCATTTTGTACCAAGTCACGCTGTCCGCAGAAGTGGGTGAGCATTCCAGGTGCTCCATACCCGCCCTAACGCTGGATGTTATTCCATACGCCTTGTTCACTTCAGCCATCCTGATGGATGCAGTGGTCTTGCATTGAGACTCGATGAGTGAGCTGAGCCCTTTTCATATGTATGTTGACCATGTGGATGTTCTCTTTTGTCAAATATTTGGCTCATGTTTCTACAGAGTAGTTTCTAATTTTCTTATTTGTCCGAGTTCTTTTATTTTTAAATACGAGTCCTTTGTCAGGTATGTGTTTTGTAAATACCATCTGTTGCTCAGTGAGTTGCCTTTTCAATTAATTCTGTTTGATGATTGAAAGTTGTTAATTTCAACATAGTTCAATTTATCTTATTTCCCTTCATTGTGTGTGCTAAGTCACTTCAGTCATGTACGAATCTTTGCAACCCTATGGACTGTAGCCCACCAGGCTCCTCTGTCCATGGGATTCTCCAGGCAAGAATACTGGAGTGGGTTGCTGTGCCCTCCTCCAGGGGATCTTCCCAACCCAGGAATCGAACCGGGGTCTCCTGCAGGCGGATTCTTTACCACTAGTGGTTTTTGTGTCCTATTTAAGACATCTTTACAGATTCTAAGATAAGTGTTTGGAATTTTATCTGTGCAGTAAAGATCCATTGATAGGCATGAGCAGGTAACTGACAAGACCTGATTTATGTCTGTAGAAATAAATGGATGTTGCTGCCTAGAACTTAGAATTTAAGGGAAAGGTGTGGAGGAAGTGAGTGAGTATAGTGTCAGCCGCCTTAACCCTGGATGATAGATGACGATGAACTAACAGAATTCCCAGGTGGACTGGTCGAGCCATATGGAGGAAAAGCGAGGTACCGAGAGTGACCCACAGATGGAGGGTTAGAACTGAGTTGTTAGTGAGGCCATTCATTGAGATGGGGAAACTGAAGGGACTGTGGGTGGCAGAGAAGGGATGGCTTCTTTGAAAAAAGTGAAATACATATTATATATGTTATGTTTGAGACGTTCTGAGGCATGCAAGTGGAAATGTCTGGAGGCATTTAGATATGCTAATTTGGATCTCACACTTGGGGGAGGAGTGTGTGTGTGTGTGTATGTGTGTGTTGGAGGAGGGGGAGTCTGAACTCAAAGACCCTTAGAACGTTTTCTTATCTCTCCAGAGGAAAACTGATCACTCCCTCCCTTACATACCTCCTTGTTCTGTATAGATTTCTCTCATGGTATCTGTAATTTTTTGAAAACAAATCTATCCCACTCAATTAGTCTGGGAGCTCATTGAGGGCATGAAAAAGTGCTTGTGCTTTGCATGAATCATTCATTTTTGTTAACCAGATGAATGGGTTTTCTTAAAGAGGTAAAACACAACTGAAAAAAAAAAAAAGACTTTTTAAAATCAAAACCTACTAATCAACCAGAATTCACAAAATGTTCTGCAAATCCCAGTAATAAGTCAATAGGATAAAGAAAGACCTCAGTACTTGAGTAAATAGAACAAAGTTGGCTTCCAGGATATTCAGATTGCCTCCCAACCATGAGTAATGAAATGATTTTGAGCTGGTGCCTCAGTGCAGAGTGGAGGCTGCTGGCACACCCGATGGCCGGCTTATTGAAATAGACTGCTGGGCCAAGTCAGGGCAGCAAGAAGAGGCAAATTTCCATGACCCAGTGGAGCTCAAACAAAAGCTGAAAAAACTGGGGCAGAGAAGGGAACTGACACCTTTTCCTGCTTCCTGTGTTGTCAGCATCCCCCAAAGGTGATTTTTTTCTGGAGGCAAAAGGAAGAGTTAATGCATGAAATAAAGCCACGCTTGTGCTCCTGGCTGGCAGGCAGGTCCAAACCCTCCTGCCTGATAGCCTTGCTGAGGCTGGTGCCAGTGCTTCTCATGGGAGTAGGATGCTCTGGGGTCCAGAGGAGGAGGGCACATTTCCACAGATGACCTTACCCACCCAGAGTTGTAAAATTCTGTACCCCTTTGTCCGAATGTACTGAAATCAAATTCAGCTGCTCACCGCTGGAAAGACCTACACTCAGGAGATGAGTGTTGGTGGAAAAGGAAAAGTTGCTTCATTTAGGAGACCAGCAACCTGGGAAGATGGTAGATACGTCCTCAGACCATCTCCAAGGTACTGGTTAGGAGACAAAGGTTATTTTGGTTGTTTGTTTGGCTGCGCTGGGTCTTCATTGTGGTACGGAGGCTTAGCTGCCCCGAGGGATACGGGATCTTTGTTCCCTGACCAGGGATGGAATGCGCATCCCCCGCATTAGAAGGCGGATTCTTAACCACTGGACCACCAGGGGAATCCCCAGGAGACGGAGGTTTTAAAGGCAATATGAGGGAGGGGCTGCAGTGTGCGTGATCAGCTTGTGCACAGATCTCCCATTGGTTGGCATCAAAGGAAAGTTTTGAGCATCACCAATCTTTGGTTTTAAACAATCTGGTGTCTGAGTGCTTGTGGTCAGCAGTTTTCATCTGGTGGGGGTCTTCCTCCTGTAAAAACAGCTTAGGAGTGTGACCTTTATCCATATATTCAGGGAATTGAGAGTTTGGTGACGTTTAGGTGGCTGGTTTATAGTCTAAATTGTTGCCTGCCTCCTGTCCCATGTCCTGGAGGTTTTGGTCTGGAATTAAGCAAGCAAGATTAGTTCTCTCCTAGTCAATTAGTCATTGTCTAAAACAGCTCTCAGACATGCTTGAGTCACTGGGAATGGAAAATATGTGTTTCCAGTCTTGTGCTGCTCCAAGTGGGGCAGCTTTTGCTCTGGCTGCACAGACAAGTGGTGTTCAGTAGATAAGAGATATGGACTGTGTATGTGTAAAATGGGTGAAAATAGACAAGGGGGATTAATTTTAATAATGTTTTATTTAACCTAGCATATTACAGTTGAGGTCATTTCAGCATGCAGTATAAAAAACTAATGAGCAACAAATACATGTCTCCAAAATTGAATGTATATCTTAATTCTGAGCAGCCACATTTCAAGAGTTCAGTAGTGACATGGTGAGTGGTCACCATATTGGATGGTATAGGCCTAGACTTAAAAAGTCATGCAGCTCCTGGTGCCACGGTGCTTCCTAGAGCTCTGGCTTTGGTCTGACTGCCATAGACCTGTCTGAGGTCAAGAACATCTTCTTCCACTTGCCTTTTTTTTCTGAAATCCCCCAATTTGACTTTGTCTCTTCCTAAAGCTACTGTTACTCACTATGTAACATTGGTTTCTGTTCCTCCTGAAACCAGCTGTTGGTGGGACCCAGACCTTCTGCCCTGTCTCACTCCATTTCCTGATTTGAGACCACAAGGGTCTTCCATATTGGGCTTTCCTATTAATATCATGCAAAAACAGGGAGATAAAATAACAAATGTAAGGTAATACAGCGTTGAGAATCAGCTTCAAAATACTTTAATCTTTTTCTGTGCAGTGCCTGCCTCTTCAGTGAGACAGAAACTGGAAGCTTCCACTGCTTCTTTGTCCTTTGTGGAGGGCCTTCTGCATTTTTTTCCAAGGATGGGGCTCACCATGCCTCCCACTTCTGCAGCACCCACCATTAGTGAAGGTCAAAAGATGGCTTCTTGCTAATGGCCCATCTTCCTGGATGTCAGCCCAAAGGCCAAGATTGACAAGCAGTCTCTGAAGGACTCAGCTGCCTGACATCCTCCCTGAATCTCTGTCTCAAGCAGGAACTGTCAGACACCTCTGAATCTTTCCTCCTACAGGACAGACTTAACGTGAATGATTGCTTGGCTTAGAAAGGGGCACAGGTTACGATGAAAAGTAGGGTGGGGTTAATGGACTTGGATTGGGGTGGCAAAAGAAATTGGCTCCATTAGCTTGTTAGAATTTAAAGGACTTTTACAGAGGAAATAAAAAGTGGAACCAATTTATTTCCATGCCAACAAAGATAAAAGCCCCAACTGAAGGCAAACTCCGTCCCTCGGTGCTCTGCACATGGCTGACAGCACCAGCCTCTGGCCTCAAGTCCACACTGAAGGGACAGCTCCAGGTCCCAGACACTCTCCTTTCTCTTCCCCTGTCTGCCGTGAGGTGTTTGACAGTCCCAGCCGGGGGGAATTCTCTCTCTGTGACCTCCTCAGAAGGGTTTCCCCTTTGGGAGATAATCTCGGTGAACCATCTCGGTGCCTGGGATCTAGGAAAAGTTCAGGGAGCAAAATGGCAGCCAGGGTCCCACACTGAGGCAAAGGGTGTGCCTGGAACCAGCTCCTGGCTGTGAAGAGAAGTCTGGTGAGGAAACCTTCATACAAAACAAGAATAAACTCTAGATTCTGTTTCCAAAGACCCTTTATGGCCCAGGTTATTGATCATTAGGTGTCTTGGCTGCAAAGACTGGATAAGAATAAGTGCTTTCTAGGCAACCTTTCTACACCTGTGTTAGGTGTGAAGCTGTGCATGCATGTGGGGATATTCGACATTTTGCTGTATAATCAAGGGCTGGCGTGTGGCACAGCTACTCCTAAGTGGTTCTAATGTAGGTCTGAGCACTCAGATCAATGAAGGGAAAAGTGGTATGAATACCTAATCATTATGGAAAATGTTATCCTAATATGGGCGATGAAGATGTATTAAGCCTGTTGCCGTAGAAATGTGCACGTCAGACTCATGGTAGGTTCTTCACAGAGTTGAAGGCTAAAACTTCTTATTTCTCTAAAGGAAGATGAAAAGCTCAGAACTCACTGGATGATAAGTCCAGTCCAGGATCCAGACACAGGTTTTCTCTGCCAGGGCAGTGAAACGATGACGGCGACAGCAGACACTCATTGCCTGTGCCCGCTTATGAGAGAAGCCTTTTCCAGGAAGACTGTGGCTCTCATCCAGAGGCGCGCTTCCTCGGTCACCTGACCCCAGTGGTGCTCAAGTGTCTGCTGTGTGGTGCCCATCGTGTTCATCGCATTCTCTGTGTGATTACATTTGGGCAGGGACATGTGACCCCACTGTGGGCCAGTGACATGTGTGGAGAAGGCTTGTGGGCCTTCTGAAAAGTATTTTCTTCTCTATTAAATTGAGAAGAATGTCTTTTGGACAAACTTGAGGTTGAAAGTCTATATGTATACAGTCTCCTCAAGAAGACCATTCTGAGAAAGATATTTAAGTTCAAGAAGTTTATTTGGGAGTGATCTCAGGCAGCGTCCGCAGGGAAGTGAGGAATGACAGGGGGAGGAAGGCGGTCAGCATGCTACGTCTTAATGAGCAGGCTTCACTCCTGATCACTGAGCCTCAGTCCTGCTGGGACCTTGGGGATGAAGTGTAGGCCGTATCTCAGAGTTGTCCCGCCTTGGAGGTGAGTAAGCCCTACTTCTGTCCATCAACCTCCTGAGGCATTGTGGAGCACTGTCCCCAGGTGTCACCTCCCTCCACATGGGGAGGAGACAGCCCCAGGGACAGAGAGAGGCTGCTGCCAGAGGCCCCCTTAGATCTGGGGGTGCGGAAGGGCAGGCTCTGAGGGACGTGATGGGCACTGGCATTTCAACTAGTGGCACAATTAACCAACTCTGGAAGCATCATCCTTTTACGTGAGTTAATAGCACTTTCAGAAGTGGACACTCTCGCTCAGGGGTAGGGCTGCCATTCAGCTCGTATGCTCTGGTGCAGACGTAAGGGTTGTTTGCAGCCAGCATCTCTTGTGATAACTTAGATGCCTCTTTTCCTGGTCAGTGCCAATGCTATTTCCCTTAAGATATCTCAGTGGCTGCCGTGTAGAAGAAACATCTAACTGATCTACCTCCTACCCAGTCTCTTTGCTGTTAGCCTCTTCATTGCCTCGTTTTTCTGCAGATTAATGACTGACCAGAAAATCTTCCTTAAGCACCATTTTCATCATATCATTATCTGCAGGGAACCCATAGTCTAAAGATGAAATTTCTTAATGAGATCTTCAAGTTCTCCATTCTGGCCCTGACCTACCAGTCTAATCTTATTAATATCGCCTATGACTTTCATATATAAAAACTGGCATCAACTTGTATACTTTTCACAACAGTCACAAGGGTAGGTAGTATCATCGAAACCATTTTTTAGATAAGAAAGCTGAGGTTTCAAGAAGTCATACATTTTAAGGAAGCAGATTCTAGGCCTTTCTAAATAGAGATATTGGGCTACAGTTTATCCCCATCTGGAGAGTGTGCTTCTATGGGCATATTTATATATCTTAAAATTTTACCATTGCCTTGCACAGTTTTTGCACATAGAGTTATTGTTCATCATTCAGTCACTAAGTTGTGTCCGACTCTTTGTGACCCCATAGACTGCAGCACACTAGGCTTTCCTGTCCTTCACTATCTCCTGGAGTTTGCTCAAACTCATATCCATTGAGTTGTTGATGCCATCCAACCGTCTCATCCTCTGTCACCCCCTTCTCCTCCTGACCTCAATTTTTCCCAGCATCAGGGTCTTTTCCAATAAGTCAGTTCTTTGCACCAGGCGGCCAAAGAATTGGAGCTTCAGCTTCAGCATCAGTTCTTCCAATGAATATTTGGGGTTGATTTCCTTTAGTATGTACGGATTTGATCTTGAAGTCCAAAGGGCTCTCAAGCATCTTCTCTAGCACCACAGTTCAAAAGCATCAATTCTTTGGTACTGAGCCTTCTTTATGGTCCAACTCTCACATCTGTACATGACTACTGGAAAAACCATAACCTTGAATACAGACCTTTGTCAGCAAAGTGATGTCTCTGCTTTTCAATATACTGTCTAGGTTTGTCATAGTTTTTCTTCCAAGGAGCAATCATCTTTTAATTTCATGTCTGCAGTCACCATCTGCAATGCTTTTGGATTCCAAGAAAATAAAATCTGTCACTGTTTTCACTTTTTCCCCATCTATTTGCCATGAAGTGATAGGACCGGATGCCATGATTTTCGATTTTTGAATGTTTTTCAGAGCTTTTTCACTCTCCTCTTTCACTTGCATCAAGAGGCTCTTGAATTCCTCTTTGCTTTCTGCCATTAAAGCGGTATCATCTGCATATTTGAGGTTGTTGATATTTCTCCTGGCAATCTTGATTCCAGCTTGTGAGTCATCCAGCCCTGGCATTTCACATGATGTACTCTGCATATATATTGAGTACATGAAAAAGTATTTGCGGAGCAAATGCTCCCACAACTCCATATGGAGAGTCATCTGATACCATGACTTTTGTTTCTGACTCTCTCTGCCCATGGCTTCATGACATCATTTTGCAAAAAAGGAAATTATCTCAAGACTGAAAAGGGAAATATAAATCAGAACTTACTGATGTAAATATCTATTGAGAGTCTGTAAAGAAAAAGGGATTTTCATACATTGTTCTCAAAAGTGAAAAGGTGAATGAAGAATGTAAACACAAACTCCATTTTTAGCAAAACTAAAGGGCAGCAAAAATTCCAAATTGAAAAGCTGATGGAGGGGCTGCCAAAAGCAGTGGGTCCAGCAAAGGGATGCTCAAGAAGCACAGAGAAATGTCACAGGTCAAAAGAGCCAGAAACAAGTCATCTCCAGGTGAGAGCACCTGCAGGTAAAAACTCTACATCTCGACAGTTGCCAGAGCTCCCAAGACCTCATCTAGATTTTTTCCAGATGACAGAGGAGCTGAGGTTACATGAAGAATCACATAGGTGAGCCTTGTTTGCAAGAAGCTGTCTGTGGTGGAGGAGGAGGGAAAAGTCTTTGCATTGCAAACCCCCTGTAGTTGTCTATCTCCATTAGGGGTGAGGGACACACACACACACACACACACACACAATATTCAAATACACCTGGAACAGGAAATCTAAACAACACAGGCCTCCCAATTTTTCTAACACAAATTAATTCAATTTAATTGTATTACCACTGTGTAACTGGAACATAAAGCAGAAATGTATAAACTCAGAGAAAAAATAGTAAGAAAAAAGAAGATATCAAATAGGACTTCAGCACAAAAATTGGAAGAAAATATTAAATAGTAAATATTAAGCCATCACATAAATGAACATTATAAAGGTATCTGTGAAATTACTTGATTGAGTAATTGGATGATGGAAGTGAAGGAAGGAGAAAGGATAATATATTAAATTCATCACTGTTTACAGATTTAGCAGATACAGTATAAATTGCGATCATAAAAGTAACCTACTTGGATAAAACTACGTATGCTACTAGGATTAGAAGCAGCAGACAACATAAAGCAAAACACGAGATGGTGAGGAAGTTTTGAAACCAGAAAAGAAAGTACAATATAAAATAAGATGACAAACATCCTTATCACATCAATAATTATAAAGGAGCTAAAATCTCTTGTGGAAAACAAAGCCTTTTATGTTGGGATCACTAAGCCATATCCTAACAAGATTCCTGGACTTCAAGGATGAAGAATCAACTGACTGAAGACACCAGCGCTCACAGACAGTGGAATAGCAGCTCCAAACACTCCAGGAGCTAAGTGGGATCCAGAGAGTCCACACCCAGATCACAGCTGTTCAGGGATGAAGGTAGCAAGCAGATCTAAACATGAAATAACACAGAAGTTGTTTTTTCCCCATAAGCCGTTCTTTAGGTGTCTAGGTACAATAGTTTGCAGACTAGTCTGTGGCTCAAATATAGCCAGCTACTTTTTTTTCTTTAACAGTTTTATTGTGATGCAGCTGCGTCCATTCACTTACATACTATCTGTAGCTGTTTTGCTTGGGCTTCCCTTGTGGCTGAGCTGGTAAAGAATCCGCCTGCAACACAGGAGACCTGGGTTCGATCCCTGGGTTGGGAAGATTCCCCTGGAGAAGGGAGAGGCTACCCACTCCAGTATTCTGGCCTGGAGAATTCCATCGACTGTGTAGTCCATGGGGTCACAAAGAGCTGGACATGACTGAGTGACTCACTTTCACACTTTCATGGCTGCTTTTGTGCTGCAAGGCAGAGTTAAGTAGTTGGGACAGAGCTTTTATGACCTGCATAGCCTAAAAGAGGTGGACGTTTGCAGACCCCTGCACTAGGCAATAAGCTCCTAAGGCTAGGGGTCCTCCTGTATCCCCAGCACTCATTCCTGGGAGGAGGGGGTGTTCCACACACATGCCAGATACAGGAGGAAGCATCCTTGTTCTCATTCTCTTAACTAACTGGAGCACGCTCTCTGCATCCATCTCCTGAACCACCCTTTATGCCTCAATTACACCCTTGGTGATAGTGACACATGGGGCTCCCAAGTGACTCGGTGGTAAAGAATCCACCTGCCAATTCAGGAGATGCAGGAGACATGGTTCCATCCCTGAGTTGGGAAGATCCCCTGGAGAAGGGAATGCAACCTACTCTAGTATTCTTGCCTGGGAAGTCCCATGGACAGAGGAGCCTGGTGGGCTCTAGCCTATGGGATTGCATAAGAGTTGGACACGACTGACTGATTAAACAACAGCAGTGGCACATGAAGCTCCAATTCTTTGTGGTAAAAGTGCCAGAAGCTGCAAAGAGTTAACAGACTTTCAGCGAGCTAGTCTTTGTGAAGGATTTCTTTCATGGAATTTCTTACGGCTTCAAACACTGCGAAAATACCTTACACTTGTGCACTGATCTACAGATAACAATTTACTTGCTCTTGTCCTTTCTCTGCTCAACTGTCAGTCAAATGTAGTCTGTTCTCCTGTAAAAAAGTTTGGAAGAAAGAAGGGCTATATTTAGCAGGTATAGAAATTAAACAACAGGCTTCCTTGTTAAATCAGTCCTGTTTCTCTCTCCTCACAGCTTCCTGGTCCTTGTTCCTCCTCTTTCCCTTTTCTTTACGCCAGGCAAGCTTAGAACCCTAAGAAGGTCTGGGAACAGGGGAAATTGGACACAGCCAGTACACCTCACTTTTCCAGGAGGCAGTAAGAGTGCTGGTTGAGAAAGTGAGCTCTAGGGTAAAGTAGCTTAATGGAAAATCGTTGCTGTGTCCCTCACCAGCTGGTGGCTCTGGCTGTGATACTTAACAGGCCGGTGTCCCAACGCCCCCATCTGTAAGACGGGTATCCTGACTGCCTACTTGTAGGCTTGCGGGAAATGGAACGTTTTAGTATGGACTGAAGCAGTTACACTGGTGCTTGGCGCATAATCGGCCCTCCCAAACGTCCGCTGCTGGCACTGTTGCCGTCCTCGTTCACTCTTTACTCTGAAGGGAGTGATCAGTGGGGGATTGGCATCCACAGCACTGTCTGCAGCGTGGCCTCCAGAAGGCTTCAGATAAGAGCGCCTGGGGTGTGCAGCTCCGGGGCTCCCAGCTCGGCACGCCTGCTTTCCCTCGGTCTCTGCAGGGCAGACGGCCTGCTCCATGGGCCGTGATAGCTCTAGGAGCAGCTCTGAACACAGCGCTGGTTCCTGGATGCTCTGGGTTGGGGTACAGGAATCCCACCTTCATCTGACTGTTCAGTGAAGATGGCGAAGATGATTCTGCACGGCTCCAGGAAGTTGTTTCTGGTTTTTGTTACTTTGGGAAAACTTGTTGGGACACCTGATTACTCATTTATTTATTTTCAGCCGTGCTGGGTCTTTGCTGCTGCCTGGGCTTTCCTCAGTTGCGGTGAGCAGGGGCTCCTCTCTAGTTGTGGTGCGCGGGCGTCTCGTGGCAGTGGGGCACAGGCTTTAGGGTGCCAGCTTCAGTAGCTGCGCCACGTGGGCTCAGTAGCGGTGTTCCCAGGCTCTAGAGCGCAGGCTCAGTAGTTGCGGTGTTCAGGCTTGGTTGCTCTGAAGCACGTGGTATCATCCCAGATCAGGGACTGAACCTATGTCTCCTGCAGGGCTTCCCTGGTGGCTCAGACGGTAAAGCATTTGCCTACAATGTGGGAGACCCGGGTTCGATCTCCGGGTCAGGAAGATGCTCTGGAGAAGGAAATGGCAACCCACTCCAGTACTCTTGCCTGAAAAATCCCATGGATGGAGGAGTGTGGTGGGCTACAGCCCACAGGGTCGCAAAGAGGCGGACATGACTGAGCGACTTCACTTTCTTTCTGCATTGGTAGGCGAATTCTTTATCACTGAGCCTCCAGGAAAGCCCCTACCTCATTACTTATTAAAGGGATAAGACCTCTGCTTGCTAGGAGATTTCTGTGTACTTGGGGGGGCTTCTAGGAAGTGATATGCAACACTGCTTTACATATTGCGTTTCTGAAGGAGTTACTCTAATCTGATTGTCACAAATAGGATTCACCTGATTTCAGAGCTGCATAAAGCAGTTCACGTCATAGTAACGTGCATTGCCTCAGAACATGAACGAAATAGTGTTCCTGGTTTTGCTCACTATGGGATGACAGAAGACCTCTAGTTCATCGGGGCTGGATTGTTTATCTGTTACTATACTCAGATTTTTTTTTCTTTAATCTTGGGATATTCTTATAAGAAAAAAATGAAGAATGACCCAATCTGTCTCTAAAATTAGAACTATATGACACTGACTATATATGAACTTTAAAGCATTAAGCAACACACTACAGATGATATGTAGTAAATTCTGATAGAAACCTGTAATGTCTCTTCTTTAAGGAGGGGGTAGTGACCCTGAGCCCAAGCAAATGGCTTTTATTCTATTTTGGTCTGGTTTCTTCTGTAGCAGAGAAGGCGGCTTTCCTTTACCCTTTTAGGGTCCCTGGCTGAGTGTGAAAATTGAAGTGACAAGAATAGTAACAAGAGAAAAGCACGCACATTTGTTTGATAGATGTTTTCCCTGAGGTGGAGCCTTAATGAGGAAATGAAGACCAGAGGAAACAGACCTGCATATTTCTGTGCTTGATGTGGTGCCGGGTGGGCCGTGGTGGAGGAATATCACAGCCTGGGGCTGTGAGGTCAGTGCAGTGACCTGGGGACTGAGCAAGGACTGTCTGCTAGGGTCCTCCTCTGTCTCCCTCATCTTGGGAGATGAGGCTGCTCCTCTGCTACACGTGTAGGGAGCACACCTCTCACAGGAAGGTTTTACCACGTGTTTCAGGGAGGAAGGTGGAGGGGAGGAGAGCAGAGCAAGCTTCCTGCTTCTCCTGTTTTCTCAGACTCCTCTGCTGGGCTTCACATGTTCAGCATGCAAGGTGCCGTGTTTGGGGGAGTGTGTCCTGAACCTCTGGGTTCTTCCCTCTCACGCTGTCCACATTCAGAATCCTGTGCAGCTCCACTGCCTCTGCCACTTCTCTTCTCCCAGCCTCCTGCTGTTCACCATAAACTCGCAGACTGGGATGAGGGGCCCACTCACCTTCCTTCCCTCTCAGCACAGCCCCAACCCTGACGGGGCTATGGGAGTCTGGGTCCCACGAAATACTGACCTTTGCTAAATACTGTTTTGAGTGGCCCTTGTGTGTTTCCTTGGGGTTGGACTCTTTTTATTCCAAGGAAAAGAAGACTTTTCTCTCTGTTTTTCCACAGTGACTCATAAGTACCGCTCTTAGTGGATACAGTAATGGAGGTGTTGATGTAAACAGGGACTGTACTTTCTCCTGTGAGCCTCACTATAACCCTATGAGGTCTTTAATATTTAATTCTTCAATACTTAATATTTAATTATAATTTATTTACATAAATAAAATATATTAGATAAATTATATAAAAGGAAATTTATTAATAATAAATATTATTTAATATTTAATGTTATTATACTCCTTTTATAGACAAGGAAATTGGAGTTAAGAGAATTTAAGTAACTTGCCCAACATCACATGACTAATATATCTTGG
>NW_011494615.1:9479034-9485919 GCF_000754665.1 Bison bison bison
TATCTTGGGGCTGGAACTGAAGCTCAAATCCAACCATCTACAGAACCCTAAATTTTAACCACCAACATGATAAAAAATAAACATTTACAAGTATAATTTTAAAAGAAGAGGTCATCTGGGCCATGGTCTAGTCATACAAATTATAATTGCTTGAAAGTGGCTACAGATTGGAAAAAACTAAAGTCATTTAGTCTATACCATGAAACTACTCTCTCCTATAACCAGCCCGTGAATTCTCTAACAACTACTTAGAATTTCAAATATTTGTAAGATTCAAGGACTTCATAGCCTTCAAATACATTTAGTTTTTTATTTTTTATAATTAAAAACATTATAAAAAACTTTAATTTCATTTGACTAAATTCAGGTGCTTTATTTGAGTTCACTCAGACAATGGTAATAAATGACAGATGACGCTTCCCAGATGGCACTAGTGGTAAAGAGCCCACCTGCCAATGCAGGAGATGTTAACAGACGCATGTTCGATCCCTGGGTTGCGACAATGCCCTGGAGGAGAGCATGGCAATCCGCTCCAGTATTCTTTCCTGGAGAATCCCATGGACAGAGGAGCCTGGCAGGCTATGGTCAATGGTATCACAGAGTCGGACACTGCTGAAATGACTTAGTGCGATGACTCCACTATAATTTCTGCTACTCTTAAGTTGTGCAAGTTAGTGGTAAGTGACATTTTTAACTCCTTGGATAGTTTCTAGGATACTGGTCATATATGGAGGACTTGGATGAATAAGTAAAATGAGAATATTTAAAATGTGCATTTCCTGATTTCTGTGTTGTCAGCTTTTGGAATAGTGGTTTATATCCCACCACTCAATTTTGATATATTTAGTGTTCTGTGTATCAGTTTGTAGACAGAGTAGAGGCCCCATATGGCAGCTTGATGGATGTGATACAGGCTCCCGCTGTGTCCTGAGGCCACTGAGCTGGTGTGTATTGATTATTGAGTCCTCTGACCTCCAGGATCACACTAGTGGTAGGCTTGTAAGGGGTGTGTCTCTAGCTTCTTGAATCTTAAAACTGGAAGAAATCTCAGAGTGATTTCCAGCTCAGTGATCTCATTTTATTTATTAGGAAAGACTGATGCTTGTTATTCATTGTAACTTTAGTATTTCCAGTCCAGGCCAGTCATCTCCCTATCAGAAACACTGAGTGCCTTCCAGGGCTCATGCATCCTGGCCTTGTGGGAGATGAGACTCCCTCCTGGCAGGAAAAGCTAAGCCTATCGGAGTGGAGAAGGCAATGGCACCCCACTCCAGTATTCTTGCCTGGAAAATCCATGGACGGAGGAGCCTGGTAGGCTGTAGTCCATGGGGTCGCTAAGAGTCGGACACAACTGAGCGACTTCACTTTCACTTTTCACTTTCATGCATTGGAGAAGGAAATGGCAACCTACCCCAGTGTTCTTGCCTGGAGAATCCCAGGGACGGGGGAGCCTGGTGGGCTGCCATCTATGGGGTCGCACAGAGTCAGACACGACTGAAGTGATTTAGCAGCAGCAGCAAGCCTATCAGAGAGCCAACGTCCGGGAGAAAATGGACTGAAGTGGTACACCGGCTATCTCAGTAGAGGGTCAGTGGGCCGAGAAGCAAAGTCCAAGTCAGAGGCAACTGCCCAGAACTAGAGGCCTCACCGTAGCACTGGGAGACCTAAGGGTGGAGCTGAGGTAGAGCCCGGGGCCAGTTTGGGAGCTGAGGAGCCCTGAAGCCAGGGTCTTGTTATACAAGGACAGTTGTCATGATCACGGATGGGGAGAAAGGCATTGTGTCCTGCATCCGGTGATTTTTTTTTATTTTTAGTTAATGTTGCTTGTTTGCCATTAGGGTAGCTAGAACTTGTTTGTAGTGTTCCAAAAGAGTACCAGACTAGATTAAATCAGTACGTGGTATTGCAGCTGAAACCAAGAACAATAAACAGCTGTCAGGACTCCACGTTGCAAAGGACAGAATATCTCATTTCAGTCAGCCCTTTCAAAGAAAGGGTTTATCATTTCACGTACCTGAGCTTTCAGAGCCTAGGCAGGCTCCATGATTGGCTGATCCAGAAGGTTGCGGTTTCTTTCCATCTCCCTGTTTCAGCTTCCACGGTGTCATTTTCCACCCAAACCTGTTTCTACTCGTGGTTTAAAGATGGCTGCCATAGGCCTGGGATTCTGGGGTTCCTGTTCAGCTTTGGTGAGATGCTGAGAGTTTCTGCCCCAGCATTCTGATCAAGTCCTGAGATCAGCTCTGATTGCATAGGTGCTCACCCTTGAACCCAAGCCTGATTTAAACCAACCAGGGACTACTAGTGGAATGAGAGAAGGAATGAGAGAAGGAATGAGCTTATTCTGGAAAAATACGGGATGTGGACAGAGAGGTAGCTACGGAAATAAAATCTAGGTGCTGTTAAGCAGAGAGAGACAGGAAATGCATTGGTCATTCAACTCGATTCACATAGACAAGAGGCCTGGACTTCTGAGCTTGTGAGCTGAGACACACTTTCCCAGGTTCTCGACCCCAGCACTAAGGAGTCTGATTCAGTAGGTCTGCATTTGAACACATCTTCCCTGCTGATTCTGTTAATGAACCACCTATGAGAACCATGGGAGTACATGACTTTGGAAAAAAATGTTAAAAATGTTTATAAAGTCTTTTTCCTTATAATAATAGAACATGTCCATAACCTAAAACTTAGAAAATACAAAAATGATAAGACAATTTGTAAAGTTTTTTTTTTTTTTTTCCCTACTAGCAGGGAAATGCCTGTAGTGCTTGCTAAAGAGGGACAGTGGTTGTTCAGTTAAAGGACTGAGCATGAGCTTTGAAAAATCTATTGTGTTCCTGTTTGATGAATGCTTTGCATTTCATTAGAATTCTTGCACAGCCTCAGAGCAGCCTTGGGATACTTGCCAACAGCTGATGGCCCTGCTGCTCTGCTAACACACAGGGGCAGAGGCTCTCTGTCAGTGTCATCCCCAAGACTGGCTTTATGGAGAGAGTCATTCATCAAGGCGAGCAGGGTACTCTGCACCCATCCAGGCCTGGAGGAGGTGACCGCGGCCACTGAGAGCCCTCATACCTGGGAGAATCCCAGCGAGGCCCGGCCTTCCCTGCAAACGGCTGGGCTTCAGCACTGGCCTTACACGTGGGGCTTCCCTGTGGTCAGCTTTGATCTTGCCATTTGTATGCTTGGTTGAAGGTGAGCTGTGACCCTCACTTGTATGTCCACAGTAATTTCAATAACTTTTGGCTTATTTCTGGGCTGGTTAAAGGAACCCACATAGGCTGTCCTATTTACTGATTTGCCGGCTCTGCTTCTTACGTCTCTTCAGCAAGCTTCTTCACCTCTCTGTCCCTTTGTTTCATTGCCTGTGAGATGGGGCCACTACAAGGACCCGCTTCCTGAAGCTGTGTGAGCGGTAAGGCAGACAAGGACCTAACTTGCCAAGGGCCTGGTGCTGGAGACACCAGGTTAAGGAGGACACTGGATCTGATCACTTCTACTCTGATGAGTGATCTCATTCGTTGACTTAAATGAAGTTGTTTCTACTCTGATGAGTGATCCCATTCGTTGACTTAAATGAAGTTGTTGCAGACACTGTCCACAAGAGCAAACAGCAGCTTCTGTAGACAACGTGTAGTTTGCTCTGCACTGAGAAACAACAGAGGGTTTTAGGTAAGAAAGGTGCTATGATCTGATTTTTATATTTTCTTTTTCTTTGCCTTAGGTGTGCAGATGATGCACACAATGCAAGCAGAGAGACCAGCTGGGGGAAGAGAGTGTTTACCTAGGACGATACTTCGGATGTACACACGGGAATACCACGGGACAGGGGCTGGGGGTTAAGGGGAGAGCTGCGTCCCTGGCTGATGTGGCAGGTGGAGAGAGCCGGGGAGGAGCCCTGAGGCTTCTGTCTCAGGTGGCTGTACGGTGCCATCCCTGAGCACCACTTACCAGAGAGCCGCTGGCTTCTGTTTGTTTTTATTCCAAGGTGGATCAGATAATAATAACAATCAACTTTGAGTGCTTGAGTTGGAGAGACCTGTAGTTGACTTAGGATGCCTGGGGAAGTCAGATACCTCCAGGTGGCTGGGTGTATTTACCCCTGTAAGTCATCCACGCAGAGTGCATACGCTAAGTCCTCTGGAACCTGCAATAGCAAAAGAACAGAACCCTGAAGAGAGGCCAGAAACACATCAGCATTCCTTTGTCAAAACAGAGGAACCAGTAAAAGACATGAAATTAAGTCAGAGGAAAGGAGGAAAATTATGATTTGGGTCACAGACTCTTAAAGGAGAGAAGAAGGTAGCGTGGCTTTGAATGGTCATGTGGGATTAGGGTGGAACGGTACCTGATGTTGGCCTGGAATGCTAGGCACAGGCTGCCAGTAAGCTGACAGGGAGCGGGGCTTGGGAAATGACCAGAGTGGCTGCACACAACTTCCTCAGCCTGTGGGTTTAGGAGCCGAGGTGGGAACAAGTCCAGAGAAGAATTGGGGAGAGGAGTGTGCAGGGATGAGGGAAATTGTCATGGGGTGAGATCCAGGGCTTTCCTGGGGGTCTGGCCTGTGGGTGGTGAGGAAGGCTGTCCTATTCCCAACTCTCAAAGGACTTTCAGTCCAAGTCTTGCCTTTTCTCCCAGGGGTCCACAGCGTCTACTTGTATTGACTGACTCTCTAGGACCTACCTCTCAGGGACACAGGAGTGCTGCCCTCTGGAGCTGCGCATGCCTGCTCCTTTGGCCAGGCTTTCTGCTTGGCTTCCGCCCATCCACATGTCCCAGGCTCCTGGCCGCAGGGACGGGTAGAGGGTGGACACGCATCCCAAGTCAGGCTACTCAGAACGGAAGACACAATTGCAGGGGTGTCATTTAAACTCTTAGGGTTGCAGCCCTAGTTTCTTCCAGGTCTGTACCACCAGCTGCGTGATGGCCCTGGGTGCTGTTGGCATCATGTGACTGTGAAAGTGGGCATGAGCGGAGGACCTGGGGCTGAAAACTGAGGGAGGGGAGGTGGGCACTGCCTGCCCATCTAGCTTCTCCAGACGGTCAACTAATACATCCCTCTTACTGCTTGAGTAACAAGACACATCTTAGTGAATACACCCTTCCACTTCTTCAGACACAGTTGTAGAAATAAAAAATAAAATGTTCATTTTTTAGAAATTCTTTGACATTTACAGGGATATTTTGCATCCATTATCCCATTTGATCCTGACAAATATATGCACCATTTTACAGATGAAGGTCATTAATGGGCAAAAGGAAACTAGAATTCACATTTCTGGTTCTTACTCATGACATCACCATGTAAATTCCTTTTAAACATAGTCAGTTGAATATTGAATGAGCAGTTTCATATTCCACTGCTAGTTCTGTCTCCATGCTATGTTTATATTTTTATGTATTGTTCTAAATCACAGAAGCTTTTTGAAAAAGCTGTGGCCTTTAGTGAGTAATCAATATCTTAGTATGAAGATGCAGCAAGTATTAATGAGTTAGCAAAGAAATCACAAAGCTGCTTTAAATGCATTTACCCCAACAAGCTCAGACAGGTCACATTCCAGAGTCCTGAAAGCACTCGCAGGTTTTATCTTGTTTATTATTTTAAGATTATTATTATTGTCCATATTTGAAAATTTTTGGAGAATGGGAGAGACACAAGAAAGGTAAAGCTGGGAAAAATATGACCTGTTTTTCAAAAGGGAGATGCTAGGAATTACAGACCTAATGCTATGCTTTGTCCCTCAGCCGTATCCAACTCTGTGATCCCATGGACTGGAGCCGGCCAAGCTTCTCTGTTCATGAGGATTCTCCAGACAAGAATACTGCAGTGGGTTGCCATGCCCTCCTCCAGGGGATCTTCCCAACCCAGGGATTGAACCCAGGTCTCCCTCATTACAGGTGGATTCTTTACCATCTGAGCCACCAGGGAAGCCCATGAATATTGGAGTGGGTTGCCTATCCCTTCTCCAGGAGAACTTCCTGACCCAGGAATCAAACTGGAGTCTCCTGCATTGCAGGCCGATTCTTTACCAGCTGAGCTACAGGGAAAGCCCACATACCTAATAGTTGATAGAAAAAATTGAAAACAATTCTAGAAGATAACCAAGCAATGTTCTATCTGTGGGAATTTGGAAAAGAATTTGACAATTACTGGTGTAAGTCCTGTCGAACTAACCTGGTCTCTGATAACAAGTCAATTGTTGTGATAAAACAAAGGCTATAAGATCTGAGGGTTCAGTAGATTTATAGGTAGTTTTAAAACCTCCCTGAATGACTGTGTGTGTGTGCATGCGTTTGTGAGAGACTCAACTGCACAGAGAGGAGTTTGAGTGCACACTGCAGTTGCTGGCCTGATCCCTGCTTTAATCTATGCAGGCATCTTCTTTTGTTTTATACTAATATTTTCATTTTTAAAAACATTAATTTACTTATTTTTGGCTATGTTGGGTCTCAGTTGCAGTGCCCAGGCTTCTCTCTAGTTGTGGCGAGCAGGCTCTGTTGTTGGGGCACTCAGGTTTGGTTGACCATTGGCATATGGGATCTCAGTTCCCTGACCAGGGGTCAAACTCACATCCCCTGCATTGGAAGGCAGGTTCTTAACCATTGGACCACTAGAGAAGTCCCCCATGTTTATTTTATTCTCTTCCATCCCCACTTCCAATGCCATTTTGCCTCTTAGACACTCAGTCTGCTGCTGCCGAAACACCAATACTTTGGCCACCTGATGCAAAGAGCTGACTCATTTGAAAAGACCCTGATACAGGGAAAGATTGAGGGCAGGAGGAGAAGGGGACGACAGAGGATGAGATGGTTGGATGGCGTCACCGACTCGATGGACATGAGTTTGGGTGAACTCCTGGAGTTGGTGATGGACAGCGAGGCCTG
>NW_011494615.1:9486019-9505354 GCF_000754665.1 Bison bison bison
GGGGACGACAGAGGATGAGATGGTTGGATGGCGTCACCGACTCGATGGACATGAGTTTGGGTGAACTCCTGGAGTTGGTGATGGACAGCGAGGCCTGGCGTGCTGTGGTTCATGGGGTCACAAAGAGTTGGACACGACTGAGCGACTGAACTGAAATACAGCTGAACTGCTGTATTTAAGAAGTGAACTTCCTCTACTTCGATAGTATTTAGACGTTGGTGTACTTTGAGAATGTTTGGTGGTGTGTATGTTCATTTAAATTTACATAAGTATAGCTGAAATGCTAATCAAATGCTGTTTCTCCCACTCGATGTTATGTTTTAAAGAACTCTTTATGTGCACTTGGTGAGTCTGGTTTATTTTCCTGCCTGTTGCAGTTTCCACAGTGTTCCATCACATACACTTGTCACATTCTACTTGTCCCTTTGGAGGTGAGTCTTGCTTTCACAAACAGTGCTGAAATGAGCATCCTCGCACATGCCTCCTCATGGACCCGTTTGAGAGGTTCTCTGGGCTTTCCCGATGGCTCCGCAGTAAAGAATCTGCCTGTAGTGCAGGAGATACAGGAGATGAGGGTTCGATTCCTGGGTTGGAAAAATCCTCTGGAGGAGGAAACGGCAACCCGCTCCAGTATTCTTGCCTGGAAAATCCCATGGACAGAGGAGCCTGGCAGGTTACAGTCCAAAGGGTCGTAAAGAGTCAGACATGAGTTAGCACATATGATACTGGAAATAAATGACAAAATGTATATATATATAGGAAATAATACCAAATTGCTCATTGAATTCTCTGAACTAGTTAGTAACTCCCGTCAACGCTCCACGAGGGTTCCTTTTCTCATAACCTCTGTGTTCAATTGATAGTGGTATAAAATAGTCCCCAGTGTGAATATTCCACAGTTTATTTACCCCATCTCCTACTGATGGACGTTTTAAACTAGTCACTTATTTGCAACAGTCCTGTTATGATCACTCTAGTAATGGTACATATGTGCAAGCTTCTCTAAGGTGTTACTCAAGCAAGGTGTGGTTGTGTCTTAGGATATGTGAACACTTGAATTTATAAGGAAGAGCAGATTGCTTACCACAATTGTTCTAACAAGTTACCTTCCAATCAAGTCCAGAAGAGTTCTCATTGACTTGCATCCTTTGGGCATAGCATTGTCAAATTTCTTAATTTTTGCCATGGATTCTATTTAAAATGTACCTTCTTATGGTCTTAATTTGCATTTCCTTCAATGATAATGCAGTTAGTCATCTTTTCTTACGTTTATTTGCTATTTGTAATTCTTTTCCATGTGAAATACCAGTTCATGTCTGTCCATTTTTTGTTTGTTTTTCTGATTTAAAGAATTCTTTCAATACTCTAGATATTAATCCTTTGTCTATTATATGTGTTTTGAAATTTTCCCTTATTTTATGATGTCTTTGTGCACTGGATGGTGGTTCTCAATGAATATATATTAATTTTAATGTAGAAGTTTTCAGTTCTTTCTGTTCAGTGATTTGTATTTGTTTAAGAAATTCTTCCCTACCTTTGGGTCATAAAAATATTCTATCAATAAGAAAGCTGGTCATTTTCATATTCTTTTCTAGTTTTGGATCAGAGTCATCCTGCCTTCTTAGAATGGGTTGTGAATATATTATCTTTTATTCTCTGGAAGAGTTTGTATACTTTAAATATAGTCTTTGAAAATTTGATAGAATCCTCCTGAAAAAAGATCTTGCCTCTGGGAAGATTTTTAAATTACTGAATCTGTTTTTTAAACGCTTCTAGCACTGTGAAGACTCTATTTCTTCTTGAATGAATCTTATTTTTTTTTCTAGGAAATTGTCCATTTTCATGGTTGTCAAATCATTAGCATAGAAATTGTCCATAATGCTGCTTTGTTCTTGCTTTAATCTGCTGAGTCTATCTATAGGGCCAGCTTTTCATTCCTAATGTTATTTACTTTTGTCCCCCTCCCCTGCTTTTCCCCTTGCTGAATATTACTAGACTTTGCCTATTGACACAGTCTTTTTGAAGAACTAACTTCTGGCTTTTTGATCCTGTTCTTTGATCTGCACTTGTTTTCTCTTCTTCCCTTTACTTTTTGGATTTATTTTGTTGTTTTTTCTAAATTCTTAACTTGGATATCTAGCAAATTAAAGTCTAGCCTTTTTCCTCAAATACAAGCATTTAGAATTGTTCTCTTCCAAGTAACAATTTTGTTTCAACCTACAAGTCTTGGTGAATAGAATTCTCATTATAATTCAGCTATAAATACTTTTACATTTCTATTATGATTTTTAATCCTCTGTATTTTATTTTTGATTTGTTTTATAAGCTTTCACTCTTTTCTTCATCTTTGTCTCCCTTTCTTTGGAGTTTTTCTGCAAACCCTTTAAAAAAATTAATTTATTTATTTTAATTGGAGGCTAATTACTTTACAATATTGTGGTGGTTTTTGCCATACATTGACATGAATCAGCCATGGTGTACATGTGTCCCCCATGCTGAACCCCCCTCCCACCTCCCTCCCCATCCCATCCCTCAGGGCTGTCCCGGTGCACTGGCTTTGAATGCCCTGTTTCACGCATCAAACTTGGACTGGCAATCTATTTCACATATGGTAATATACATGTTTCAATGCTATTCTCTCAAATCATCCCACCCTTGCCTTCTCCCACAGAGTCCAAAAGTCTGTTCTATACAACTGTGTCTCTTCTGCTGTCTTGCATATGCGGTCATTGTTACCATCTTTGTAAATTCCATATATATGCATTGCTAAGTCACTTCAGTCGTTTCCGACTCTGTGAGACCCCATAAACAGCAGCCCACCAGGTTCCCCCATCCCTGGGATTCTCCAGGCAAGAACACTGGAGTGGGTTGCCATTTCCTTCTCCAGTGCATGGAAGTGAAAAGTGAAAGTGAAGTCGCTCAGTCGTTCCCAACTCTTAGCGACCCCATGGATTGCAGCCTAACAGGCTCCTCCATCCATGGGATTTTCCAAGCAAGAGTACTGGAGTGGGGTGCCATTGCCTTCTCCGATATATATGCATTAATATTCTGTATTGGTGTTTTTCTTTCTGACTTACTTCACTCTGCATAATAGGCTCCAGTTTCATCCACCTCATTAGAACTGATTCAAATGTATTCTTTTTAATGGCTGAGTAATACTCCATTGTGTATATGTACCACAGCTTTCTTATCCATTCATCTGCTGATGGACATCTACGTTGCTTCCATGTCCTGGCTATTATAAACAGTGCTGTGATGAACATTGGGGTGCACGTGTCTCTTTCAATTCTGGTTTCCTCAGTGCGTATGCCCAGCAGTGGGATTGCTGGGTCATATGGCAGTTCTATTTCCAGTTTTTTAAGGAATCTCCACACTGTTCTCCATAGTGGCTGTACTAGTTTGCATTCCCACCAACAGTGTAAGAGGGTTCCCTTTTCTCCACACCCTCTCCAGCATTTATTGCTTGTAGACTTTTGGATCGCAGCCATTCTGACTGGTGTGAAATGGTACCTCATTGTGGTTTTGATTCACACTTCTCTGATAATGAGTGATGTTGAGCATCTTTTCATGTGTTTGTTAGCCATCTGTATGTCTTCTTTTTCATCATCTTTGTCTCACTTTCTTTGAAGTTTTTCAGCAAACCCTTTCTTTTTTTTAATTGGAGAATAATTGCTTTACAGTGTTGTGCTGGTTTCTGACATACAACCCATGAATGAGTCATAATTATATATATATATATGTATATATATACCCTCCCTCTGGAGCCTCCATCCCTCCTCCCATCCTACCCCTCCAAGGCATCACAAAACACCAGGCTGAGCTCCCTGTGTCATATAGCAGCTTCCCACTAGTTATTTATTTTAAATACGATAGAGTATATCTGTCAATGATACTTTCTCAATTCATTCTACCCTCTCCTTCCCCTGCTGTGTCTACATGTCACTTCTCTACATCTGTGTTTCCATTTCTTCTTTGCAAATGAGTTCATCAGTACCGTTTTTCTAAATTTCATATATATATGCATTAATATATATGTTTTCTCTTTCTGACTTACTTCACTCTGTATAATAGGCTCTGTGTTCATCCACCTCATTAGAACTGACTCATATTTGTTCCTTCTTCTGGTTGAGTAATATTGTATTGTATTTATGTACCATGTCTGATTTATCCATTCATCTGTCAGTGGACATCTTTGTTGCTTCCCTGTTCTGCCTGCTGTAAACAGTGCTGTTGGGATTTATTTCAAATAGTAAATTGGGATACATGTGTCTTTTTGAATTGTGGTTTTCTCAGGGTATATGCCTAGTAGTGGAATTCCTGGGTTATATGGTAGTTTTATTCCTAGTTTGTTAAGAAATCTCCATACTGTCTCCCATCGGGGCTGCATCAGTTTGCACCCCCACCAGCAGTGCAGTAGGGTCCCCTTTCTACACATCCTCTCCAGCACTTATTGTTCGTCATTGTTTTGATGATGGCCATTCTGGTTAGTGTGAGCTGATACCTCATTATAGTTTTGATTTGCATCTCTTTAATAATGAGTGATGTTGAACATCTTTTCATGTAATCTATTGGCCATCTGTATGTCTTTGGAGAAATGTCTGTTTGGGTCTTCTGCCTGTTTTTTGATTGGGTTGTTTGTTTTTCTGATATTGAGCTGTATGAGCTTCTTATATAGTTTGGAGAGTAATCCTTTGTCATTTGCTTTGCTTGCAATTGTTTTTTCCCATTCTGAAGGTTGCCTTTTCATCTTGTTTATTGTTTCCCTTGCTGTGCAAAAGCTTTTAAGTTTAACTGGGTCCTACCTGTTTATTTTTGTTTTTATTTCCATTTCTCTAGGAGATGGGTCAAGGAGAATTTTGCTGTGATTTCAAACTGCCTGTGTTTTCCTCTAAGAGTTTTATAGTTTCTGACCTTAAATATTAAAGTCTTAAATCCATTTCAAGTTTATTTTTGTGTATGGTGTTAGAAAGCATTCTGATTTTATTCTTTTACATGTAGCTGCTCCATTATCCCAGCACCACTTACTGAAGAGGCTGTCTTCTCTCTATTGTATATTCTTGCCTCCTTTGTCAAAGATAAGGTGCCTACAGGGTTTATTCCTTGGCTTTATTCTTGTTCCATTGATCTATATTTCTGTTTTTTTGTGCCAGTACCATACTGTCTTGATGACTGTAGCTTTGTAATATAGTCTGAGGTTGGGAAGGTTGATTCCTCTAGCTCCATTTTTCTTTCTTAAGATTGTTTTGGCTATTTGGAGTCTTTTGTGTTTCCATACAAATTGTGAAACTTTTTTTTCTAGTTCTGTGGAAAATGCCATTGGCATTTTAACAGGGATTGCATTGAATCTGTAGGTAGCTTTGGGTAGTATAGTCATTTTCACAATGTTGACTCTTCCAATCCAAGAACATGGTATTTCTCTCCATCTGTTTGTGTCATCTTTGATTTTTTTTCATCACTGCCTCACAGTTTTCTGCATATAGGTTTTTATTTTCTCTTTAGGTAGGTTTATTTCTAGATATTTTATATTTTTTGTTGTGGATTAGATTGTTTCTTAATTTAAAATTTTCTCTTTCTGATTTCTCATAAATTTTATGTCCTATGACTTTACTAAATTCATTAATTACCTCTAGTTATTTTCTGGTGTCATCTTTAGGGCTTTCTATGTTTATTATCATGCTGTCTGCAAATAGTGAGAGTTTTACTTCTTCTTTTCCAATTTGGATTCTCTGTATTTCTTTTTCTTCTCTGATTATTGTGGCTAGGACTTCCAAAAACTATATTGAATAATAGTGGCAAGAATGGACACACTTGTCTTGCTCCTGATCTTAGAGGAAATGCCCTTATGTTTTTCATCATTGAGAATAATGTTTGCCATGTGTTTGTTGCATATGGCCTTTATTATGTTGAGGTAGGTTTCTTCTGGCTGATTTTTCTGAACAGATTTCTTTAATCATAAATGGGTGTTGAATTTTATCAAAAAGTCTCGGCATCTATTGAGATGATCATGTGTTTTTATCTTTCAGTTTGTTAATATGGTGTATCACATTGATCGCTTTGCATATATTAAAGTATCCTTGCATCCCTGGAATAAACCCACTTGATCATGGTGGTGGTGGTGGTGGTGTTCTGCTTAGCCATGTCTGACTCTTTGCAACCTCATGGACTGCAGCATGCCAGGCTTCTCTGTCCTTCACCATCTCCCAAAGGTTGCTCAACCTGATGTCCACTGAGAAGGTGATGCCATCCAACCATCTCATCCTCTGTCATCCCCGTCTTCTCCTGCCTTCAATCTTTCCCAGCATCAGGGGCTTTTCTAACGAGTCAACTCTTCACATCAGGTGGCCAAAGTATTAGAGCTTCAGCATCAGTCCTTCCAGTGAATATTCAGGATTGATTTTAGAATGGACTGGTTGGATCTCCTTGCAGTCCAAGGGAGTCTCAAGAGTCTTCTCCAACACCACAGTTCAAAAGCATCAATTCTTTGGCACTCAGCCTTCTTTATGGTCCAACTTTCACACCCATAAATGACTACTGGAAGAACCGTAGTTTTGACTAGATGGACCTTTGTCAGCAAAGTAATGTTTCTGCTTTGCAATACGCCATCTAGGTTTGTCATAGCTTTTCTTCCAAGAGCAAGTGTCTTTTAATTTCACGGCTGCAGTCACCATCTGCAGAGATTTTGGAGCCCAAGAAAATTAAGTCTTTCACTGTTTCCATTGTTTCCCCATCTATTTACCATGAAGTGATGGGACTGGATGCTATGATCTTCGTTTTTTGAATGTTGAGTTTTAAGCCAGCTTTTTCACTCTCCTGTTTCACCTTCATCAAAAGGCCCTTTAGTTCCTCTTCACTTTCTGCTGTAAGGGTTGTGTCACTTGCGTATCTGAGGTTAATGATATTTCTCCTGGCAATCTTGATTCCAGCTTGTGCTTCATCCAGCCTGGCATTTTGCATTGTGTACTCTGCATATAAGTTGAATAAGCAGGGTGACTATATACAGCCTTGGTGTATTCCTTTTCCCAATATGCCAGCAAATTTGGAAAACTCAGCAGTGGCCACGGTACTAGTAATCCCATTTCATTCTAATCCCAAAGAAAGGCAAAGCTAAACAGTGTTAAAACTATCACACAGTTGCAGTCATTTCACATGCTAGCAAAGTAATGCTCAAAATTCTCCAAGCTATGCTTCAACAGTAGGTGAGCCAAGAACTTCGAGATGTTCAAGCTGGATTTAGAAAAGGCAGAGGAATCAGAGATCAAATTGTAGGTATCCGTTGGATCATAGAAAAAGCAAGAGAATTCCAGAAAAACATCTGCTTCATTGACTACACTAAATCCTTTGATCATGGTGTATGATCCCTTTAATATGTTTTTGGATTCTGCTAGAACTCTGTTGAGGATTTTGCATCTATGTAAATCAATGATATTGTCCTGAAACATTTGTATGTGTGATATTCTTGTCTGGTTTTGGTATCAGGGTGATGGTGGCCTTGTCAAATGAGTCTGGGAGCGTTCCGTCCTCTGCAATTTTTTGAAAGAGTTTGAGCAGGATTGGTATTAGCTCTTCTCTAAACTTTTGGTAGAATTTGCATATGAAGCCATCTGGCCCTGGACTTTTGTTTGTTGGAAGGTTTTTGATCATAGTTTTGATTTCAGTGCTTACAACTGGTCTGTCAATATTGTCTGCTTCTTCCTGGTTCAGTCTTGGGAGATTGTACTTTGTAAAGACTTTTTCCATTTCTTCCAGGTTGTCCATTTTATTGGCATATAGTTGCTTACAGTAGTCTCTCATGATCCTTGGTATTTCTGCATTGTCAGTTGTAATTTCTCCTTTTTCATTTCTAATTTTATTGATTTGAGTCTTCTCCTTTTTTTTGCTTGATGAGTCTGGCTAATGGTTTGTCAATTTTGTTTATCTTCTCAAAGAACCAGTGTTTTGGTTTTATTGATCTTTGCTGTTGTTTCCTTCATGTCTTTTTATTTCTGCTCTCATCTTATGATTTATTATCCAAAGTCTACCAACTTTGGAGGCTTTTTGTTCTTTCTCTTGTTGCTTCAGGTATAAGGCTGGGTTGTTTATTTGATGCTTTTCTCATTTCTTGAAGTAAGCTTGTATTGCTATAAACTTCCCTTTAGCACTGCTTTTGCTGCATCCCACAGGTGTTTGGTTGTGTTTTCATTGTCATTTGTTTCTAGATATTTTTTGATTTCCTCTTTGATTGCTTCAGTGACCTCTTAGTTATTTAGAAGCATAGTGTTTAGTCTTCATATGTTTGTGCTTTTTACCATTTTTTCCTGTGATTGATATCTGATCTTAAGTGCTGTGGTCAGAAAAAATGCTTGCTACAATTTCAGTTTTCTTAAATATACAAGGCTTAATTTGTGACCCCAGATGTGATATATCCTGGAAAATGTTCCATGTGAACTTGGGAACAAAGTGAATTCCACTGCTTTTCAATGGAATGTTCTATAGATATCAATTAGGAACATCCGGTCCAATGTACCGCTTAAGGCTTGTGTTTCCTTGTTAATTTTCTGTCTGGGTGATCTGTCCACTGATGTGAGTGGTGTGTTACAGTCCTCCACTATTGCTATGTTGCTGTTGATTTCTCCTTTTATAGTTGTTAGCATTTGCCTTATGTATTGAGCTGCTTCTTTGTTGGATGCATATATAATTGTTATATCTTCTTTGAGGGAACCCTTGATCATTATGTAGTGTCCTTCCTTGTCTCTTGTGATGGTCTTTATTTTAAAGTCTGTTTTATCTAATGAGTATGGCTACTCCTGCTTTCAATTTCCATTGAAATCTTTTCCATGGAATCTTTTTCCAGCCCCTCACTTTTAGTCTGTATGTGTCCCTAAGTCTCAAGTGGGTCTCTTGTAGACAGCTGATAGGTCATGTTTTTGTATCCCTTCAGCCAGTCTGTGTCTTTTGGTTGGAGCATAAAATTCATTTACATTTAAGGTAATTATTGATATGTATGATCCTGTTACCATTTACTTGTTTTGGGGGTGTTTTTGTAGAACTTTTCTTTCTTTTGTGTTTCTTGCCTAGAGAAATTTCTTTGTCATTTTTTGTAAAGCTGGTTTGCCACCGCTGCTGCTAAGTCACTTCAGTCGTGTCCTGACTCTGTGCAACCCCATAGACGGCAGCCCACCAGGCTCCGCCGTCACTGGGATTCTCCAGACAAGAACACTGAAGTGGGTTGCCATTTCCTTCTCCAATGCATGAAAGTGAAAAATGAAAGTGAAGTCTCTCAGTCGTGTCCGACTCTTAGTGACCCCATGGACTGCAGCCTACCAGGCTCCTCCGTCCATGGGATTTTCCAGGCAAGAGTACTGGAGTGGGGTGCCATTGCCTTCTCTGGAAGCTGGTTTGGTGGGGCTAAATTCTCATAATTTTTGCTTATCTGTGAAGATTTTGATTTATCTATCGAATCTGAATGAGATCCTTGCTGGATAGAGTAATGTTGGTGGTAGGTTTTTTCTGTTCATCACTTTAAGTATATCCTGCCACTCCTTTCTGGCACCCAGTTTCTGCTGATTAATCAGTGGTTAACCTTATGGGAAAGATTGAAAGCAGGAGAAGGGGACGACAGAGGATGAGATGGTCGGATGGCATCACCGACTTGATGGACATGAGTTTGAGCAAGCTCTGGGAGCTGTTGACAGGGAGGCCTGGCGTGCTGCAGTCCATGGGGTTACAAAGAGTTGGACGTGATTGAGCAACTGAACTGAACCTGATGAGGGTTTCCTTCTATGTTACTTGTTGCTTTTTCCTTGCTGCTTTTAATATTTTTTCTTTGTTTAATTTTTTCTGGTTCGATTACTCTGTGTCTTAGTGTGTTTTTCTTTGCATTAATCCTGCATGAGACTCTGGACTTCCTGGACTAGGGTGGCTATTTCCTTTCCTATGTTAGGGAAGTTTTTGACCCTGTGTGTGTGCTAGATACTTGGTCGTGTCTGACTGTTATTGACCCCGTGGACTGTAGCCTGCCAGACTCCCCTGGCCATGGAATTCTCCAGGAAATAATACTGGAGTGGGTTGCCAGTTTTTTCTCCAGGGGATCTTCCAGACCCAGGGATCGAACCCAGGTGTTCTGCATTGTAGGCAGATCCTTTACCATCTGAGCCACCAGGGAAGCCCCATTTTGACTATAATCTCCTCAGATGTTTTCTCAGATCCTTTCTTTTTGTCTTTTTCTGGGACTCTTATAATTCGAATGTTGGTGTGCTTAATGTTGTTTCAAAGGTCTCTAAGACTGTTTTCATTTCCTTTCATTGTTTTCTTTATTTTGCTTTGCGTTCGTTGTTTCCACCATTCTATCTTCCAGCTCACTTACCATTTTTCTGCCTCAGTTATTCTATTGGGTCCCTCTAGTGTATTTTTTATTTCAGTTATTGTGCTGTTCATTGCTGGTTGTCTATTCTTTATTTTTTCTAGGTCCTTCTTAAACATTTCTTGTATTTTCTTGATCTGTGCCTTCATTTGGTTCATCTGTGCCTCCATTTTATTTCTGAGAATTTGAATCATATTTAATGTCATTACTATGAGTTCTTTGTGGAGAAGGCAATGGCACCCCACTCCAGTACTCTTGCCTGGGAAATCCCATGGACAGAGGAGCCTGGTAGGCTACAGTCCATGGGGTCGCAAAGAGTTGGACACGACTGAGTGACTTCACTTTCACTTTTCACTTTCATGCATTGGGGAAGGAAATGGCAACCCACTCCAGTGTTCATGCCTGGAAAATCCCAGGGACAGGGGAGCCTGGTGGGCTGCCGTCTATGGGGTCTCACAGAGTCGGACACGACTGAAGCGACTTAGCAGCATGGGTTCTTTTCCTGGTACACTGCCCATTTCCTCTTCATTTGTTTGGTCTTGTGGGTTTTTACCATGTTCCTTCATCTGCTGAGTGTTTCTCTGACTCTTCATTTTGTTTAATTTACTGTTGCTTGGGGTCTCCTTTCTGCAGCCTGCAAGGTCGTGGTTCCTCTTATTTGGGGATTCTGCCCCCAGAGGGTGTGGTTGGACCGGTGCCTTGTGAAGGTTTCCAGTGAGGATAACTGGTGCCTCTGCTCTCTTGGTGGGAGCTGGATCTTATTTCTCTGACGATCAGTGCCATGTTCAGTGGGGTGTTTAGGGGTGTCTGTGAACTGGGTATGGCTTTGGGCAGCCTGTCTGTTAGGTAGGATCGTGTTCCTGATTTGCTGATTGTTTGGTGTGAGGCATCCTGCCCTGGAGCTTGCTGCCCTTGGAGTGGGGCCAGGTCTTAGTGTTGAGATGGAGGCCTTTGGGAGAGCTGTTCTCAATTAATATTCCATGAAGTTGGGAGTCCTCTGGTGGTCCAGTGAACCTGGATTTGGGTCTCCCACCTCTGAGATTCAGGGCCAGCCCCTTGGTAGAGCACCAAGACTCCACAAGCTACATAGCATAGAAGAGAAAGAAAGAGAGAAAATAAGAGGAGGAGAGAAAAGAAAAAAAATCAAACAAAAAAGAACAGAAAGACAAAACCCCAAGACAAATGGTAAAAGCAACATTAAATAGACAAGAACTCACAAAGAACTTCAGGCACTCCCAAAAAGTGTTTTAAATAAAAACAAACACTGCTAAAACTATACTAGCAAAAATAGAAAACCAAAAACATGGGAAAAATGCAATATAAGAAAAAAGTACTGTAGAAATAGGAAAAAGGTAAAGTAAAATAAGTTTACGTAAAAGCAAAAACATTAAAAAAGGAAAATGTAAGTAAAAAACTGAAAAGGAATAACAAAAACAAACAATAGAATAATATGAAAAAGAAAAAAGATGAAAACCTATATAGAGAGGGTGGCAATAAGAATTTCTCCCACGGCCTCAGTTGTCAGTGTCCTTGCCACACAATTAGCTCCAACCAGTCTTCCTACTCGGGAATTCCCTCAGGATTTCCGGGTTGGTCTCTGGAACTGCTGTGGGCACTGTGTGGTCAGGTTAGACTGGTCTTACTCCAGCTGTAGTTGCCCCCGAAGCCCACAGTCTCAAGCTAATTGTGGGCATTTAATCTGCTGATCCCATGACTGCAAGCAAATCCCCTCCTGTTCTTGGGTCACACGGCCCCTGCTGCTCAGCTTTGGTTTTGGTCCCGTCTCTGTTGGTAGGCCTCTCTCTGGCATCTGTTCCCTGCCCAGACAAGAAAGGGGCGAAAGCATTGGCTTATCAGGGCTCACTTGCTCAGTGGGTCTGGGGGCAGTGAGGGGTCCAACAGACACAACTGGGACATGTGGGGAGTGCCTGCAGCAGTAGAGGCCCACAGGAAGATACCACAGCTTGAGCCCCGTCATGCCCACCTCTGAGGTCAGGGACTGCAGCATCGTCTTATCTCCTACCTCTGGTACTTGGGTATGCCTAGGCAGCAGCCAGCCAGTCTGCTCATCTTTGGGGTTCCAGATCGCAGTTACAGTCCCCCGCCTCTTGCTCTCCCGTGGATTTTTGTGGTGGTTGGTGGCCAGCAGGCTTGGCTGCCTCTGGGGTCGCAAACCACTGCCGCATCCCACCCTGCTTCTGGCCCTTGTAAAGGTGGTGTTCTGCAGATTGTGAGTGAAGGGAGTTAGAGGGTCCCTGCAACAAAGATCTCTTGGCTCTCTGACTGGCCCAGGCTTTTCTCTGGTCTCCCTCAGCTGTGTTGTACTAGCCCCTCCAGAGTATCTTCCCAGCAGTCTACCCCAGTCCTCTGCCTGAGGTCTGCCTCTGAAGTCTGAGCCTCAGCACTTAGCCCCAACTTGCTGCGGTGGGCGTACAAATGTCCCACTGGGGAGTGCTGGTCGGCACTGATCTCCGTGGTGAATTCTCTCCACTTGGTTTTCCATGCACTTGCTGCTACACTCCCCGCCTCTGAGGTTCAAAAGGACCCTTCTGTCCCCTCCGTAAGGGGATTTCCCAGTGTGCAGAAACTTCCTCTTTCACATCTCCTTCCCTAAATTGCAGGCCTCATCCCATTTCCTTTGTCCATTTTTTTCCTTTCTTCTCTGGTCTTATGTTATTTTGTGGAGATCAGCTTCCCTTTTTTGAAGTCTGTGGTCTTCTTGCAGCATTCAGTAGATGTTCTGTAGGGGTGGTTCCATGTGTAAATGTATTCTGATGTATTTGTAGGAAGGAAGATGATTTCCGTGTCTTCTCCACCATCTTGAAAATGCCTACGTATATTCAGTCCTTTTCTTAATTCTGGCACTGGTGATTAGCTCAATAAATTTCAGTCTCTACTTCTGTTATAAGCATCCAAGACTATCTGTCCCCTCTAAATACAACTTTTGTAGTTTTTCCCAAATTCAGTTCAGGAATTTCTCATGTTCCAAATTCTTGCCATGTGAGTTCTTGTTACACGAATGCAAAAAGCAAATACATTCAATAAATATTTTTTAAAGATAGATTTAGAGACCTTCAGATATCACCAACACAATGGACATGGGTTTGGATGAACTCTGGGAGTTGGTGATGGACAGGGAGGCCTGGCGTGTTGTGGTTCATGAGGTCGCAAAGAGTCGGACACGACTGAGTGACTGAACTGAACTGAAATTACTTTATATGCAATATACAGTTTGTATCACTTAAGATTCTTTCAGTTCCAAAAGACAAGAAACTTTAGACCAATCTGTTTATTAAAAAGATAATTTAAAAAACCACAGGTACATGTATTTTAAGAGTGTTTTCAGAATGGCCTTAACCTAAATGAATAAAGGCTCTGGGCTCCTCATGTTTCTTGGCTGATTCCTCTTCTGTTGTCTACAGCCTCAAACACTTCCCCTAGGAAGATCGTCATAGTAATTTCAATCCAAAATTTTAAAACGTTGATTGGTAACATTGTGGTTACAAACATGAGGATGAAAACCATAGAATAAGAAAATCCAAACAGCAGTATAAGTACCTGATTGCATCATGAGGTTGCCAGAATTTTATACTTCTTTGTGCATTAAAAGAAACAACAACAACAAAAAAACTATAGAAATGATCCCTGAAACCTATTATATAAAAATATATACACAATAAGGACCTACTGTATACCACAGGGAACTGTATTCAGTATCTTATGATAACGCATAATGGATAGACTCTGAAAAAGAATATATATTAATATGTAACAGTCACCTTGCTGTGTGCCTGAAATTGGTACAACGCTGTAAATCAACTATACTTCAATAAGTGAATAAATAAGTCAACATTAACATAAAAGGGAAACAAGAGCAACTCCGTTTCTCAAAAGCTATTGTACGTAAAGTTTTCCATCATTTGTTGCCAAACACAGTTCTTAACTGAGAGCAGCTGAAAAGCCATAAAAAGACTGACTCAAATTGTCTCAGTGAATAGAGCCATCACCACCCCAGTGCTCCCGGAGGTGGAACTGGCGTGGAACTTTTGGACAAAGCTTATTAAACCATACTAGGTGGACATCGTAGACGCTTTATTTTTAGGACTTCTGGGAGGTCAGATCTTCTTATTGAAATTAAGTTTCTGTCTAGGAAAGGAAAGTAGGGATTTGGGAATGTAATTGAGGCATGAAGTTCAGAATTTCCTCCCTGAAGGAGTGGTTCTATCCCATGGAGTCACGTGTGAAGAGTATGAATGAGCATGGAGAGAGTCAATGACTGATTCTATCTGGTTGGCCTCTAGGTCATTTTGGCTGTGGCTCATACAGCACAGAGAAGACAGCCTAAAGAAAATCCAAGGTGGCCACAGCTTTCCTTGCCCATGTCTAATTAATGACTCTGCAGCTCATATAAATGAGAGATTTTACACTGACCACACAGCTGTAATTGAGCATTTCACTGTCTTTCTGTGCAGAAATGGCCATGTTCATCCTGTGGAGTGGAATAAGATGATTACCCTCGCTCTTGTTGCATAATAGTTATCCCATCAATAAAACATGGTTTCACATCTTTCAAGGGGAGCTAAAGTACTAACATTTACGTTGAAATAAAAAGGAGGCACTTTAAAGCCTTTCTATATAAAATCCCAAGCCATTTAAATAATGAGTAGGCTTTCTAAATTTGCCTCTTGATAAGTTATAGTTAATATAAGGCTGAGATGAGTAAATAGTAGCTTTGTAAAAGGAGAATATTGAACCAGAAATCTCTCCCCCTTCACGCTCACACTGATTGTGAAAATGGCTGTGACTCTTTCCTCTTCCAGTTCCCATGCCCTTTACAAGGTGGCATTGTCACGTCTCTCATAAAGCTGGGGCTTAGAGCCCACTTATGGCAGTTTTAAGACACAGTCTCAAGTCTCCCTTCTCCTGAATAAGGATGTGATAAAAGGAGTTGGCAGAAGTGATGCTACACCAGTTTCTGGGCCAAGACTTAAGAAACTAGCAATTTTCCATTTCCAGTCTCTTAGGATCCATCTCCCATGATTCAAGAAGTGTAACCTGCCCGCTGAGAATCTCCCCTGGACAGGAATTTGCCAGCCATGGGATGGGGCCATCTTGGAAGTGGATCCTTCAGCCTTAGTCCAGCTGACATCTAGTGGAGCAGAGATGAATTGTCCCCACCGGGCTCTGGCCAAATGATAGACTGGTGAGTAAAATAATGAATTGTTTTAAAGTAGTTAGTTTTGAAGTGATTTGTTATATAGAAATATAGATAACTGAACTATTTCCCTTGAATAGGAGCTGGCTGGCCAATAAAATGTTGAAGAGGTGATGTCTAGCTTATACCGATACTTAACAGGCCTTAGGAGCATCTACTTCCATCTTGATATCCTGCCTACTGGAGGATAAGAGACTTCTGCCCAGCTGCTCTTTGCCCCAGTCAACAGGCCAGTAACCACGCTGCCTCTAGAAATGTGAAACCTTCCTGGACCAGTCCACCTCCCCGTGACCAACTGCAGATGCATGAGCAAGCTAGTCAGGATCCACCAAGCCTGGCCCAGTGCAGAGCATCTTGGATGTTTCTCTTACCTGAGTAATCTTGGCCTCAACCATGAATGGAGTAGAGGAGAGGCAGCACATCCCCCAGGGGGCCCTCCTTCACATACTTAGAACCAGTCAGTGCCAAACTCCAGCCATGGCGCACGTCTGCTAGGGAGTGACATGAGCATATGTGGAAGGATAAATGATAAGGAAAAGAATATTTGGGGATGCCAAACTGAAGTAATAACTTAAATAACTATTAGTACAAGAATGAATTTGGAAACAGGATACACAGACAATGAAATGCAATATAGCACTGGAAATGAGTAAACGAAAACTACGCGTATAAGAGAAATCTCACTAACATAATTTTGAGTGAAAAAATCAACTTGGGTAGCAAACTGAAGCATTTTTCTATCAGGCATCTAATTTTTTTTTTTAAGCCTGTGTTCCTGTAATCAGCACTTATAAGCTGCATGGGAAAAGATAGTGATCATAGCTTATTTGATAGTTGGAGTACAGACTCTATCTGTTCAGTTCAGTCGCTCAGTCGTGTCCAACTCTGTGTGACCACATGAACCGCAGCACGCCAGGCCTCTCTGTCCATCACCAACTCCCGGAGTTTACCCAAACTCATGTCCATTGAGTCCGTGATGCCATCCAGCCATCTCATCCTCTGTCCTCCCCTTCTCCTCCTGCCCCCAATCCATCCCCGCATCAGGGTCTTTTCCAATGAGTCAGCTCTTCGAATGAGGTGGCCAAGGTACTGGAGTTTCAGCTTCGGCATCAGTCCTTCCAATGAACATCCAGGACTGATCTCCTTCAGAATGGACTGGTTGGATCTCCTTGCAGTCCAAGAGACTCTCAAGAGTCTTCTCCAACATCACAGTTCAAAAGCATCAATTCTTCGGCACTCAGCTTTCTTCATAGTCCAACTCTCACATCCATACGTGACCACTGGAAAAACCATAGCCTTGACTAGATGGACCTTTGTTGGCAAAGTAATGTCTCTGCTTTTTAATATGCTATCTAGGTTGGTCACAACTTTCCTTCCAAGGAATAAGTGTCTTTTAATTTCATGGCTTTATCTGTAATGTTATGTAAGAACAGTTACAACATTTCATCAAATTTATTCATATAAAAATAAAGCTTACACCCAATAAACCATCTGTCACAATCAATGAGCTGTTGATACTTTAAGAGAGAATAATTAGTGACCAACTTGGGATGTATACAAATAGGCATATCATTGATGTTAGACTTTAGCTTTTATTTCATCAGTTTTATGAACATTACTCAGAATTAGACTATAATAGGATTTTTCAGAGATTTTATGCAGTGTATTTATTTCAAGTGTTCACAATGTATTGTCTTCTATTTCCAAGGCCTCGGGCTCTGCATGGTTTTCTTCCAGCCCAGTCAGTGCCTCTGGGAACTGAAGCACACCAGGGCTAATGCCAGATTATTCCTGAGATTCTCCTCACAGAGCTGACACGGGCTTTTAAAATCTTGACTCATACTTCCCTGTAGGTTGCTTCTGGAATTGTGACCTTCATGCTGCAGAAGCGCTCTGAGGTCTCCAAGAGCTGTGGTCACACCAGCGCAGGGCACGTCCCTCAGGGAGGTGAGTACTGTCCCTACCTGCCGTCCTCCACGTCTGGTCTGTGGCTACGTGTAGCCCCTCTGAAAGCCAGTCAGTGGGGTTCTTCCTTCCTCCATGGTTTCGCTTTCGTTGTAGGTTCAGTGAGGTTACTGCCTCTCTGTGGGGGTGTATACATCTGTGACCTTTGACCTGACACTTTGCAGTGCCTGCTGCTCTGGAGGGAGTGTATGTCCTGCGCTCACCCTGAATGTGGGCTCCGCTGCGTGACTAGGATGACATGAGGCGAGGTGGCTGGCCTAGGAGAGCTTGTCCTCTTGTTCTTTTGTCATCACTATGGGAAAAATTTGTCTCAAATAGCCTCTGGTTCAAAGGTAGAGCAGATCTGAGCCTGCTCATATTGAGGCAGAGCCACTCTAGCTGACTTGCACAGCTTTGAGTATGAAAAATAAATGTTGCAGAAAGTTGGATTTGGCAGGGGGGGTGGGGTTGTTACACAGCAAAAACTGACTAATGCCACTCAGAGCCAAATAATTCCAGTGAGCTGAGGAACTTTGGTAAATCTCAATATCTCGGACAGCTACTTCACAATATTAAAATAAACTGAAGATATTCTATAGGCGTAATAAGTATGCTATTTTGTCTTTTAATATAACTTTTAATATAATATGTATTTGAATTTCTCCTTAGATGTTTATATGCATTTTATTTCTTTTCTGTTGTCAATGTGTAATTTTCAAAAATTTAAAAACACCATTCCCATACAAATATAAAGTGAACTCATGTCACCAATTTAATTAACTCATTAATGAGGGAACAAGTGAGATGGTAAAACTGGTTCCAAGGGCATATAAGGGACAGTTATTTCTGGGCACTCAAAAAAGATTGTTAAAAGAAAGTTGCTAGGTTACATACACAACTGGTTAATTCTCTACAGAATGAGGAAGCATTAACCTCTGAGGCTTTCTTTTCTACTGGACTGTGGAGATGAGTGAAGATCAACCACACAGACAAAGGTTACTATTCAGAGCTTGGCATAGCGAGGGAGTCAGCCATGCCACTCACGCTTTGGAAGAAACTCAATGGCAGGCAGTAGAGGAAGAAGACTTTATAGTGAAAATGAGGGGGAGCTCTGGGTGTGCCCTGACGGAGGCTGTTGGGATAGAGCAGCCTAGGTGGGCTATACAGAAGCAGGGCATCCTGTGTGATTGTTGGGGTGTATATTTGACAGTTGCACTCATCTCACACACTAGCAAAGTAATGCTCAAAATTCTCCAAGCCAGGCTTCCACAGTACATGAACGGTGAACTTCCAGATGTTCAAGCTGGTTTTAGAAAAGGCAGAGGAACCAGAGATCAAATTGTCAACATCCATTGGATCATCGAAAGAGCAAGACAGTTCCAGAAAAACATCTGCTTCTGCTTTGTTGACTATGCCAAAGCCTTTCACTCTGTGGATCACAGCAAACTGTGGAAAATTCTTCAAGAGATGGGAATACCAGACCACCTTACCTGACTCTTGAGAAATCTGTATGCAGGTCAAGAAGCAGCAGTTAGAACTGTACATAGAACAACAGACTGGTTCCAAATAGGAAAAGGAGTACGTCAAGGTTGTATATTGTCACCCTGTTTATTTAACTTATATGCAGAGTACATCATGCGAAATACTGGGCTGGATGAAGCACAAGCTGGAATCAAGATTGCTGGGAGAAATATCAATAACCTCAGATATGCAGATGACACCACCCTTATGGCAGAAAGTGAAGAAGAATTAAAAAGCCTCTTGATGAAAGTGAAAGAGGAGAGTGAAAAAGTTGGCTTAAAACTCAACATTCAAAAAATGAAGATCATGACATCTG
>NW_011494615.1:9505454-9513399 GCF_000754665.1 Bison bison bison
AAAGTGAAAGAGGAGAGTGAAAAAGTTGGCTTAAAACTCAACATTCAAAAAATGAAGATCATGACATCTGGTCCCATCACTTTATGTGAAATAGATGGGGAAACAGTGGAAACAGTGACAGACTTTATTTTTGGGGGCTCCAAAATCACTGCAGATGGTGACTGCAGCCATGAAATTAAAAGGCGTTTGCTCCTTGGAAGAAATCTACGAGCAACCTAGCCAGCATATTAAAAAGCGGAGACATTACTTTGCCAACAAAGGTTCGTCTAGTCAAAGCTATGGTTTTTCCAGTGGTCATGTATGGATGTGAGAGTTGGACTATAAAGAAAGCTGAGCACCTAAGAATTGATGCTGTTGAACTGTAGTGTTGGAGAAGATTCTTGAGAGTCCCTTGGACTGCAAGGAGATCCAACCAGTCCATCCTAAAGGAGTTCAGTCCTGAATATTCATTGGAAGGACTGATGCTGAAGGTGAAACTCCAATCCTTTGGCCACCTGATGCAAAGAACTGACTCATTTGAAAAGACCCTGATGCCAGGGAAGATTGAAGGCAGGAGGAGAAGGGGACGACAGAGGATGAGATGGTTGGATGGCATCACTGACTCGATGGGCATGAGTTTCAGTAGGCTCCAGGATTTGGTGATGGACGGGGAAGCCTGGTTCGCTGCAGGCCATGGGGTCGCAAAGAGTTGGACACAACTGAGTGTCTGAGCTGAACTGCACTGATATTTGACTTCCTCTGGTTGGTCTTCAGTTGGAAGCAGGCATACAAATCAGAAAGCTGTCAGTTATTGATCCAGTCTTAGCCATTTTGGACCGATCGTTACGGAGCTTATTGTTTGGCTCCCTGAGTTGTTACTGGAGATGGAGATCTGATTCCTACAGGTCCAACCTACAGCCATCTGGCTTCCAGGACTGGTTACTGGAGATAATTCCTTCAAGTTCTGTCTCAGAATTCTGTTTTTATACATGGTCTGGCTACTTCCCATTTGTGTATTCAGATTCTTCCTACAGAACTCTACAGATTAACATGTAACTTCACAGTGGTTGAGCTCTATTCAAATAATAAGCTGTAAGTCAAATACAGGTGCACTCTCTTAGAAAATTACAAAGTCCTGTATGTTGGCCTATTAAACAAAATTCTAGCATGACGTTGAAAAGGCACCTCATTGAAAAGTCATACTCTTTACCTTATTTCCAAATTTTGGATAATGCTTTTCTTATCATTGTATGTTAGGGAAGAATAGATATAAGAGATGGTAACACATAGAGTTCTGGAAAAAGTAGAAATGAGACAGAAACTGGACAGAAGCACTATAATCATATCAGCATAAATTTAATCCCAGGAGTCAATGGTATTATTAGAAAAATCTATGCCGGGCACAGTTTGAACAGCGTTCTTCAATCTGTTTTACCCAGAGTAGGACTTGCATTGTTAAATCTTTGTCTGATTTACTCCATGAGTCCATTTCCCAGTTGTTTCACAATCCAAGAGTCCATTTTTCCCCTTGCATCTTAACACTAATTACTTCCTGCAATGTATCATTCAGTGAACTAGATACATAAGATTTACTTTACAGACTCCTTGATCAGTGATTCTAGGAAAACTAGACACACAGACTTTCTTCTTTAAACTTGAAATGCCCTCTTCCCCATTCTAGAGTAGCATCTGGTATAATCGTATTCAGCTTTGCAGTTTTTTGACCAAACTTCTAAAATTCTCAAATTCCATACTGACAGGTGGCTCAGTTAAGTTCAGTTCAGTCACTCAGTCATGTCGGACTCTTTGTGACCCCATGAATCGCAGCACGCCAGGCCTCCCTGTCCATCACCAACTCCCGGAGTTCACTCAAACTCACGTCCATCGAGTCGGTGATGCCATCCAGCCATCTCATCCTCTGCCGTCCCCTTCTTCTCCTGCCCCCAATCCCTCCCAGCATCAGGGTCTTTTCCAATGAGTCAACTCTTTGCATGAGGTGGCCAAAGTATTGGTGTTTCAGATTCAGCATCATTCCTTCCAAAGAACACCCAGGACTGATATTCTTTAGCATGGACTGGTTGGATCTCCTTGCAGTCCAAGGAACTCTCAAGAGTCTTCTCCAACACCACAGTTTAAAAGCATCAATTCTTTGGTGCTCAGCTTTCTTCACAGTCCAACTCTCATATCCATACATGACCACTGGAAAAACCATAGCTTTGACTAGACGAAACTTTGTTAGCAAAGTAATGTCTCTGTTTTTGTATATGCTATCTAGGTTGGTCATAACTTTCCTTCCAAGGAGTAAGCATCTTTTAATTTCATGGCTGCATTCACCATCTGCAGTGATTTTGGACCCCAAAAAAATAAAGTCTGACACTGTTTCCACCGTTTCCCCATCTATTTCCCATGAAGTGATGGGACTGGATGCCATGATCTTCGTTCTCTGAATGTTGAGCTTTAAGCCAACTTTTTCACTCTCCTCTTTCGCTTTCATCAAGAGGCTTTTTAGTTCCTCTTTACTTTCTGCCATAAGGGTGGTGTCATCTGCATATCTGAGGTTATTGATATTTCTCCTGGCAATCTTGATTCCAGCTTGTGCTTCTTCCAGTCCAGCGTTTCTCATGATGTACTTACTCTGCATATAAGTTAAATAAACAGGGTGTCAATATACAGCCTTGACATACTCCTTTTCCTATTTGGAACCAGTCTGTTGTTCCATGTCCAGTTCTAACTGTTGCTTCCTGACCTGCATAAAGATTTCTCAGGAGGCAGGTCAGGTGGTCTGGTATTCCCATCTCTTTCAGAATTTTCCACAGTTTATTGTGATCCACACAGGTGGCTAGAATCTAACAATTCAACTTGTATTTGATGATTACATTAAATATTTATTTTCTAAAACCAAAATGGACAGTATTTCCTGCCTTATTTGGGTATCTCTGGTGTTCTGTTACCTGTCTTTACCTGCCTGTAAGCTTGTTAATTCTGGTAGGCATCAAACCATGCACCAGCGTTTCACAAGACCAGAGGGGTGGTACTGTTAGCAGGAAAAAGTCTTCACATGTAATATTAATTTAAATATGAATTTAATTAATTGGCTTCAGCCATGAGAGAAAAGAAAATCTGTATTTCTACTTTAGATGTTATTTGAACTAAGTTTTTTTCAGATGCCATTACTGTGTAGTTTATTGATTCCTACCTTATCATTTGTGGCCAAAACATCAGCCACCTGGTCATCCACTAGATGTCAGTGCATCCCCGCACTGAAGATATTGATAAAGTATCCATCTGGGGTCAAAAAAACATCTGTCTTCATGAGAGGTCATATCCTGCCTGCCTCTTATTGGCATGAGAGATGCCATGACAAGACCAGCTTTCCATTATTTTCCCTACAGGACAGGCTCAGATCACTTTTATCACTGGGTGGTTGACATCTGCAAACTCTGGTCTCAATAACCACTTGCTTTCTTCCTCCTTGTTAAGCATGGCCGTCTGCAGTTGGATTTGGAGAGATAATCAATGCTTTGTTTTGCTGCCTGAAATAAATGACACAAAATTAACCTGAATGCCAGGATCAGGTAATACACATATTAACCTGTCTGTCAGTCTGATCACTCACCTAGAGCCAGACATCCTGGAATGCAAAGTCAAGTGGGCCTTAGGAAGCATCACTATGAACAAAGGTAGTAGAAGTGATGGAATTCCAGGTGAGCTCTTTCAAATCCTAAAAGATGATGCTGTGAAAGTGTTGCACTCAATATGGCAGCAAATTTGGAAAACTCAGCAGTGCCCCCAGGACTGGAAATGGTCAGTTTTCATTCCAATCCCGAAGAAAGGCAATGCCAAAGAATGTTCAAACTACTGCACAATTGTACTCATCTCACACACTAGCAAAATAATGCTCAAAATTCTCCAAGCCAGGCTTCAACAATACATGAATCATGAACTTCCAGATGTTCAAGATATATTTAGAAAAGGCAGAGGAACCAGAGACCAAACTGCCAACATCTATTGGATCATCAAAAAAGCAAGACAGTTCCAGAAAAACATCTACTTCTGCTTTATTGACTATGCCAAAGTCTGACTGTATGGATCACAACAAACTTTGGACAATTCTTACAGAGATGGGAATACCAGACCACCTGACCTGCCTCCTGAAAAGTCTGTATGCAGGTCAAGAAGCAACAGTTAGAACTGGACATGGAACAACAGACTGGTTCCAAATAGGAAAAGGAATACGTCAAGGCTGTATATTGTCACCCTGCTTATTTAACTTATATGTAGAGTACGTCATGCAAAATGCCAGGCTGGTTGAAGCACAAGCTGGAATTAAGATTGCTGGGAGAATATCGATAACCTCAGATATGCAGATGACACCACCCTTATGGCAGAAAGTGAAGAAGAATTAAAGAGCCTGTGGATGAAAGGGAAAAAGGAGAGTGAAAAAGTTGGCTTAAAACTCAACATTCAAAAAATGAAGATCATGGTATCTGGTCCCATCACTTCATGGCAAATAGATGGGAAAACAATGGAAACAGTGACAGACTTTATTTTTCTGGACTCCAAAATCCCTGCAGATAGTGACTGCAGCCATGAAATTAAAAGACGTTTGCTCCTTGGAAGAAATCTACGAGCAACCTAGCCAGTATATTAAAAAGCAGAGACATTACTTTGCCAACAAAGTTTTGTCTAGTCAAAGCTATGGTTTTTCTAGTGGTCATGTATGGATGTGAGAGTTGGACTATAAAGAAAGCTGAGTGCCAAAGAATTGATGCATTTGAACTGTGGTGTTGGAGAAGACTCTTGAGAGTCCCTTGGACTGCAAGGAGATCCAACCAGTCCATTCTAAAGGAGATCAGTCCTGGGTGTTCTTTGGAAGGAATGATGCTAAAGCTGAAACTCCAGTACTTTGGCCACCTCACTCGAAGAGTTGACTCATTGGAAAAGACTCTGATGCTGGGAGGGATTGAGGGCAGGAGGAGAAGGGGACGACAGAGGATGAGATGGCTGGATGGCATCACTGACTTGATGGATATGAGTTTGAGCAAGCTCTAGGAGTTGATGATGGACAGGGAAGTCTGGTATGCTGCAGTCCGTGGGGCCGCAAAGAGTCTGACACAGCTGAGTGACTGGACTGGACTGATAAGTCCTCTGAGTCATCTGTAATGACCCCCAGAGTGGACCTTTGCTCTCCCAATTGTTCAGCCATGCTGCCTACTGTCACTTGTATCTGAAACCCCTGAGACTGACAGCTTCCTTCCGGCTGTACAGAACGCACAATGTGTGCAGTGCAATACAGCCATGTATCCTTGCTTCATACAAGCAGGTATTTAATCAGAGTGTCTTTGGTGCAGTCTCTGGCATTCACGGTGGTGATAACTAAGGGTTCAGAAACTCTGCGTGGGACTGACAGTCTTTGAATCCTATCTGTTTGAGTTAAAGGTGCATTTGCCAAAGCATCCTCTAAAGAACATTGGTCTTGTAGGATGTGACTGGATGGTACTGAGAGATCTAATTGAGGACCTGAAGAGGATTCCATGAAGCACTCTGCAGAAACCCAAATCAAACATGTTTCTGTGATATAGAACTTCCAACAGCTTTAGTGTCGTATGTGCATTATGAATATCCAAGAAGACGTTACCGTGTACAGAGTTTTACCACTTTTTAAAAAAAAAACCTTAGAATAATTATTTGACAGCGTGTCTTGCCAAACCAGTTGATTTTGAAGTGTGAAAAAAGACTAACAGACTTCTGGACTATAATCAGGAAATCGTCTCACATTCCTTGTTCATCTTTCTTTCTCCTTTCTTCCTCCTCATATACTGAGGACATATTATCATTCCGGCACTATTCAGGAACAATGTAATAAGAGAGGTGCCATACACGGAACAAAGGGAATTAGTGGGGCTTAGTTTTTCCAGTAACGTATTAATATCATCTTTGATCTCGGTGCATTTTACACTTAAAAGATTTTGAAGTCCACAAGCGCCCGGAAGAGGCCCCAGGCACCGCCACTGGACACATGGCTCATGGGGGAGGGGTAGCCCCCCCTGTATTCAGAGGGATCTTTTCCCCTTGCAATACCATCGTTTAGTGAGGGGTCACAGGAAAGAGACTTCGCCAACAGGAATCAGACAGGCAAATTCAGACTTGCTGGCACGACGGAGACAAATGTCTGAAACAGAATTAAGTGCTCTAAAGAGACTGGCTTTAAAAAAAAACACACAAAGAGGGATGTTAGAGGTAAGAACCACGGTTAAAATGCAGAGAATTGAAAGCCTGCTCAGAACTCACAGTGTCCAGTGGGAACAAAGCCTTAAAGCTGAGAGAGTTTCTCGTTTGATGCTTCTCTCTGGTGTGCAGCAACAGAAGGTCTCAAAATGCCTACTGAGGCCTGAATGAGGCAAACCCCAGGCTGCTAAATATAGATGCTGCAAGATCGAAGCTGGGCCTTCCCTCTCCTAGGAATGTTTGCATTGTGGGCCCTGTCGGCCCTCAGATCATCACTTTACCCCCAGAGTCCTGTCCTGGGGATCGAGAACTCTCCTGTCTTGGCTTAGCACTGATTCCTAGCACTTTCTCATAGAAGTGCAGAGAAGGTGGAGTAGGGGTGTGGAGAAGCAGTCAGATCACAGCGTTGTCTTTGGGAGGACACTGGGAAGATGGCTGGGTCATTAGAGTGGGCTGCTTAGTGGAGGGATGACAGAGTGTCTTGACCTTTAACCAGTGCCAGGGAATGTGAGGGTAAAGTTAAGGCTTTGATAGGCGTTCATGTGTAAGCCTCAGCTTGAAGTCAAATATCGCTTTTAAAAACCTTTCCTTGGAATGATGGTATACCTATAGAAAGTTTGGCATAAGTGTAAATCTTGATGAATTTTCACAAACTGAAATGTACCCTTTTCACTAGTACCCAAGTCAAGAAATAAAACAGCACCAGGGCCCCAGAAGTCCCCTTTCACTCGTTAACCCGTGCCAAGAGCAACAATCCAACTTATAATAGTGCAGATTAACTTTTGCCTGTTTTTGAACTTCCTATAAATGGAACCTTGCAATTTGTGCTCATTTGTATATGGTCTCTTTTATTCAATGTTGTATTTGTGAGGCTCGTCTTTACTGTGGAAATTGGTCATTCCCGTGGGTGTAGAAATTTTTATTGTGTAAGTTGGTAGCCATGTATTCACCTATATACTGTTGAAGGGCATGGCAGTAGGTACAGTTCAGGACGATGGGAACAGTGCCATCACGACCATCCTTGTACGTGGCTTCTGGAGAATGTGCAGATGGGTCACGTTGCTTTAAGTGTTCAAATCTGTTGGCACAGAATCAGTGGGATCTGATTAGGGAAAGTCCATCCTTCACTCTCTCAGATCCCATTTCCTAGACAAGTCCAAGGATAGCAAAAGCTCAGAACCACCAGCTTGCAGAGGAAAAGCAGAAGCTGTAGTACCTCTGCCTCTAATGCTCCTCCCAGCTGCCCTTCGAGGTGGCGTCTGCATCACCCACCCTGCGTCTGGCCACGGGAGACGTGGTCTCCACGTTACAGAGCCTCCACCGTCCAGGGCGATCAAGCTGACTTGCTGGCAGGACTGGTTCTTGCCGTGTATGCACAGGTAGCCTTGCCTGCCCCAGCCTCTCCTTCTCCTGCCCATGAGCCAGGGCATCCAGAAGGGATGAAGTTTGGGTGCCACATCCTCACACAGTGTTCATAACCAGATATTATCTAGTCTGTGCCTAGAAATAGGCTTGCTTTACACTCTGAGTCTCAGATTAGATTCCCCACGATTATGGGTACCCTAAGAATTCTCTGTTGATTTTTCCTGCCACCTAGCCTCCGCCAGGGCCACATTAAATGTGTCTATACAACCTGACACTTAAGAGGATTTGGGCTTTGCGCTTGCTCTTGTTTCTCCCAGAATGCCCTTGAGTCCTCTGACAACGAACAGATTCAAAAAGGCACATGAAAGGGAGA
>NW_011494615.1:9513499-9533341 GCF_000754665.1 Bison bison bison
GGTGGGTGGGAGGGGGACTCCAGAGGGAGGAGATATATGTATACTTACAGCTGATTCACACTGTTGTATAGCAGTTGTAAAGCAATTATCCTCCAATTAAAAATAAATTAAAAAAAAAGACAAGAAGGTACCATCTAACTCCGTCTGCCATCAGCTCTCAGCTCTGGGCCTTTGCAAAACTGGAACATTTTTTAACAGAACAATGGATACCTGTTTTTCATTTGTATAATTAAATGGAAAAGAGATTATCTTTATGGAGATGACCTAATGTTGAATGATAGAAAGCAAATTGCAAAAGGATAATTTTTGCAACATAATACCATTTATGGGAGATATAAAACCCCAAGAAATATTGACATATTTCATTGGCAGCAGTTAAAAATAAGGCTGAGAGTGGAACATACCAGTCTCAGGATGGTGGTGACCTCTGGAAAGGGGTGGTTGTGGTGGGGTTTGGGGGGACATATTAAGTGCATCTGTGACATTGTTTGCAGAGTAATCTAGAGCAAATATAGCAGAATAGTCATGTCTCTTAAATCCTGGATAGTTGTTATATTACTTCCAGAACTTTACATTTGAAGGGTTTCATAACTTTTTAATTAAATTTTAAAAAGTCTTCTTCATATACACTTCTCCAGTGCTAAGCTGAAAATATTAAAGTAGAAAAACCAAGAAATGAAACTGTATATATAGTGTGATCCCAAAGCTGTACCAAAAAGTGGAAAGAAAGATTAAAAAACAAATCATAAAAAAAAATGTTAACAGTCATTTCCGTTGGTGTCAATAGTGGATGGTGTGCATGTGTGTGTGCATGCCTGCGTGTGATACAAAGATAGCACGTGTAGTTTTATTTATATTCTCTTATTTTCCCAATTATTGAAGGAAATTACACCCAATGTGGCATAAAATTATTTTGAGCTGAACAGTCATTTGAGAATCAAAAGATGCAGAAAGAGAGTCTGTATGACCCCCATCCCCCTTTATTTGCCTACAAGTAGAATCTTCCTAAAGAATTCGGTTGCCATAAGTTCCCCTTCGGGGGGCAGGGTTCCTATACTGGGGGAAGATGTACTGGGGAGAATGAGAAGTTGACACTGGGAAGAGAAATTGCAGAAACAAACATTGTTAGAAAACCATCATCCCTCCCCATCTACTCTCCTGGAGTAGGATTTATCTTTGCCCAAAGTCATTCATTTTCCCCAAAGTGTCCTTCCTTCCCCTCCTCTTCTCCTATTAAGATGCTATATAAGCCCCAAATTCTAGCTGCTGCTTTGAGCCACATTTTCTGGAAGCTCCCCTGTACTTACAGGAATAAACTTTGTCTTTTCTTGGGTTAATGTGTCTTTCTGGTTTACTTTGAATACCCCTAATTATTAAACATAAGTGAGGAGAGGAGAATTGGTTTTTTCCCTCACCGATATTATCTATCTAATCATTTGCCTAATTGTTAATTAGTACAAATGAGAAGTGAGGAAGAGTGGGATATAGTAAAAAGGGGACAGAAGTTGGTCCAGATTCAGTGGGCATTTGCTAAGCCTGGGGCTGTTTAGGTCCCAGCTCCTTGCGTTGCCTTTGCCCTGTGGGAAGTAAGGTCTACCTCCATTTCTTTCTGCCTCACTCTGACCCTCTCGGGCTCTAGAAAACTGGGACTTCCTCAGTGGCCCAGTGGTTGGGACCCTGCCTGCCAGTGCAGGGAACACGGGTTTGATCTTTGGTTCAGGAAGAAAGCTCCCACCTGCTTCAGAGTATCTAAGCCTGTGTGCTACAACTACTGAATCCCACACCCCCGAAACCCTGTGCTCTGTAACAAGAGAAGCCACCGCAATGAGAAAAGAAGCCTGCGTACCACAGCTAGAGAGTGGCCTCTACTCACTACAACTGGAGAAAGTCTGCACATAGCAGTGAAGACCCAGTGCAGCCAGAAATAATAAACGCTGGGGCGCAGCTCCGCTTGTTCCAAGCTACCATTGCATTTAGACGTGGCTGAAAGAGTCCATCCATCCGAACTAGGGAATTTCATTTCACACTTCGCAGCTGCGGGCGGAGGCTGACTAATCCCATTTAGACAAGGCCTGGCAGTACTGGAGCCTCTTGTTATTTGCATCTGAGTTGTGCTTCCTAAATTGCAAGAAGATATTGTCAGAAGAGGGAACCAGGTTGAGAGCAGGACCGACAGGGCTACTTTGTGGAAGGGAACGTTGCGGAAGTGGAGGACGCGTGATGTATCAACCATCCCGGATCACGTGTAGACCTGCCTCACCGATGCTGCTGCAGCCTTGCATTTGAGGAGCTCTCCTTGACGTTCTCTGCTTTCTGGAATCTCCCTTTCATCTGTCAGTGCAGTTAGTCCCTTCCTGTATCCCCTAGCGGTGCTTCCTAAACCTTTGTGTGCAGAACGCGCACCTGGGGATCTAGTTAAAAGGTAGATTCTGACGCAGCAGGTCTGGGCTGGGGACGGACATAGTGCATTCCTAACATGCTCCCAGGTGAGACCAAGGCTCCTGGTCCACAGGCAGAGGCTGGAGTACTAAATGCCTATAGGACTTCTTTACTCTTTAAAACGAATACCTGTGGCATCAGTTGGGTTATTGGCAGAGAAGAATGCAGGAAAGATGGAAGTGAAAATTGATTGAGACCTACTCCTTGGAGGTAGTCAGCTCATTTAGTGCTCACGTCTGCCACTTACGTCCGTCTTTGAAGCAGAGCCCTCCACAAGGGATGGCCTTCTACCCCAGCCAAGGGTAAGTGACAAAGGTTTGCAAGTTGAACTCCCAAAAGGCAGATCAACAGGAGAAAAACATTTCAGTTTTATGTGCACAGGGCTCCACAAAAAAACGAAGAGCCAAAAAAGCGGTTAGACGTGGAAGCTTATATACCACTTTAAGAAGAGGTGATAAGAGAAGGGACAAGACAAGGGGAAGTTTCGGCTTCTTAGAGTAGTAAATTGTGGGAGTGTATTTATGTGTGGGGAAACTAATGGAAGATAAGGTTTACTTTAGCTAGATTTGTTTCATTCATCTTGGTGCTCAATTTCCCATTTTCTTTATGGTCACAAAACTCCCCTGGAGGAGTGATATAGGGCAGTTCTCATTTCTCAGAAGTTTTTCTGCTTTTCATCAGGCAAGAGAAGCTCTGAGAAGGTTTCTCTCTGCATCTGTTTTCAATTGTCTTGGGCTCAAAATGATCCATGTGCCAATGTGACGTATTTCGGAGTGGCATATTCTGTAAGTCCCTTCACACTGAATTAATGTTTTTTAGAGGAATAAGCGAATCCCTGAACAACAATCATGAGAAATAGATATTGTCACCCAGATTTTATAGACGAGGAAACTGGGAATCAGAGTTTACATGACTTATCCAAGATCACACAGTAAACAGTAGAGACAGCATTCAACTTTGTAATTATGTTACTTCAAGCCTCAAAAATTAAAAAAGACAAATTATTAAAAGTTGTGAGTGGTAACTTAGAGAAAATATTCCTTGTTGCTGTGTTCCTCTCCCTTAGCTATGCTGATAGTATATACAAAGCTCCTTTGAGACCAGACTCTCAGTTTGAGTGTAATCATATACTTTATTGTTCACGGTATAAAGTATATCCCAGTAAAACTGGATTAAGGCAAACTTGAGAAGCAGCAGAATGTATCTCTGGGCACCTGTTTGCCCCTTTGATGTTTTCTCTTGTTTCTTTTATATAATAAACACTGAACTGGGTGTCCAGTTTCCTCATTATCACCTTATACCTGTTAGGATGTCTTATCAAAAAGATAAGACATAAGTGTTGACAAGGATGTGGAGAAATGGGAACCCTTGTTCACTGTTGATGGGAATATTAACTGGTGCAGCCACTATGGAAAACAGTTTATGGAGGAGTCTCAAAAAATAAAAAAAAGAATAGAACCACCATATGATCCAACAATCCTCCTTCTAGGTGTGCATCCAAAGGAAATGAAATCACCATGTCAAAGGTCAAAAAGTATCTGTGCACCCAGGTTTACTGCAACAGCACGCGCAGCAGCCAGGGTGTTGAAACAACCTGCATGTTTGTCATGGGATGAATTGAAAAGAGAAAATGTGGTAGATCTATTCAGTAATATTCAGCCATGATAGACAAGGAAACCCTGCCACTTGCGACAACATGAATGAACCTTGAGGGCATTATGCTAAGTGAAATAGTCTAGACAGAAAGGCGAATACTGCACAGTATCACTTATATATGGAGTGTAAAAATTTTTTAAAAGTCAAACTCAGAGACAGGGTAGAATGGTAGTTTCTAGGGCCTGGAGGGAGAAGTTGGTAAAAAGATACAAACTTTTCTGCTTTAAGATGAATAAGGTCTGAAGACCTAATTGTGTGACATGGTGACTGTAGTTGACATAACACCCTATTGTATAATGGAAATTTGTTAAAAAAGTAGAACTTAAGTATTCTCATCCAAAAGAAAGAAACATGTGAAGTAACAGATGTGTTAATTAACTTGGTGATGGGGATCTTTTCACAGTGTAAGCTTTTGTCAAATCGTCACATTGTACACTTAAATATACAACTTTATCAGTTATATCCAGTAAAGCTAAAAAACCCTATAGGTAGGGAAGAACTACTATAACAGAGTTTGCTGTGTGAGGTGATACTTGTATTAATTTAATTTGGTAATTATTTCACAATGTGATATATATACATATATATATATACATATATGAGGAAACAGATGTGTTAATTAACTTGGTGATGGGAGTCATTTCACAGTGTAAACTTATGTTGAATCGTCACATTGTACACTACTACAACAGAGTTAGCTACATGAGGTGAACATTGAATTAATTTGGTAATTATTTCACAATGTGTGTATATGTGTACACAATGTGTATATATATATTTACAGTCCAGATATGTACGGTTTTATTTGTCAATTATTCCTAAGTAAAATTTAAAAAGCTTTAAAGAAGATGATATCTAGAGAATATTTTTAATATTTTAGGTGTGACTTTGACACTGGGGTTATGTAAAATATTTTCTTATGTATTGAAGATGCAGATGGAAATACTTAGAGTAAAATGGCCCAGTGTCAGGGATTTTCTCTAAAATAGTGCCGTAAAAGAAAGAGCTAAAGTCCAGTGAAATCGTGATAATTCAAAATTCAGGTAGATGGGGGTAAGGAGCTCATTATACCACTTACTGTACTTTTGTTTATTTTTCAAAACTATCAAGAAATTAAAAACTGCCCAACCCTAACAGTCAAACTCCCAGGCATAAAACCCAGGGAAATTCCCTCTCAGGACTTGGTAGGCTGGCCACTGCGGCCTAGTTTGCAGCAGCAGGGCGTGGACTTGGACACAACCACCCTGCCCATTTCTGAGGGCATGCCTGGGCGGGAGGTGACGGCAGCGCAGGAGGATATGATGATCTGATCTGCAGTTGTTCCACTCTGCGACCCCGTGGACTATAGCCTGCCAGGCTCCTCTGTCCTCCGCTGTCTCCCAGAGTTTGCTCAGATTCGTGTCCATTGAGTCAGTGATGCTACCTAACCATCTCATCCTCCACCGGCCCCTTCTCCTGGTCCATGGGAGGAGGAAATGGCAAACCAGTATTCTTCCCACAAGAAGCCCATGAACAGTATGAAAAGACAAAAAGATCGGCAGTTAGAACCAGGGAATTCTGTGGGGCAACCCACAGCCGTCAGAATAGATCTTAAAATAGAGTGCTGAGGTGAAAAGCAAGAAAAAGAAACATCTATACTACAACTTAATTCTTTTTTAATATTATACCTATAACATTATTTTTATCTAATATATATTTATATAAAATTTATACATACATTCACGTAGAACCACACTACATATTTCCCAGAGATACTTTAAAATTCTGGAAAATATATCCAATGCTTAGAGATGGTTGCTTATAGAGGATATGGGAGTTGATGGGAGTGAAAGCAAGTCACTGGATAAAACAAAGAAGTGGCCTCACATGGAGTAGCGATGTCAGTGTGCCAAGCCCAACAGGATAATGACCTCAGCATTTCATGCTCCAAAAGATGCAGAAATGTCCACCCAGGGCCTCCTGAATCAAATGGGAAATAAGAGAGCTAGAAACTCCATTTTTTTCTGAGTCCTCTTAAGTGATTCTTAAACACCCACAATTTAACCTATCTTCAGGGGGACCTCCTGGCTCTAGATCACTGGCTGAAGCCAAGAACAGCAGAACTCAAGCTCTGAGGAAGCGCCTGCAGAGCTCCCCTCAGTGTAAACTCCTCTTTGTGTGTGTAAATGGGAATTAGTTCTGAGAATGAGCACTATATAAATGCTAATTACTTCTGGGCCAACTTAATCTCCTGTTTACTACTGAGGGAATTTCTTTTTCAGTCCACCTGTAGAGGAGGAAAAGAATCCATTGTTCCCTTCACCAGTGTTAATTATAAGAAGAGTTAGGCATAATGCAAAACGGAGAAGAAAGGATAATATCCAATCTTGAAGAAGTACAGAGGAACAGGCAGCTTCAGATGCTGTTGATGGGAATGTAAGCCGATACAGCTCACAAATCCTATCTCAGAATTCCCCTTTATAGGAATTTACGCTCCAGAAACACTCCTCTGAATGTGCAGGGCATACAGGTAAGAACGGTCATTTCCACATTAGATTGCCATTGGAAAAAGGAAGGAAGCAGCCCACAGCTCCTTGAATATGAGAATAGTTGATCATGTCAGAGTAACTGTTTCAAAGAATAAGAATCTCTGCATGCTGTGGGGGAAGGGGATATCCCCATCCTTCCCCTTTTAGTTCTTTTGGCTGGCAATTAAAAATTACTTAAGGCAGATGAATAGGAAAAAAAAAATCAAATTTATTATGTGCGTGGAGAATTCACATAGGAATGAAGAGTTCCAAAGACAGCCAGGCAAGATGAGGTATATATATTATCTGGAGAATGAAATGGCAACCCACTCCAGTATTCTTCCCTTGGAAAATCCCATGGACAGAGGAGCCTAGCAGGCCACAGTTCATGGAGTCTCAAAAGAGTAGGACATGACTTAGTGACTAAACAAAGAGAAGAAATAAGGGTCTCAGACTCCAAAGGAAAGTAAGATAATTCACAGGAAGGTAAAAAATGTTAATATTTGGCAGACAGCTGTTTGCTGGGCCATCCAAAGACGGTGACACAGACAGAACTTTGATCAAATGGACTTTGCTACATTTCTCCCCGTCTATCACACTTAATTGTTCACTATAGTTAACCAGGAAGATAGCTACTTCCTGGGACAGGCCCCTTATTTTAAATTCTTTTAGGCAGTAAGAAGCAAGTCCAAAGGTTCTTCCTGAATCTTTTACACCTCAGTTGTTTTCAGCTCAAAATAATCCGTTTGCCAAAGTGGTACATCTTACAGCGTTGTGCCCCAAACCCCGTCAGTACTAATGCGAAACATCTTTCTAAGATGTAGTCTTTCCAAGAGAGACTTCTAAGAGAAAAAAATACACGAGAGAGTACGTATAAGCTCTGTTTTTTAAAGGAGAAAATGAAAGTAAAATATTTTAGCATACAAGTTGAATGTGTGTACTCTGATTTGTTTATAATGATAATTGATAAGGCAGGATATTGGGCAAGTTCCACTTTATGTATTATGTGTCGTTGACTGGAAAACAAAAATATACAACATGTGGAAGCTGTGAGTCAAGTTTATTCAGTGTTTTACTGAGACTGTAGCCGGGAGTCAGCTTCTCACAGCTCTGAGGAACTGTTCTGAAGAGGTATCAGTATATTCGTGATTTTTATGAAGGGGTTTCTGCAGCAAGCAGGAACATTTGGTAGAAGGTTGCTGCTGGTCACAAGGAACAGATGTCTTAGTGAATGGTTTCAGTGCTTTTCTAAGTATAGGAAGATGCAAGAATTGGGTTCATAATATTTTCTCCTGAAAACGTCTAACTCTCTGAAGGCCTGATCTGACAGTTTCCCAGTGCACAGAGTGCCTCATGGAGATCTCCACCCTGCACCCCTCTCAGGGTATGTTGTAGATCAGGGTTTGCAGTGGCTCAGGACTCAGTCCTTGTAGGACTAGATGTCGAGTGACATTATTTAGCTGGCAGGACTTGGAAAATAGTTGTATGTCAGCCAACTCTGTATTATAGTTTGAAAGAAAACAACAAAGATTGGTTGGTCTCCTAGCAAATTAAGTAGAAATCTGAAAAGTCTCTTCTCTCCTTTGCAATATACTATAGGGCTTCCCTGGTGGCTCAGAGGGTAAAGAATCTGCCTACAATGCGGGAGACCTGGGTTCAATCCCTGGATTGAGAAGATCCCCTGGAGAACAGAACAGCTACCCACTCTAGTATTTTGGCCTGGAGAATTCCATGGACTGTATGCTGCTGCTAAGTCACTTCAGTCGTGTCCGACTCTGTGTGACCCCATAGACAGCAGGCCACCAGGCTCCCCCGTCCCTGGGATTCTCCAGGCAAGAACACTGGAGTGGGTTGCCATTTCCTTCTCCAATGCATGAAAGTGAAAAGTGAAAGTGAAGTCGCTCAGTCATGTCCGACCCTCAGCGACCCCATGGACTGCAGCCTTCCAGGCTCCTCCGTCCATGGGATTTTCCAGGCAAGAGTACTGGAGTGGGATGCCATTGCCTTCTTCATGGACTGTATAGTCCATGGGTTTGCAAAGAATCAGACATGACTGAGCAACTTTCACTTTCACTTTTTTTCATAGGACTTAGGCACCATGCTATGAGAACACATCTTGATTAAGTAGATGTTTTGTGGTCGAGGAAGTTTACTAATAGGAAGTCACTGGCTTATGATTCGTGGAAAATGGAATTGTTTAAGTAATCAAGGACTATACCAGCAAGAAATCCAAGTCAGCCCAAGTGCTAACACATAGAAAGAGCCAAAGAAAATATAAGTTGTGCTGAAAACTGTAAGCAACTGGTTCTCGTAATAAGATCTGTAATCTTCTGATTTGGACTTCCTTGGTGCTCAGACAGTAAAGAATCTGCCTGCAATGCGGGAAACCTGGGTTTGCTCCCGGGGTCGGGAGGATCCCCTGGAGAAGGTAATGGCAACCCATTCCAGTATTCTTGCCTGGGAAATCCCATGGACAGAGGAGCCTGGAGGGCTACACTCCCTGGGGTTGCAAAGAGTCAGACATGACTGAGTGACTAACACTTTCACTTTTCAATCTTCTGAGCTAATTACTTTCTTTGTTGTATCCTCCACTGGAGAGCAGGGCAGGTTTCTAGAATGAGGTATGAAATTGCTCCTGAAGCATCCTCGAGCCCTTCCCCGAGCAGGGAAAAAACCACTTACGCCAGGAGGGAAGTCAGAGTGCAGTGACAGGGAAGGAATATGGATACTTGAATTGCAGTTACCTGGGGGCATGGGTTTTTTTTAATTAATTTTTATTTTATATTAGATTTCATTTACAATGTTGTATTAGTTTCAGGTGTGCATCAAAGTAATTCAGTTTTACATGTGCACATGTCCATTCTTTCTCTTTTAGATTATTTTCCCCATATGTAGAATATTAGAGAATATTGAGTAAAGTTTCCTATGATATCCAGTAAGTCCTTGTTGGTTATCTGTCTTATATATAGTAGTGTGCGTATGTCAATCTCAAACTCCTAATTTAATCCACTGCCTAAATTTGTTTTCGAAGTCTGTGACTCTGTTTCTATTTTGTAAACAAGTTCATTTGTATCTTTTTTTTTTTTTTTAAGATTCTGCATGTAATATCATACGGTGTTTGTCTTTCTCATTCTGACTTGTGATTCACTTAGTTTGATAATCTCTGGGTCCATCCCTGTTGCTACAAATGACATTACTTTATTCTTTTTTAATGGCTGAGTAGTATTTCATTCCCAGGTGATGTTAGTGCTAAAGAATCTACCTAAAGAATCTCCTAAAGAATTAGGAGATTAGCTAAAGAATCTCCGCTAATGCAGGAGACATAATAGATACGGGTTTGATCCGTGGGTCGGGAAGATCCCCTGGAGGAGGGCATGGCCACCCATTCCAGTACTCTTGCCTGAAGAATCCCGTGAATGGAGGAGCCTGGTGGGCTACAGTCCAAAGGTTCACAGAGAGATGGACACGCCTGAGGTGACTTAAGCAAGCGCAGCATTCCATTGCTTATGCACACCTTTGTCCTCTCCCCCATTGCTGGATGTCTAGCTTGCTTCCGCGTCCTGGCTGTTGTGAATAGTATTGCAGTGGACACAGAGGCCCGTGCGTGTTTTCGAGTTACGGTTTTGTCTTGATGCATGCCCAGAAGTGGGATTGCTGAATCATATGGTAGTTCGATTTTTAGATTTTTTAAGAGGCTTCCATACTGTTCTCTATAGTGGTTGTAACAATTTACATTCCTACCAACAATGTAGGAGGGTTCCCTCTTCTCTACATCCTCTCCGGTGTTTAGGTTTTTTGATGACGACCATCCCGACTGGTATGAGGTGATAGCTCACTGTAGTTTTGATTTGTGTTTCTCTAATAATGAGTACTGTTGAGCATCGTTTCATGTGTCTGTTGGCCATCTGTGTGTTTTCTTTGGAGAACTGTCTTTTTAGGTCTTCTGCTCATTTTTTGATTTTTTTTTTTATAGTTAGCTGTATGAGCTGTTTATATATTTTGGAGATTACTCCCTTGATCATCAGTTTATCTGCAAATATTTTCTCCCATTCTGTGAGTTGTCTTTTAATTTTGTGTGTGGTTTCCTTTGCTATGCAAAAGCTTTTAAGTTTAATTAGATACCATTTGTTTATTTTTGGTTTTATTTTCATTACTGTATAAGGTGGATTCAAAAAGATATTGCTGTGATTTATGTCAGAGAGTGCTTTGCTTATGTCTTCCTCTGAAGAGTTTTGTAACATCCCGTCTTACATTTAGGTCTTTAATCCATTTGAGTTTATTTTTGTATATGGTGTTAAACAGTGTGTTCACAGCACAAACTTGTGATTAGTTCGTTGTCTTTGCACCCCCAGGGAGGGCTGCACCAGACTGTAGGAAGTGGCGAGCTGGCGTTCATTATCCGGGTCTGGAGGATTTGGGGGCAATATTCATAGCCCAGGGGCTTTGTTCCCCTGAGTTTTTAGGAAACCAGTACCTTAGATGAGGCCTCGGTGAGTTCTGCCAAACAGATGTAATAGGGTGTCAGTGAGGAGAACCCAGCTCTGGGGGCCTGGGGATGAGCAGCCAGTCTTGGCTGTATCACCGACTAGCTGGTAGACTTTGAAGAAATTGATTGCCTTTTTAGGCCTCATTTTTTTTTATCTGAAAAATGAGACTATTAATAGTACAAACCTAATTCTGTCATTCATTAAGTAAGATAATATTAAGGATTAAATAAGGTTATGATTGTAAAGTATTCAGTATAACACCTAACAGATAATTAGCACTTGATATATAATACAACTGATTCTTACTATTGCAGTTGATGAGCTAAAGCATATTTTCAGGCCAGTTTTCTTCTAGATTGTATATTACTTTCCTATTTCTGTATAACAAACTGCAATAAATATTTAGGACCTCACATGATTTCTTTGGGTCAGAAACTGGGGGCTACTTACCTGAACAGTCTCTGTTGGGGTCTCTCATGAGATGGTGCAATTAGAATTTCCACTGTGACTGTGGTCTTTTGAAGGCTTGGCTGGGGCTGGAGGATTGGTTGCAACATGGTACCTCACATGCTTGGCAAGTTAGGGCTTTTTCTGGGATGAGGTATCACTTCCCCACCGTGTGGGCCTCTTCATAAGGCTGCCTGAGTTTCCTCATGACATGGTGGCTGGCTTCCCCTGTGATGATCCAGGAGAGCATGGTAGAAACATCACTTTCCTTTATGACTTCGCCTTGGAAGTCACACTCATCACTTCCCCAATGTCCTATAGGTTACAGAGGTCAGCCCCGCTTCATGTGGGAGGAGACTATACAGGTGTGAGTACCAGGAGGCAAGAGTCCTGAGAGCCAGGATCTTAGAGGCTGGATCTCACAGACCTTAAGCCTTCCTTGGACCATATGAAACTCTAATTCTCACTTGATCAGCATCCAGACAGTGGAGGCTTCTTGACACATGAAGATGGAAGTTTCAGGAGTAGAAAAGCAAAAATAACTTATGATACCCTTCTTAGGGTATTACAATCCAGGAGGAAAAGTGGACATACATATAGGAAGTCAGGGCAGGGAAAGGGGTACTTATGAATCAGTGTTTTAGCTCTTGGGTGGGTAACAAGTAATAACCACAATCACAGCATTAATCAACACTTATTGAGCATAATCTTTGTGTAAGAATATACTAAGTCTCTTTGTAGTAGTTCGTTTAATTCAACTCTATAAGGGAGCAGGGGAAAGTACTATTATCCTATTTTCCAGATAAGGCAACAGAGACACAGAGAAGTTAAGTAATAGCCCAGGGATCGCACAGAATAAAATTAGATGAGATTTCTGTCCCAAAAGACTATAGCTAGAGTCCATGTTCTTAAGCCTTATATGTATCAATCTGGGTTCAATCAGGGAACCAAAAGCACCATGAGAACTATAGAATAAGGAATTTACAGTAGAAATAGACCTTACCCAGGTGTGAGAAGAGCTGGAAGAATAATGATCCACAGCTAGAAGTTGAGAGGTCATAGAAAGGTTATGTATTTGTTGGTTGGTTTGGTTGGTTTAGTCAGTAAGTCATGTCTAATTCTTTACGACCCCATGGATGTACCAGGCTCTTCTGTCCATGAGATTCTCCAGGCAAGAACCCTGGAGTGGATTGCCATTTCCTTCTCCAGGACATCTTCCTGACCCAGGAATCAAACCCAGGTCTCCTGCATTGCAGGCAGATTCTTTCCCAACTGAGCTATAAGAAAAGCTATAAGGGAAGCCCATTTGCTGGTTAGGGCGGCCATGACAAAGTGCCACAGACTTGCTGGCTTAAATAACAGAAATGTATTTTCTCATGGGGCCTAGAAGTCCAGACCAAGGTGTCATCAGGGTTTCTTTCTTCCAGGGGCTCTCACTTTGGCTTGCAGATGGCCATCTTCCTGGGGTCCTCACGTGGTTTTTCCTCTGTGTGTATGTGTGCCCTAATTTCCATTTTTTTCCAAGGACACTGGTCACATTGGATTAGGGCCCACTCATATGACTTCATTTTACCTTAATCACTTCTTTAAAAGCCCTGTCTCCAAACAGTCACATTCTGAGGTCCTGGAGGTTAGGACTTACACAAATGAATTTTGTGGAGACATAATTCAGTCCACAGCAGGTCACAAAGCAGTCCTGGTGGGGATGAATGAGCAGAACCTCCAGGAAAATATGGAAGCTATGACACAGTCCAGCTACTGGAAAGGCAAAACAGAGCGGATATAGGAGTTCTCAGAGGGTCAGCCTTGCACAGTGTCACCTGGTAAGTCCTAGCTGCGGGCCTGGACTCAGCACAGTTCCCCAGGACTGGCAGTATGAAAGGAAAGTCATCAAGGACAAAGTGGACCCAACAGCACCTCGGTGTCCACCCCTCAACACCTATCACCAACACTGACCTCCAGAGCAGAGTGGCTGCCACTCCACACCCATGTCCAAATCTCAGTTCACTGTTCACAACGCTAACCCAGACCACCTTAAAAAGGGACTCTGGGAAATGCAGTTCGAAACATAACTGAGTGGTCCACAGAACCATACTGCATATTATATACTGTGTCTCTGGGTGTTAAGGAGAAGAAAATGGCAACCCACTCTAGTATTCTTGCCTGAAGAATCCCATGGACAGAGGAGCCTGGCGGGCTACAGTCCATAGGGTCACAAAGAGTTGTACTTGACTGGAGTGACTCAGCCTGCTAGTTGGGTGTTAAGCTGCCTCTGGAAAATAGAAAATCTGTAAAATCATTTATGTTTTGAAATACTCTGTATTGAGGTTTCCATTGGTCAGCGTCTTAAATACTATTGCACCCTATTAAATCCACAAACAAGGCCTTTGCCTCTTGATCTGAGGAGGATTATCAATTCATGATTACCTCCACTAAGGGGAGATAACTTGTATTAAGTGCTGATTATATGTCGAGCACAGTGCTATGGTCTTTTTATATATTGTGCCATTTAATTGAATAGCCAGCCTAATCAGGGTTATTGTCATGGCTGGTTTGCAGATGAGGGAGCATAGACCCAGAAGGACAAAGCGTTTTTCTCACAATCATACAATCAGTAACAATAAAAATGACAACTGACTTTTGCTGAGTGCTCGCTATGTGCCTGGCATTGTGATTGAAAAGCATATTATCAATTCCTAGACCACAATACTGGAGTCAGAGACTAGTGTTACTCCTGCTTCACTATGGAGGATGCAGTATGGCACAGAATATTTCCGAACCTTGTCCAAGGTCGTACAACTACACACGGGCAGAGCCTGTGTGGCAGAGGGACTGTGCTTATCAAACACTATATGTGCTGTCCGAGATCGCCCAGAGTCCCTTGCAGTGAGTGTGGGCATGTGACTGCGTATGGACAGTGGGCTCTAAGCAGAAGTGATATGTGTCACTCAATACAAATGGGTTAGCTGCCGACTCGTTACCAAAATGAACACCTTGGCTGCAGTCCTGAGTCCTCGTGCCTCTCCTGAGAGAGCAGTGAACTGTGGAGGGCGTGGAGGGAGGAGAGGAAAGCACTGGGGGAGGGGCTGGGGCGGGATTGGTCTGCACGGCAAATCAAGAATCAATGTCATCTGCTCAGAATTTGGACTCCAGCTAGCTGCTTAGAGAATGCAGATCACTCTTCTGTGACTAGATCCCACTAAATTGCCATTCCCTGTTCTCAGGGCTTGAGGGTGAAGGCAGCAGCATCTCTCTGACTTGGGTAAACAAAAAGGCAAAGACTCTTAGGAACAATTTAACATCAGCTCTTGTGAGCATCTCTCAGCTCTTAAGATCCTGTTACATGTTGTTCCCATGTCTGGAGTGCCCTCCCTGTTCTCTGATGGGTTAAACTATATGCCAAGGGCAAAGCCCAGTTTAGGCCTGTCTCCTCCAGGAAGCCTGCTTTGTACTGGTTAAGGGTGGGGTAGTTGTTTTCTTGGCCCCAGTTACTCGCATTACCGATACTTTCCAGGCCATTGGAGCCCCTGCTCTGCATGCTGTGCATCTGAGGACTCCTGTCAGTCCCCAGGAGTTTCCCCGGTGGCTCAGATGGTAAAGAATCTGTCTGTAATGCAGAAGAGCTGGGTTTGATCCCTGTGTCAGGAAGATCCCCTGGAGAAGTGAAGGGCAATCTCCTCCAGTATTCTTGCCCAGAGAATTCCATGGACAGAGAAGCTTGGCGGGCTACAGTCCATGGGGTTGTGAACAGTCAGACATGACTGCCTGACTGACACACACAGGTCAGGCCCCATGTGGGCTGTATTCCTCCTCTGGTGAGGTGAAGAGTCCCAGCCCTGCTTCTCGATCATTCTTGAATAACCAGGACCCTGAAACCCCTATCCCAAATGGCCTTTGCCTCTTTCCAAGAGCTGCAGGCGTCTCTTTCCCAGATTCTTTGCACCAGAGGGCAGATGGTGTAGCTGGTGTGCATGTCTGGTTCTAAAGGACAGCGAAGGTAGATCAAGTTTGGACACACGGGCGGGGTGTCCACATAGGAACCCCTGAAGTAGAAGGTAGAACCTGGAATGAGAGGAGAAGGAAGGCAACTTTCATAGTCCCTGCAAATGCTGGTAGTGGGCTGGCCATCATAGCACCGACTCTGTGATGTTGCTCAGATTGTCCTCTACTAGACTGTGATCATGTTGTGAGGGCAGGAATTCTTCGTCATTCCCAGCTGGATGAATTCCACGTGCCTTGTTAATTGCTGCAGTGTAGAGAAGCACTTGGAAATGGGGCTGCACCGCAGCTCTCACATCTTCCCATCTGCAGGAATATTTTTGTAAAGGCTGAAAGTTCAACCAGGTTCTCTCCCTACGTGCACCATCTGCAGAATTCAGTTGCCTGGGCTGATAATGAACAAGGAACCTTCCTGGCAGACTTCCTTCCACCACCTGACCTATTTCTAAAGTGTGAAGCTTCATTTAAAGATTGGCAAAATCAGTTGACCTTGTAAAACTGTAACAAGACCACACCAACCTCAGAAAACTTGAATGCTGAATTTTCAGTGGCAAGCGGGGGAGAGAGATGGATGTGCTGTGAACAAACGAGGTTGAGACTTGCCCATCCAGCAGGATGTTTCCATTCCACCAGAGCGGAATTTCTGACCTAACTTGTTAATTTATTCAGGACCTCAGCAGTTCAGTTCTGTTTAACACTTAATTTTAAAAATTGATTTATTGAGCACATATTATGCTAAAGTGACTTTTGTGAGTCACTTGAAATTTGAGCGTGTGGGGATATTTACACAATGGAAACCAACAAACACTACAATCCAGGCTGCCTGCCTGCTGTCCACCTTGACTCACACCAGCCAGTGCTGCTTACCCTGAGGGAAACCCCATCCTGCTCAGGAGTGGAGGACAGAAACATTTGTCACTTCTCTTTTTTAAATCTTTATTGTTTAAATCAGAGAAGTATATTTGCCTGTTGTAACACATTCAAAAGAACAAAATGTATGAAACATGAAAGACCGGTTCTCTCTCTCCCAGTTTAATATCCCCTCTCCTACAGAAGTTAGCTTTGGCATATAGCTTTCTATATAGAAGTTTTCTATGGTTATGCAAAGACATAAAATATTTTTTAGATAAATGGAATGAAGCTACACATATTTTTATGCTTTTTATTTCTCTAGAAGTATTTTGTGGACATTTGTCCAAATTAGACCATATAGATCTATATCATTCATTTAAATAACCTTCTTCATGACCAGTTAGGTCATTTTATGTCTTTGTCCTGTTTTTGTCTCTGCAGATAAAACCCCATGATTGTGTGTGCAAGTGTGTGTCTGTGTCTTTGCACTTGTAAGCATATTTCTTCAGGTTGGGTTCTCAGGACTGAATTGCTGAGCTGTTAAATATCTTGGTAGATAGTGCTAAGTTATTCTGCAGAAAAATTGTACTAAGGCTCCCTGCTTCCAGCAAGCATGGGAATGTTTATTTTTCCAAGTTCTCACCAACAGTAAATGTTACCAATACTCTAGGGTTTGAAAAGTTGTTTAAAGTTATATTTTATTGTTATTTTAAATTGCATTTCCCTATTCACCAGTAAGACTGAATGTCCCATTTTTCATTTGTATTCTTATTTTTCTTTTGTGAATTACCAATTCACCTTCTTTGCTCTAATTCTATTAAATCACTCATTTTAGAAATCACTTTATAGGAACTCTTTAAATAAATGTAGTTTGACTGTTAGTTTTCAATATGGATTGCAAACATTAGCTTCAAGTCTGTTTGTCTTTTAACTTTGTATTATGTCTATCCATCTAGAAGTCCTATAAAATCAAACTATCCAGGGGAATTTTTCTATAGTTATGCAAATACATAAAAGGTACTTTCTGTTATACTGATAAAGGCTTTGTATTATAAAGGCTGCCTATACCATGATATATAAAAGCATCATCTTATATTTTTCTACTACATTCTGTTTTTCTCTCATATTTAAGTTCATTTGTTTTTATCTGTCCAGAATTTTATTTTTGTGTGGTATGAGGTAAGGATGGAAAGGATATATGGAGAAGAAAGCTTTTCGCAGCAGTGATTATAGCAGCAAAAAAGCCCCTAGAAACAATTAAGTGTCTATGACTCAGAAAGTACCTAAGCATATTGTGGTACATCTACACCATAGGATATTAGACAACCCCAAAAAAGAAGAAGGTCCACCCCTATTTTCATGGAAGGATGTTTTCATTGTATTGGGAAAGGACACATTTCAGAGAAGTGTGCATGGCATGTACAGTGAGGGCTTATGCTTAAGGCCATGTAAAGTTTGTGCTGCTGCCTGCATCAGCTGTGACGGGATCGGGAACCTCAGGAGTTAGGCAGTGTTGCAGCCCTGTTCACCGCACCATTAACTGATACAAGTGCCGCATACTTTGCTGGCCTCTGGGGAGACCTCTCATCTCCTTGTTATTTTGATATACCCCTGGGTGTTTTTTTGGGGGGGGTTGGTGACTGGGCTTTTGAGAAAAGCTCTAGAGAGATTCCATTCCAAGGCGTCCAGCAGGACCCTAAAGGCATGCAACCCTTCCCACTGAACTCTAGCAGTACAGACCCTTCCACAGTGGCCTCTGTTCTCAATTTGCCAGCTTAGATCACACAGTCACGGTCCTGCTTTCTGTGAATCAGGCACTACTCTGTGAATCCAGATTCAACAAATGAGAAAAAAGTGCTTGTTGTTGTAAGTCGCTAAGGTTTGGGATGGTTTCTTACGCAGCATTATTGTGAAGATAACTGATTCTCTCCTTATTCTGTGAAAACAAAATTCTAATTTTATTGGGACAGCAGTATGCTCAGCTAAAAGAAAACATTTTTAAAGCTTCCTTCACTGTAGATATGTCTTTGTGGCTAAATTCTGTACAAGATACTGAGCCAGAGGTCTGATTGAAAGGAGCACACTTCTCTGAGAAATACACCCCTTACCCTGTCCTTCCTTTCTTCACTGTTTGTCCAATAGCATAGAGCACTGAGTCAGATTTCCGGGAAATCTGATTGAAAGGAGCCGACTTCCCTGAGAGACACACCCCTTTAACCGCTGTCCCTCCTTTCTTCTTCCTGTTTCCAGCTTCACAGATGAAAATTGGAGCTTCACAGGCTGTCTTGGTCACAAGGTGCCCTTGGATGGGATTCAGATTCTAGGATAGTGGAGGAGAAAGGGAAGAAAGATCCCTAATGACTGTGGAGCCACCTTGGCAGTCTGGATTTCCTGCCTGAAGCCTTCTGTTAATTAAGAGCGATACGAAGCTTCTGTCTGGTTTGCTGCTGCTGCTAAGTCGCTTCAGTCTTGTCCGACTCTGTGCGATCCCATACAGGGCAGCCCACCAGGCTCCGCCATCCCTGGGATTCTCCAGGCAAGAACACTTGGGTTCTTGAGTGGGTTGCCATTTCCTTCTCCAATGCATGAAAGTGAAAAGTGAAAGCTAAGTTGCTCAGTCGTGTCTGACCCCCAGCGACCCCGTGGACTGCAGCCTTCCAGGCTCCTCCATCCATGGGGTTTTCCAGGCAAGAGTACTAGAGTGGGGTGCCATTGCCTTCTTCGTCTGTCTTGTTTAGGGCACTTCTAATCCTAACTGATAATGTTCTGTTCAGTTCAGTTCAGTCGCTCAGTCGTGTCCGACGCTTTGCGACCCCATCAATTGCAGCACACCAGGCCTCCCTGTCCATCCCCAACTCCTGCAGTTTACTCAGACTCACGACCATCGAGTCAGTGACGCCATGCAGCCATCTCATTCTCTGTCGTCCCCTTCTCCTCCTGCCCCCAATCCCTCCCAGCATCAGAGTCTTTTCCAATGAGTCAACTCTTCGCATGAGGTGGCCAAAGTACTGGAGTTTCAGCTTTAGCATCATTCCTTCCAAAGAAATCCCAGAGCTGATCTCCTTCAGAATGGACTGGTTGGATCTCCTTGCAGTCCAAGGGACTCTCAAGAGTCTTCTCCAACACCACGGTTCAAAAGCATCAATTCTTTGGCGCTCAGGCTTCTTCACAGTCCAACTCTCACATCCATACATGACCACAGGAAAAACCATAGCCTTGACTAGACGGACCTTTGTTGGCAAAGTAATGTCTCTGCTTTTGAATATGCTATCTAGGTTGGTCATAACTTTCCTTCCAAGGAGTAAGCGTCTTTTAACTTCATGGCTGCAGTCACCATCTGCAGTGATTTTGGAGCCCCAAAAAATAAAGTCTGACACTGTTTCCACTGTTTCCCCATCTATTTCCCATGAAGTGATGGGACCAGATGCCATGATCTTCCTTTTCTGAATGTTGAG
>NW_011494615.1:9534165-9560149 GCF_000754665.1 Bison bison bison
TGGAATTCCATCACCTCCACTAGCTTTGTTCGTAGTGATGCTTTCTAAGGCCTACTTGACTTCACATTCCAGGATGTCTGGCTCTAGGTTAGTGATCACATCATCGTCATTATCTGGGTCATGAAGATCTTTATTGTACAGTTCTTCTGTGTATTCTTGCCACCTCTTCTTAATATCTTCTGCTTCTATTAGGTCCATACTGTTTCTGTCCTTTATTGAGCCCATCTTTGCATGAAATGTTCCCTTGGTATCTCTAATTTTCATGAAGAGATCCCTAGTCTTTCCCATTCTGTTGTTTTCCTCTATTTCTTTGCATTGATCGCTGAGGAAGGCTTTCTTATCTCTTCTTGCTATTCTTTGGAACTCTGCATTCAGATGTTTATATCTTTGCTTTTCTCCTTTGCTTTTCACTTCTCTTCTTTTCACAGCTATTTGTAAGGCCTCCTCAGAGAGCCATTTTGCTTTTTTGCATTTCTTTTCCACGGGGATGGTCTTGATCCCTGTCTCCTGTACAATGTCACAAACCTCAGTCCATAGTTCATCAGGCACTCTATCTATCAGATCTAGGCCCTTAGATCAATTTCTCACTTCCACTGTATAATCGTAAGGGATTTGATTTAGGTCACACCTGAATGGTCTAGTGGTTTTCCCTACTTTCTTCAATTTAAGTCTGAATTTGGCAATAAGGAGTTCATGATCTGAGCCACAGTCAGCTCCTGGTCTTGTTTTTGTTGACTGTATAGAGCTTCTCCATCTTTAGCTGCAAAGAACATAATCAATCTGATTTCGGCGTTGACCTTCTGGTGATGTCCATGTGTAGTCTTCTCTTGTGTTGTTGGAAGAAGGTGTTTGTTATGACCAGTGCATTTTCTTGGCAAAACTCTATTAGTCTTTGCCCTGCTTCATTCTGTATTCCAAGGCCAAATTTGTCTGTTACTCCAGGTGTTTCTTGACCTCCTACTTTTGCATTCCAGTCCCCTATAATGAAAAGAACATCTTTTTTGGGTGTTACTTCTAAAAGGTCTTGTAGGTCTTCATAGAACCATTCAACTTCTGCTTCTTCAGCGTTACTGGTTGGGGCATTGACTTGGATTACCGTGATATTGAATGGTTTGCCTTGGAAACAAACAGAGATCATTCTGTCGTTTTTGAGATTGCATCCAAGTACTGCATTTTGGACTCTTTTGTTGACCATAATGGCTACTCTATTTCTTCTGAGGGATTCCTGTCCGCAGTAGTATATATAATGGTCATCTGAGTTAAATTCACCCATTCCAGTCCATTTGAGTTCGCTGATTCCTAGAATGTCGACATTCACTCTTGCCATCTCTTGTTTGACCACTTCCAATTTGCCTTGATTTATGGACCTGACATTCCAGATTCCTATGCAATATTGCTCTTTACAGCATTGGACTTTGCTTCTATCACCAGTCACATCCACATCTGAGTATTCTTTTTGCTTTGGCTCCGTCCCTTTATTCTTTCTGGAGTTATTTCTCCACTGATCTCCAGTAGCATATTGGGCACCTACTGACCTGGGGAGTTCCTCTTTCAGTATCCTATCATTTTGCCTTTTCATCCTGTTCATGGGGTTCTCAAGGCAAGAATACTGAAGTGGTTTGCCATTCCCTTCTCCAGTGGACCACATTCTGTCAGATAATGTAGTTAATGAGAATGTAGATTTAATTGTCTACCTGTGCTCTTGCTGTAAATATACTAAAAATAGAATGTGTGAGAGCAGAGTAGAAGATACTGGAGCCGAATGATAAGATGATGTGATGTGAAGGGGACACACTTCAAGTGATGACTGGTGAGAGTCAGCCTGTGTGAGGAGGCTGTGTGCCAGGAAGGAAACTAGTTTTGCCTTCTAGTTCTAACTATGAGCAAATACTAGTGGTGTCATGTTGGGTACGTAATGTAATTTCTCAGGGCCTCCGTTTGCTTATTTGCTCATCTGCAAAACGGAAACAACGCAGTTAACTGCTGTTATACACCCAGGTCTGCAATCCGCCCTTCCCCAGATTCGTGTGTTGAAATCCTAACTCCTGGTGTGATGATACTAGGACATGAGGCCCTTGAGAAATAATTTGGTCACAAGAGAGGAGCCCTCATAAATGTGACTAGTGCCTGTATATGCAGGACCTTAAACAGCTCTCTAGCCCTCTTTCTATCACTAGAGAATACGAGAACCATTTGGTACTCTGCAACCCAGAAGAGAGTTCTCACCAGTTACTTAACCATGCTGGCAGCGTGATCTCAAACTTCCAGCCTCCAGCAATGTGAGAAATGAATTTCTGCTGTTTCTAAGCCTCCCAGTCTGCGGTACTTTGTTATAGCTGCCCAGACCAGGACAGGCAGTGTGCCAGAGGGTATCTGAAGCACACGCCCACTCAGGAAGCTAGTTTTGGCTTCTGGTTCTGGCTGTGAACAAATACAACGGTGTCAGCTTGGGCCTGTCATTTAACTTCTCAGAGTCTCAGTTTTGGTATCCAAAAGATGAAGCAATACAGTAAAACCCTGTTGAGAACTTCATTGTTATAAAGTGAAATTTGTCAAAACTAGTGACTGTAAAGATTATCATCCTTACCGTGATACATTTTTGACAGTAAAACGGATGCTACTGAGCCTTTTCAGGCTGCACTGGGTGAATTGCAGCTGGGATTGGGATTGGCCTTCCACCACCCCATGGAGCAAATTTTAAGTCCAGTGTTTGGTGTACCCATTGCTTATGATAACTCTTCTAGTTACTACACATATAATAAATGAGGACATATTTAAAATTTTTTTCCCATAAGGTAACTGTTCAGTTCAGTCGCTCAGTTGTGTCCAACTCTTTGCGACCCCGTGAACCACCAGGCCTCCCTGTCCATCACCAACTGCCGGAGTCTGCCCAAACCCATGCCCATTGAGTCAGTGATGCCATCCAACCATCTCATCCTCTGTTGTCCCCTTCTCCTCCTGCCCCCAATCTTTCCCAGCATCAGGGTCTTTTCCAATGAGTCAGCTCTTTGCATCAGGTGGCCAAAGTATTGGAGCTTCAGCTTTAACATCATTCCTTCCAAAGAACACCCAGGACTGATCTCCTTTAGGGAGATCCAACCAGTCCATCCTAAAGGTAACTGTAAGTACAAATATACAGTCATATATTCTTTCAGTCCAGTTTAGTTCAGTCACTCAGTCATGTACAACTCCTTGTGACCCCATAGACTGCAGCACGCCAGGCCTCCCTGTCCATCACAAACTCCTGGAGCTTGCTCAAACTCATGTCCATCGAGTCGATGCCATCCAACCATCTCATCCTCTGTTGTCCCCTTCTCCTCCTGCCTTCAATCTTTCCCAGCATCAGGGTCTTTTCCAATGAGTCAGCTCTTTGCATCAGGTGGCCAAAGTATTGGAGCTTCAGCTTCAGCATCAGTCTTTCCAATGCATATTCAGGGCTGATTTCTTTTAGGATTGATTGGTTTGATCTTGTAGTCGCAGGGACTCTCAAGAGTCTTCTCCTACACCACAGTTCAAATGCATCAATTCTTTCATGATCAGCTTTCTTTGCAGTCCAACTCTCACATCCATACATGACTACTGCAAAAACCATAGCTTTGACTAGACAGACCTTTGTCAGTAAATTAACATCTCTGCTTTTTAACATGCTGTGTAGGTTTGTCATAGCTTTTGTTCCAAGGAGCAAGTGTCTTCTAACTTCACGGCTGCAATCACCATCTGCAGTGATTTTGGAGGCCAAGAAAATAAAGTCTGACACTGTTTCCATTATCTCCCCATCTATTTGCCATGAAGTGATGGCACTGGATGCAATGATCTTTATTTTTTGAAAGTTGAGTTTTAAGCCAACTTTTCACTCTCCTCTTTCACTTTCATCAAGAGGCTCTTTAGTTCTCTGCTTTCTGCCATAAGGGTGGTGTCATCTGCATATCTGAGGTTATTAATATTTCTTCTCCCTGCAATCTTGATTCCAGCTTGTGTTTCATCCAGTCTGGCATTTTGCAAGATGTACTATGCATATAAGTTAATAATCAGAATGACAGCAAACAGCCTTGACATACTCCTTTCCCAATTTGGAACCAGTCTGTTTTTCCATATCTGGTTCTAACTGTTGCTTCTTGATCTGCATGCAGATTTCTCAAGAGGCCAGTCAGGTGGTCAATTCCCACCTGAAAACTCTTGAAGAATTTTCCACAGTTTGTTGTGATCCACGCTGAAACTCCAGTACTTTGGCCACCTCATGCGAAGAGTTGACTCATTGGAAAAGACTGATGCTGGGAGGGATTAGGGGCAGGAGGAGAAGGGGATGACAGAGGATGAGATGGTTGGATGGCATCACCGACTCGATGGACGTGAGTTTGAGTGAACTCCGGGAGTTGGTGATGGACAGGGAGGCCTGGCGTGCTGCGATTCATGGGGTCACAAAGAGTCGGACATGACTGAGTGACTGAACTGAACTGAACCGAACACAGTCAAAGTCTTTGGCAAAGTCAATGAAACATAAGTAGATTTTTTTCTGGAACTCTCTTGCTTGTTCATGATCCAGTGGATGTTGGCAATTTGATCTCTGATTCCTCTGCCTTTTCTAAAAGCAGCTTGAACATCTGGAAGTTCTCAGTTCACATACTGGTGAAGGCTAACTTGGAGAATTTTGAGCATTACTTTACTAGTGTGTGAGATGAGTGCAGTTGTGCAGTAGTTTGAACTTTCTTTGGGATTGGAATGAAACCTGACCTTTTCCAGTCCTGTGGCCACTGTCGAGTTCTCCAAATTTGCTGGCATATTGAGTGCAGCACTTTTACAGCATCATCTTTTAGGGTTTCTAATAGCTCAGCTGGAATTCCATCCCTCCACTAGCTCCTCATCACTATGAAGTGATGCTTCATAAGGCCCCCTTGACTTCACATCCAGGGTGTCTGGCTCTAGGTGAGTGATCACACCATCGTGATTATCTGGGTTGTGAAGATCTTTTTTGTATATTTCTTTTTGTGTAGTAATTCTTGCCACCTCTTCTTAATATATTCTGCTTCTGTTAGGTCCATACTGTTTCTGTCCTTTATCGAGCCCGTCTTTGCATGAAATGTTCCCTTGGTATCTCTAATTTTCTTGAAGACATCTCTAGTCTTTCCCATTCTATTGTTTTCCTCTATTTCTTTGCACTGATCATGAGGAAGATTTTCTCATCTCTCCTTGCTATTCTTTGGAACTCTGCATTCAGATGGATATATCTTTCCTTTTCTCTTTTGCCCTTTGCTTCTCTTCTTTTCTCAGCTGTTTGTAAGATCTCCTCAGACAACCATTTGCCTTTTTGCATTTCTTTTGCTTGGGGATGGTCTTGATCACTGCCTCCTGTACAATGTCACGAACCTCCATCCATAGTTCTTCTGGCACTCTGTCTATCAGATCGAATCCCTTGAATCTATTTGTCACTTCCACTGTATAATCATAAGGGATTTTATTTAGGTCATACCTGAATGGTCTAGTGGTTTTCCCTGCTTTCTTCAATTTAAGTCTGAATTTTGCAATAACTAGTTCATGATCTGAGCCACAGTCAGCTCCTGGTCTTGTTTTTGCTGACTGTATAGAGCTTTTCCATCTTTGGCTGCAAAAAATATAATCAGTGTGATTTCAGTATTGACCATCTGGCAATATCCATGTGTCGAGTTGTCTCTTGTAATTTCCCAATAATCCCATGTTTTATGCAGCTGAATTGTGGCCCTCATTTATCCCCCTCATATGTAGAGTTTTATTGTAACAGTACAGTGAACTATCAGATGACTTTCTGATGACTATCTTACAGGTGACTCTGTCCCAGGTTTGTGACAAGGATCACATGAGCATCTGTAAAGAACAGTGCTTTGAAAACCATAAAAACTTATGGGAATATTAGGTATTTTCACCAAATGCAGGAAAAACGGGAATGACAGTAATCACACTGGAACATAAAAGTCAGCGGCAGAGAGATGACATGGGCAGGCATAAAAGCTGTGTAAACAAGAAAGCAGTTCTATCTCCTCTCCAGCGCTTATCTCCGGAATATGACCTTTGGGGAAATTGTGGTGAACACATCTTTAGTCAAAAATAAGGAAATAGAAATGGAAGCAAAAAACAGGTATGCGTACAGTATTATCCAAGCTGAATTTCCCTGCCAGCTAAGCGCATTATAGCATAATTGTTACTGTCACTGACTCCAATGTGTTATTAAGTACAGAGAATTATGATGATGATTGCTGTTGTTGCAGTTGTGTAGTAAATTGACTCTTTTAAGGCACTTGAAAACATCGCACAATTTTCCTGTAGGAGCAGCCCATGGAGGGGTAGTTAGTCGCTGTGCCTGGGCATGCAAGCGTGTGAACTTTAGCCTCAGATATGTTCATCACTTGCCTAGTTCCCTGTATGAAATCGGGATGTTAGTACTTCATTCCCATTCATTGATTCACATTTAATCATTCATTTACATACACTTACTTGAGAGCTCACTACCTGCCAGGTGCTTCCTACAGCAAAGAACCATACTGCAAAGATGATGTCCGTTTCCTGCTCACATCCCCTGAACCTCCAGCCCACTTGTGAGGTTTCCAGCTGCCAGCATCCGTATCTTTTTGCCTGACGGTGTTCTTCAAGGCAGTGGAAAGTTGCTTACCATCACTCCCAGCAGCCCTTAAATAACAGCTGGTAGGAGTTTGTGTATCAGTACCCTCGTTCCCTCACCTTTCAGGTGGGATAACTCTGAGGCATTTATTTTGCATAGTTTCCTGAGTCACCCCTTGGGATTAAAATTCAGTTACCCAGAATGGCAGTGACTTGATAAAACAATTTTTATTTATCGCTTCCCCTTCCTGATTTTATTGCCCTAGTGAGACTGTCTGGGATCTCTTCCCAAATAAAGTACTTAAATGCGATCCTCATTTTAGAGTCTGCTTCTTGGAAGAATGCAAATATTCACACCATAGCATGGGATATGGAATTTAACACAGGACTTTTTTCTTATGTGAAAATGAAAGGCCATGAGGAAGTGAAGGTCTGGAAGGGGGAGGTCACAGTGTCAGAGAAACAGTCTCTTGTCATGCCTGCCTGAAGCACAGGCTGGGAAGACAGTTGGAACTTCAGGAAAATCCAAGATGCTACGTGTGCCTGACTGCTGACATGAAACTCCAAGGGAGGTGCTTGTGGAAATGGATGTGGAAATTGCTATCTCTGCGGAATCTGTCCCTTGGACAGGGTTCAGTGAGATGCCTTGTGGTGAACTTGGGGCGACTGCTGGTCAGAAGGGCTGGCAGCCAGGAATGGGGCTAGATGTGGACTGAGAGGAGAAGGTGGGCAACTGGGGCCCTCTGGGCGTATGGCCATTTGTTTCTCTTCCTGTTTGACCATTATGACCTCCTAAAGAAATGGCCTCTGCTTTTCTTCTGCCTTCAAGATCTCACATGACTTCCTGTTAGTCATCTTTAACCTAGAGCCATAAGGAAGGGCATTCTAGGAAATGTACTTCCAAGCCCCAGAGAGGAGTGATGGTGCCAAGTCGCCCACACATGATCTTAGAACATTTAACATATGGCCTCATCGTTGGATTTTTCTGCATTGGAGCTCACTCTGGATGGGGAGTAGGCCACCTACAGCCCATGGGACAAATCCTACGCACTGCTTGTGATTATAAATAAAGTTTTATTGGAACCCAGGCACATCCATTCATCTTCCATGGTTGCTTTATCCCTTTTTTCCAGTAGTCATGTATGGATGTGAGAGTTGGACTGTGAAGAAGGCTGAGCACCGAAGAATTGATGCTTTTGAACTGTGGTGTTGGAGAAGACTCTTGAGAGTCCCTTGGACTGCAAGGAGATCCAACCAGTCCATTCTGAAGGAGATCAGCCCTGGTGTTCTTTGGAAGGAATGATGCTAAAGCTGAAACTCCAGTACTTTGGCCACCTCATGTGAAGAGTTGACTCATTGGAAAAGACTCTGATGCTGGGAGGGGTTGGGAGCAGGAGGAGAAGGGGACGACAGAGGATGAGATGGCTGGATGGCATCACTGACTCAATGGACATGAGTTTGGTGAACTCCGGGAGTTGGTGATGGACAGGGAGGCCTGGCGTGCTGCAATTCATGGGGTCGCAAAGAGTCAGACACGACTGAGCAACTGAACTGAACTGAACAGTGAAAGAGTAGTTGTGACAGATATGGTACAGCCACCAGGCCTAAAATATGCACTAACCAGCCCTTTACAGAGGGTGTTTGCCAGCCCCTGCTGTGGGTGGGGGTCTGTGGGGGTGGGGGCTGTTTTGTTAATACTCAGTTCTGTGTCTCATTGGCAGTTTCTTGCACACTGCTCGGAGGAGTCTGACAAATATTTCTGAAGTGATTGAGTTTGAGCAATAAAACATAAAGCTATACAATTGTTAACATAAGAATTGATACATTAAGAAATATAAGTAGATAAAGTTGCTGGAGAAACCAGGAGCTTTGCTCTTTGTGGCAGAATATATGAATTATTATCAGGTAGTATAGAAGCTAGCAGGAAATCTTGGATTGATTTGAAGAAGTACTTAAAAGAGAAATGTAAAATAGAAAAATTAGAAACCTTAGGTTTTAGACCCAACCCTGTCGCTTTCAAGCTGTGTGATCTAGAGCACGTTATGAAGGGCTCTCTGAGCCTCCTTTCCCTTGGCTGAGGGATACGTGTGAGAATACCGTCTTGACCGGATTCAGGTTTTTGTGGCAAGCAATGACATGATGGTGTGAAATACTCTGGAAACAGCACTGCCCAGGTAGAAGGGACTACTTTGCAATCGGAAATCACTTTCAAAATTAATATGGAGCTCCAGGTTGGTCAAGGCCATGTTCTCTTTGTACCTTCCTAAGAGTTTTAAACCTCAAAGGTTTGGCTGAGTCAACCAGGACCCATGACTGTGCCTTTGATGTGAGCCGAGACGCCCTGGATGTCAGAATACTGGCTGGTGTGTTAGTGGGAAATGGCCTTTTCCTTCTTAAAACTCTTTAGGCCTTCAGTTTTCCCTGGCAGTGGGGTTCATATTTTTACAGAGCAGCATCTGATTTGTCAGCAACCTTTAGGGAGCTTATTGATTTAACACTTCTTCAGAGATACTCAGAAATACGTGGTCTGCTGGAAGCAACAGGGAGCTGTGCCTTGAAAGGGGAATATGATGGCTTGTTCCCAGCTATCCTGGCTCAGAACCTCTGGTTAGTCACTGTTTTTCAGAAAATTGTTTTAAATAAAGTCTCTGTTCCATTGGGGCAGCCTTCTTTTGCTTCCTCCCTTTCTGGCAATCAACGGGAATTGCAGTGTCCAGGTGTGGTATGTAGCACACTATTGCTGAATGGGGTCATTTCATGGTGAAATAAGCTAAATGGAAGAGAAATCTGCTTTGGTGAAATGCTGAAGTTCGCTGTGTCAGAGCAATCAGCTTCCAGAAATGATTTGCAAGAACCCATTTCTTTATTGTTCCAGAGCACTAATGCAAAAGAGAATCTATGGAACTGATCCTGGAACCAGCCTGTGCAAGGAGGGCAGGGCTCCTCAGAAGGAAAAGGAAGGGGAGGAGCCCTCATCTTAAGGGCTTCCCAGGTGGCGATAGTGGTAGAGAACCCACCTGCCAGTGCAAGAGATGTAAGAGACCTGAGTTCGATCCCTGGGTCAGGAAGATCCCCTGGAGGAGGGCATGGCAACCCACTCCAGTACTCTCACCTGGAGAATCCCATGGACAGAGGAGCCTGGTGGGCTACAGTCCATGGGGTCGCAAAGAGCTGGACATGGCTGAAGTGAGTGAGCACACACACAGATCTTAGAATGAAATCCTCCAGGGTGGCACTCCCCAGCATGCTTCTGTCTCCATCTCATTCCCCCATATAGTCCCCCCACTTCCAAGGCAGGGTTGCTCTGCCTGGACTCTGTTTAATTTGTGGATTAAATAATGTGCTGTCAAGGTCAGCAAAGCCTTTTGGCTTTCTTTCCTTCCTTCACGCTGAGTCTCCTAGTGTGGGTGAAGCCGAAGGACTCATTCTTCTTAGTCCACCATTTCATCCTTTGATTTTGTCTCCAACACTTTGATTTGCAGGAGAAGTAGGAGGCAAGGGGGCGTGATGATGGTGTGGGAATATTTGAAAACTTCCCATTCAGTTGATTCAACCTTTAAGACAGGCCTAGGGGCCAGGAATCCTGCGGTTATTTATTCATCCATCCATCCTGTTCTTCCTGGGACACTCTGAGTTGTAGCTCTGAAACTCCAGAATCCCAGGAAGCCCCTCAGTCTCGTGTAAATAGAGAACTGACCTCCCTAGACCCGGTTTCATCCTCTAAGCTAAGCCACATGCCCCTACCACAACTTCTAATGGGGTGCCTTGTGCTGGGGGTTTTGGAAGTTGCCTTGGGTCTAAAGTAAGTGCTGCTTAAAGCTTTTTTTTTTTTTTTTTAAACTTTACATAATTGTATTAGTTTTGCCAAATATCAAAGTGTTTAATTCTCAGTTGTCTTCTCTTCCTTGCACCTGTTCTCTTCTCCTGGAACCCCCTGGAGACAGGAGATGAAGGGCAGCACGGGTTGTCTGCTCTAATGGCTCAAAAAGCAGCTCTCAGTGTCCGAGACATAGATACACAGGGACCCTGTGGTGAGGGGACAGGGAAAGCAGGGAGACCAGGAGAGCAGAGAGGTTTGTGGGGACCAAAGAAGAGAAAGGAAAATGAAGGTTTTTAAGAAAGTGGGTTACTTCTCCAGAGGGCTCTCATTTGGGTGGAAGTATCTTTAGGTCCGCAGCGCTGAGTTTGCATGTTGAATGGGCCCTGAGCTGGGCTCCGGAGGTCCTTGGGTGAGGGGACACAGCCCTGCTCCCAGGGGGCTCCTCACCTGCTCTCCCGGAGGCTCTCAGCGGCTTGAGCTTGCTTCCCTGCTTATGTGTCTGGGAAGGAAGGCTTGTGCTGGGGCCACCTGGAGCTGCACGCCGTGGCCTCTGTTCTCAGCTGGGAGACTGCCTGGAGTCCTGGGGAAGAGGGGGTACCTCTGGCTTCTTGTCCTGGGATGAAGAGCTTTTGCCATCCAGCACACAGGGCCCTGGTCAATGTCCCTGGCTGGCGATGAAAGCTCCTCACAGCAAATTTGAGATGACCTGTTTGCCTTCTGGCCAGAGGGGCGAGCTCTCTATCCTTAAGAGATATCAATCATTGTTCCACAGCCGAATTCTGGAGAATTGCTTAATCTTGTCTTTAAGGTCATCCCAGATACTAAATGGATAACTTTTCTTTTTTTTTTAATTATGGGTCTGGTTATCAGTACCTAATAGATATATTTTACAAAAATCCAAAGTTTTTCATTCTTTTGAAAAGTTAGCAACTCTGGGAATCCCAGGCCCCATTCTTTGAATAATGACAGCCCACTGGAGTTGAATAGGGGCTGTCTGTTTTAGAGGCGGTGTGAAGTTCTGGGTCCCCAAAACCAGCCCTCGCGCCCCTGCTGTCTCTCACATTGTAGTGGGCAGTGGCTGTTTCTCATCCCTGCTTGCCCCTTTCTCAATTATGTCACCTCCTGGAGCCTACAGATATTACAGTCTGCCAACCCTGAGTTAGTCTGTAATCAGGGCTAACCCTCTTCCATAGCGACAATTTGATTCCTCTTTTCCCTCTCCCCTCCCGTTCTACCCCTTCCTCCCTCCTCCCCCAGGCTCTCACCAACAAGCAGTGAGATGCTTTATGTAGAATTGGGCATCACTTGGAACGTACATAGACCAAACATTTACAGACTGTGTCCACTTCAAAATAGCCGCCTAAATCAGCAGATCTCCGAGTGTGGTCCTCCCTCCCTCTCATCAGCAAATCTCCTGAGATTTTATTATAAATGCAGATTCTCAGGCTCCACCTGGATCTCCTGGATCAGAAACCCTGGGGGCAAGACCCAGCAGTCTGTTTTAACAAGCCTTCCGAGAGGTTCTGACACACCTAAGTCTGAGAGCCGCTGGCCTGCGCTTTCCTGAGGCGTCATTTGCTGAAAACAGCACCCGAGTGCAGTGAAGGTGCTTTACTCCTTTGGTGCTCTTCTGAGCATCACGGAGACCCCTCGTTGTTTTCTCTCCATATGCAGTCTCAGTGGAAGTCTTGTCCAGTTTCACTTCTGTGCTGTGTTTATTGTGGGCCAGTGTTTATTTTCCTGTCATGGGCAAAAAGAAGGGAAGTGGTAAAGACGCTCCTGTGCGGTCCATTAGTCTTGAGCGCGTGTTATTAGTTCCTTCATTGTTCCTTGGGTGTAAAGCTTGTCTCTTCCAACAGATGGAATTCCTTGCAGGCAGGAGCTGAAAGCTCAGCGAAGTCTGGCTGATTGATTTGAAGAAAACAGCTTCATTTGCCTCTTTAGCCAAAGGTGGTGGTAGGGACCGAACAACTACTTAATGTTCAATTGAGGATGGCTTTGGCAGCAGGAGTCCGGGGTGACTCCCAGTCCTGCTCTCCTGGATTCAGGAACCTTTGCCAGATGGCGTGAGTCATCCCAGTGGAGGATCCCAATGGCATGAGTCCTCCCAATGGCTCACAGAGGATCCTGCAGACGCACCTCTGAGAACAAAGCTGTCTCCCCAGCACGCTGATCACTGTGCCAGGACAGAGAGGAACCCTGCTTCCGGGAAGACGCAATGGCTAATGGGTAACGATTGGGTGATGGTGGCAAGGCCTTGGATGGTGCCATCATTTAATACCAGGGTTGAGTCAGTAGCTATATCCATTCTTTCGGATTCCCTGGAAATCTAGGCAAAGAGAGGGTAAGAAATATGTTACATGGCTTCTGAGGGGCTGTTCATTCATTCATTCATTCACTCACTATTATTCCATATACCCTCTTAAGCCCCTGCTGTGTCCCAGGCAGTGAAGGTTTTGTGTATGTGTGAGAGAGAAGTTTCTTTTCCTTCATGTTCCAAATAGTGGCTTTGATGCTTTTGCAATTGATTTCATTAATAAAGTTAATTTTATTCAAAATATCAGAGAAATGGCTATAAAAGAATGCTAATTTCTGAATTGGTATTTTGAGCTAAGGCCCTTGGTATTTTTAAGGGAAGGCTGCTGCGGTCATATTGGAAATTCAGGAACATTGCTTCTGTTTTTCTCCTCTCTCACACGAGCTGGGTAGGCTCCTGCCCTGGGAATGAGTGTCTGAAACCTCCAGGACTCTGCTGTACTTTTCTCCCAGCTCTTGGGATGTATCCAGTAGATGAGCCCTCCCTCACGGGTCTTTCTTTGTTTTGGATCAGAAAACTGATGAGAAACTTTTCTTTCTCTTCCAGTTCGGCTCTTCCTTCTCTGCCCTTTTGCTCTGCACACATACACAGGTGACACGGACAGCACTTAGAAAAGGTGCTCAGGGGGACGTGTGCATTTCAAGCCTCTCCTGCTGACTGCATCCATCACCGTGTTTCTCTACGAGCTTTGAGCCAAGGTGGAGATTCTAATGGAGAATGGTGACGTGGAAACTGGACTTACTTGCAGACAGCCATGACCTCACCCTCTTCAGCTCTTCTGGAATTTCGGAATGAGGTGATTGTCTCAATGGCAGAGTTTTACTCGGAGGAAATCCTGCCTGCTCTCCTGACTGGCTCCATACTGCTGTACCCCTTTGCCTTATTTTCGGTCATGATGGGGGTGGGAGGTGTTCTGATTTATTCTAGGGAGCAGAAGCTTCTGTTTCCATTTCTTTTTTTTTTTGTTTCCATTTCTTTGATAATTTGAGAGCTTGTGTTGGGAGATAGGTGGGATGCTGAAGGCTGCTGCTCATGGCTGTGTTCAGGAATTTTTATTTTGGGGCAGACTCCTTGGTTTAACCCATAAGACCTTTGATGATCAAACACTTGGAGCCTTGTATAGATCATAATTACTGGAGAATTCTGAGGATAGTTATGTGCCACACAAAGTAGAGATGGAAATATATGGGATGGCACAAGAGCCTTTGAATCTCACATCAGAGGAAAAACTTATCCAGTAGGGGTAAGAAATTAGGAAGGAAGGATACTGGAGCTTAGACGCGGTTGCACGCAGAGAAGATGCCTGGTGTGTCTGAGGGCTGAGGGTATTGGCTTGCAGTTTCTCATTTAGAACCAGTCTTTAGCCTCATCCCCCAAAGAGGCCCTCACAGTAGGCGAGGCACAGGCTGCTGACCTTGTCTGGAGAAGAGTTGGGGGGTAGCACCCCACCTCTCACACTGGAGTGGAACCAGGAAGTAGGCTAAGAGTTGAGAGCTGGTGGGACCGCTGGGCATCTGTGTGGCCTTGGGTGTAGGGACCTCATGAGAGAGGCTGTGGGTTATTTATCCCAGGCCAGGAACAGATGGGGACTTAGCCCAGAATCAGAGTCACCCATGGCAGGGAAGAGATGGAGCTCCCAGTTCAGCTACTGAGCTTTGCTTCTGCTGAGGGAACCATAGGTGTGTTCATAGACATGTGTTTCAGCAGTCTATTGCTGCAAAATGAACCAGACACTAGCTTAAGCCATTGGCATGAGTTTAAACTCAGAACAGTCCTTAGTTTTGCTCACCAGCCTGGGGCTGGATAGCTGGGCCCTGCGGGGCCCTTCTTGCTCAGGCTCTTTTGTGTGGATGCAGTCAGGAGGCACTTGGGGCGGGCTTCCCTTGACTGTCTCCTTACACTTCTCACCCCAGGCCAGGAAGACTCAGACCGTTGAGGGCAGGCACATCAGTGCTGCTCAGGCCTCTCTCTTTCTCCGTGCGGTCTTGTCGTAGCGCAGCCACCAGTCCCAGACATCTCGGGTGGTGGCTGAAGGCTCCCCGAGCCAGTGTCCCCAAAACAGCTTACAGAAACCATGTGGCCTTTTCTAAACTGGTCTCAGAACCATGGGGCAGCGCTTCTGCATTCTCTCCCTGGATGCAGTTACAAAGTCCTGCCCGGGTTCAAAGGGAGGCGATAGACTCCACATCTTGATAGGGGGAGTGTCAAAAAAATTCACAGGGAAACTGCCAAACCTCCCCAGCTTGATCATAAAGAACTCCGAGGAGCCCAGCTTCAGAGGAGGCCCAGGCGCTGATGACCCAGAGCAGCGCCCCTCCCCCAGGCCAGGAGAACGCACGTCTCAGGAACTCAGGTTGGCCACGGGACGAAGATTAGAGCAAGGGAGAAGGATGCCATCTTGAACTGACTGAATTTAAATCTGGAATCGATCATGATTAAGTCTGCCAGTTACTGATTTACATTGACTGGGAACATTTTTTCAATTCCAAGTAGGAAAAAGAGTGGCCAAAGAACTCAAGTTTAGTTATCAAAAAATAAAGTTCCAGATTGTACATCTGAAGCTGTGACTGTTCCAGTTCATGGTGGGGACTCTGGAAAGATGGCAGTTGACTGACCTCCTCAAACGCAACTTCCGTGCAGGCAGGATGATGTGGGGACCCTCAGCGGGCCTTGGGCTTGGCTGGAGTCTTTGGAAGGAACTATCTTAAGACTTCTTTCTCTTTCTGAGCCTAATAGGAGCTGAGGGGCACTGTAGAGAGCTGTGGGGTGAGGAGCCAGGTACAGGTTCCTGGAGAAAGCATGGCCTCAGCAGTCTGTGGCCTGTGAGGGGGGAAGAGTACTGGCCCTATGCATGCTTCTGGGACTTCTTCCTGGTGCCAGATCCTGAGAAGTTGTGAGGGATCTGAAATAGGCAGTGAATCATCCCTACTTTTGACGCCCAGAAGTGCTGGTGTTTGCCAACGCGGCTGAGGGGCCCAGATGCTTTGTCTTGAGGTGTCCTGGGGATGACACCTCACAGGTGGGTCCCCACTGACCCACAGGGCAGGCTGTGAACCATTTCTGGCCACTAACGTGCCCCAGGAAGTGGACCCAGGGAAGTATCGAGGTATTTTATAGCCAACATAGGTCATATTTTAATACTCCTGCCTTTATATGACAACGTTATTTTCAGAGATAATCATGTAGTATTTGGTAACAATAATTTTAATTGTTCTTTATAAACAAGAATGAACAAAGAAGAAGAAATTGTAATTTTCAAAATGTTATTCAAATTCAGGAAGATGTTAGATGTATGAACTAAAATCTCGCTTCCCAAATGAAATATTTTGGCTTGCAGTTCATACTTCGTTTCATTAAAAAAGATTTTAAACACAGATAACGCCACCGTAATAGAACTGAAGTGACCCAGCTTCTCTTTCTTGGCCACAGTAGCTACCGTGCTGTCACTGCTCACTTAGAGCCCACTGTGCCGACACAGGGACACTTGGTACCCTGGGGGCTGGAGACAGACCAGAACCGGAGGGTTTCCAACTCACTGTGAGCTTATTCTTCACAGAAGCTCAGCACTGAGTCGGGTGTACTGGAGGCCAATTGTGCAACTGAAAGTTTTATGAATTAGCTTCCATGTAGAATGTAGTGTCTCTTAAGAGATAAGTGACAAAAATGTGCTAATTTGAAGCTAGCGTATGTATAATTCAAACCCTACTATAACCACAGCCATTGTTTAAAACTTAGACCAACAGAAGAGTGTTGGGAGAGAGGAGTATTTTATCACTGACATTGTTTCAATTGCCATCCACAGTGAAGACAAAGAGGTTCTATGCTTGTTTACATTTCCCTGCAGATGCTCTTAGCAGCTGGCATGCAGGGCAGACTGTGGCCAGGGCTCCGCTCTTGGTGCAGCCCTGGGCTCCAGAGACAAGGATAGAGAGATCTCAAATTCAGAGCAAGAAAGAAGAACAGCGGGACCCCTGTCCAGGCAGCATCTCAAAGAAATGAAGATACTGGGAGGCCTGTTCAAGAGCTCACGTGAAAGGGCAAGAAGCCCACTAAAGGTAATTTGACTTTAGCACAAAGAAAAGAACATTCTCTGGAATAAAGACCATGATCTTTTAATTTTAAATTCTTGCAGATGAGTGGAAGAGGATGGTGACGATTGAGATTTGAACCAGGAGGGTGAGAGCAGAAAGATGGAGCAAATTTGCATAGGGAAGAAAATCATTAAGAAAGGACTTAACAGATTTGTACATAGGCCCCCAAGACCCTAACGTATGAACAGCAAAGTTCCAGGAAGGGCAAAGAAGTGATGCTGGAGAGCTTATTTGTAAACAGATAATAAAAAGAAATTCATCTGCACTGAGGAGAGAGTTGAGGCTAAAGAAAACCCTTAGCCTGTAGACTGAAGTATTCCAAGCACCAGGCAGTATTGAAGAGAAGAACCATGTAACTAAATGTGTCTGCCAGAATTCCTAAACCTAAAGGGTAAAGAGAAAAATTTATATCCTTCAGACAGAAAAATAAAGTTAGGCAGAAAAAAAGAATCAAATTGTCACTGGAACTGTATTCTGACAACACTGCAAATTAGAAGATAGCAGAATGATGTCTACATACACTTCCAAGAGGAAAGGTCTCTGCCTGAGGAGTCTTATTTGCAGCCAAAATATTATTCACCTGTCAGGGTGGAGGGGTGAGATTTATGGATTTGCAGTAAGTCAGATAAAATAACTGAGAAAGAACTCTAAACAGACCCCAAAGCGTAAGCAATGGCCAGCAATGGGATGGAAAGGAATATGTAACTTAAGTGCTAAATGGAGGCTCTGAAGGCGGGAGAGGCCTCTCGCTTGGTAACAATTTGCAGTCAAAGCACCGCCTGTCCTGGTAAACCCGGGGAGGGGGTGCATGCGTGCGTGCTGTCACTTCAGTCAGGGGTCCGACTCTTTGCGACCCTATGGACTGTACCCGCCAGGCTCCTCTGTCCATGGGATTCCCAGGCAAGCATACTGAAGTGGGTTGTCATTTCCGCCTCTAGGGGATCTTCTGGACCCAGGGATGGAATCTATATCTCTTCTGTCTCCTGCATTGGCAGCAGGTTCTTTAGAGGAAAGGCATTTGGGAAGTCTCCTCTTTCAGGGGAGGAGGAGGAAGAGACATGAAGAGGCCAGGCTCGTGTCACCTGCTGTCTGTCCAGGGACCCTGCTTAGAGGGCTTCCAGTTTGGTGTGATGTTCTGCTCTGGCTGTTCTGAGCATTAATAATGTCCTGAGAGGATTAATAATTAGTATTGCAATGGGGCCAAAACATGTAGCTGGGACTGAACAGAGATCTTCGGCAGACAAAATTTAAATCATGGATAGGCTAAGTTGAAGATTCTGAGTTTCTTTGAGGGGGAAAGAGTCAATTTTTTTTTTTTCCTGGTCAGAACATGGTGGTTGGAGAACTTGATTAAACAGAAAAAGAGAGAAAAAGAGAGAGGGGACAAATTTAGAGAGTGACATTGACATATATACACTACCATTGTAAAACAGAAGCTAGCAAGGAACTGCTGTACAGCACAGGGACCTCAGCTCCGTGCTCTGTGATGACCTAGAGAGGTGGGAGGGAGGTCCAAGGGGGAGGGGATATATGTATACAAATAGCTGATCACTTCATTGTATAGTATAAACTAACACAACATTGTAAATGAATTATACTGCAATTTAAAAAAAAGCCTTACTCAAAAAAAAAAAAAATATTGATACTAGCTTCTCTGAAGTTTATAGCTGATAACATGCAAAATTTGGGGCCAGAGGCTATAACTTCCTCACCTGTGATTCCTCATTGCTTTCTCATACAGAAGCTGAACAAGGTGGAATGAAAGAGCTTCCTGTGTCTCCCAGGGAACCCTACAGTGCGTGCAAAGCCATCAGTTTTGAAGAATGTAGTCTTCCTTAGCTATGGAAAACATTCTCTCAATTGAGAGAGGTTTTATTTTCAATGAAAATATTTCAAAAACTGCCGGGTGTCGTGCCAGAGGTTCCTGGAGATACAGGATAAATAGATCCAGGCTGCCATCCACACTTTAGGAAGAACGGCTCATGTCTCTCGAGTGGGATCACTCACCTCTGTTCTCCTCTCGGCGGCTTTCTCAGTTTTGCCTTGCTATGACAGCTTCTCTTCCAGCTTCAGATGTCTGCTGCATCATATCCGCTAAGGTGGCATCTGTGGCTTTTGCTCTCTAGCCCCCATGGTCTCTTCTGCACTTGCCCTGATTTTGTTCTGGCAAATCCTTTCCCACCCAAATCTCAGGACTAGGGTGGGTGTAGCCTTGGTGAATTCACTCCCTGCTCCCCGAGCCTCAGCAGCTGGTCAGGAAGGGGTGGCAATAGACACCTGCTACTTCCTTTAAGACTGGATTCTAGTTCCTTCTACAAAATATGTCCTTACCCTTCTTTTTCCCCTAGACAAACCCCTTCCTTCCTTTGCAAGATGTAGTATGTGATAATATCATTGGACATCTCCTGTGTGCTGAGTGCTTCATGCCTAGGTACCAGGCTTAACACCCATGGTCACAAGTTGCAAGAATAACAGTATATTTCAACTTCCTTCTCTGTAATCAAATTCAACTTGCTTTTGGTGGTGGGGCAGAATTTTTTTGTCATGCCAAGACAACTCAAATTATTTGGCTAAAACAATTTCTTTTTTAATCAATTCTCACAAGTCCTAAATTTCTCCTACATTTTGTTAATTCAGAGTTGAAATTTCCGGAAATCTTAGGTTGCTCTCCCTTCTTAGGGGCTCTCCCATCCGCTTTCCTTTCCGGATGCTGCCCGTGTGCAGAGGAAAGCGCACGCAGCGTCACAGCTGGAGGGAGGGAGTTCTCCGTTGACAGTCGTGGGAGCCTCAGAGGAGCTCATGCTTTCTTCTCAGGTGGGCGGGCCTCGTTTCCTGCTCTGAGCTTGCTGTGCTGCTCCCCGCCAGCCGTGGGCCAAGTCACAGGCCGCGGCCATGGTTTCCGTGTACTTGCTGTCTTCCTTCGACCCAGCTCCCTCTCGGTGAATGGATCCTCTCAGCCTTCTGCTGGGCCTTCCACTGGAGCGCTGGAGTTGGGATCCCAGTGGGAAGCGTTCTGGCTGCCTCAAGTCCGCGGTCTCTATTCACTTCCTGCTTACTGGTGGTGGGTGGGGCATGCTCTGGGGAGCTCCCAGGGCGTTTCTGCCAGAACCACTGAAGTGAGCTGGGGCAGAAGACCCTTCACGGTCGGCAAGGCCTGAACTCATCCTACTGGGTTTCACTAGCACCTCACACATGGCTTCCCTGGTGGCTCAGGTGTTAAAGAATCTGCCTGCAATGCTGGATACCCAGGCTGATCCCTAGGTGGAGAAGTTCCCCTGGATAAGGGCATGGCAACCCACTCCAGTATTCTTGCCTAGAGAATCCTAAGGACAGAGGAGCCTGGTGGGCTATAGCCCCTGGGGTTGCAAAGAGTCAGACACAACTGAGCAACTAACACTTTCACTTTCGCAGACAGCTGCCTGCCCACCTCCCCTCTGGGTCAGAAGGGCTGCATCTCGCGTGTGACCTTGTTCCCCTGCATGCTCCTCCACATCACTCCCAGGCTTTAGCTCTTCCTGGGTGGTGGCTGAACGTCTCTCAGGAACCCACCTCTTCTTCCATCCTCTGATCTGAGTGTATGAGCTTTTGATCTTTGGAACCTGAGATCCCATTTTTTCCCTCCTTGCAAAAAAAAATCACAACTCTTGTGAAGTGAATGTCCTGGCTTCCACAGCTGTTGTTTCTGAACGTGCTTTGGGAGTCTATTTGGAAATCAGTAGTAGCCAACCATCTGGGCTTCCCAGGTGGCACTAGTGGTCAAAGACCTGCCTGCCAATGAAGGAGACCTAAGAGATGCGGGTTTGATCCCTGGATCGGGAAGATCCCCTGGAGAAGGGCATGGCAACCCACTCCAGTATTCTGGCCTGGAGAATCCCCTGGGCAGAGGAGCCTGGTGGGCTATGATCCATAGAGTCACAAAGAGTAGGGCATGACTGAAGCAACTTAGCACTTACACATGCAGCCAACCATCTAATGCTCTGTTCTTGTCTGAGTTCCGTTGTGGGCCCCTGCCTCCCTCCAAACTCAACTCTGCTCCTTCCTGTCTTCCCAGCTCCTTCTGTAACTCTGATCCTCCTGCTTTCCCCTTATAAGGACCCCTGGGGTTACACTGGGCCCGTCTGGGTAACCCGGAATAATCTCTCCATCTCAAGTCCCTTGACTTAGTGACATCTCCAGAGCCCTTTTTACCACATAAAGTTACATGTTCATGGGTTCAGGGATTGGGCTGTAGACATACTTGGGGCCATTGTTCACCCTGCCACACTACCCAATGTGAAACGTTTATATAAAAAGTATTGTAAAATATTACCTTGCTCTACATTCCAATCCTTAAATCCTCCCAGCCATCCTATGAGTCAAGCGCTATTACTGCTGCTGCTGCTGCTAAGTCACTTCAGTCGTGTCTGACTCTGTGCAACCCCATAGATGGCAGCCCATCAGGCTCCCCATCCCTGGGATTCTCCAGGCCAAGAATACTGGAGTGGGTTGCCATCTCCTTCTCCAATGCATGAAAGTAAAAAGTGAAAGTGAAGTTGCTCAGTGGTGCCCGACTCCTAGAGACCCCATGGACTGCAGCCCACCAGGCTCCTCTGCCCATGGGATTCTCCAGGCAAGAGTACTGGAGTGGGGTGCCATTGCCTTCTCCAGCACTATTACTACATATTCTCATTTAACAGAAGAGGAAATTTAAGTTAAATGTGGACCAAGATTGCTTGACTCCAAGGCCAGTATTTTCTCCATGACTTCACAAAGAGTCCATCGCTAATGAGGCTGCCCCAACCCAACCAAACTTCCTTTAATCTAGATTATCACATTGTGTCTTCATGTTGTGAAGTCATTTGATTGCGTGTTATACTGGTATTCAAGTGCAGTGTGTGTGTGTATGTAAGCTTTTCTTGCCAGACAAAATTGTAAAAGTTTCAATCTGGGACAAGACTTTCTGTCTCTTTGAACCACAGCCCCAGTAAAGAGGCCTCTGTAGAGTGCCATCCACTAAATATGTTCGAGTAACTTGCTGATGTGCATCTGCGTCAGCTGCCCAGTCAGCCAGCTGAAATTCATTGAGTCCTTACTGGGTGCTGGGCCCTGGACCGACTTGGGCGACAGAAGTGAAAGGCCTGCTCCTTGCACTGAAGACGTCCGTAGTCTGATACCTAAAATCCGTGCCTCTTGTTCCTCCCCCGAGGACACGAGACAGTGAGCTGCTCCTGGCTGGACACCATGTCAGTTATGGAATCCTCGTAGGAACCCTGAAATCCAGGGGCAGGCTTGTTTATTTTGTGATCCCTTTGCTTCTCTTTCTATGACGATTTCCTTCTTCCTCAATTTTGGATTTGCCAAATAGGAGGGCGATTTGGTGGCTCCATTCTCAAAGGACAGACAGGAAACCTGTGGGTGACCTGAGGGTCACCAGGAGAGGGGACCGCTCTGCCTGTCATCCAGACCTTGGGGGCGTGGGTCGCTCAGTGTCTGGGCTTTCCCAGACCCCTGCCCGTTCTTGTCAGGGGGCTGTGACTGCAACCCCAGCCTGCAGTTGGTGTGGTGAAAGGCACTGGCAGTGAAGTGGAAGTGACTCTGGGGCCCGGAGTCTGTCTGCTTACCAAGCCCAAGCCCATGGCCGCTTGATGGGTCCTGCTGCTGAGGCTCCACAGCTTCCCTGCTGCACTCGCTGTGGCCACTGAGTATCTTCTCCACACCTGGCCACCATCCTGGGCACGCTTTCCTCAGACACGGAACTAGAGCTTCTGAGTCTGTTCTGCCTGTCTTCTCTGGCTCTGTTTCTCAGTCACCAGGGTCCTAACCATCTCCCGGTCCCCCCCACTTGCTCTCACAGAAGCCTCTGATGTTATTTACATCTCAGTCTTGACAGATAGATCTGTGTAGGTATTTACTTCAAATGTTGTGGTTACCAAAGTTTTATTTGCATCATAATTAATTCCTTAGAGATTCTGTTAAAAATATAGAAGTCAGCACCTGGTCCTTGATCTCCTAAGTGAACATCTGCAAGTATGAGCATTTTTTATGTAGTATTAAAAAAAAATCTTGCCATATAATTTTGCTGCTTCAGTGTTAGACAACCACTACTTTATTTAACCCCCCTCTTCCTGGTTCCTTACCTATTTTAGTCGTTCTGAAAAGATATTTCAGACATCAGCAAATAGGCAGGTAACACTGAAGTTGATGAAGTGAGGTGGGTGTCGGTATGACAGAAGAAGCTGAAAAAGATTAGCAGAGCTATTAACTACTGTTGATGCCACTGAGGATGAGGCATTTAGTGGAGGCTTTATCTTTAGTCGCTCATTCAGTCTCTTCTAAACATCTCTTTAAAAGGTAAGTATAATTGTCCCCATCCTACAGACAGGGAAATGGATCTCATTGGGGTTAACCAGTGGTAAAACTGCCAGGATATGGTACAGGAAATTTTCAAATCCTGGCCTCTCGGTCTCTGGTTTAGAAATAATAAACCATGGCTGCTGGGCACATGGAGGCCAGCTCTGCCAGCATTTCCTTTGGTTTTGTTGGATCAGTGGCTGTGAAATGTAAGGAAACATCCAATGCCCTTTTCCCCTCCCCAAGTAAAGGGTTCTGTGGTCAAGTAAGTTTTGGAAATGGCACTTTCAGTAACCTAGTCTTGGAGCATGATCATAAACTAACATGATGGTGGTGGTTTAGCCACTCAGTCGTGTCCAACTCTTGTGACCCCATGAACTGTAGCCTGCCAGGCTCCTCTGTCCAGGCAGAATAGGAGTGGGTTGTTATCTCCTTCTCCAATAAACTAATATACTGAAGACCTAAAAAATCCCGTACAGGGACGATTACTTAGGTCAAGCCCATTTTCACATGAATCTCACCGTCATGATATTGTATTTCCAAGAAACACTGCCTTAACTTATGGGGTATATAATAGTATATGATACGTACATTTGGGGGAACATCAGCATAGCACACAGGCAGCCACATTTGAAGGGAATGTGAGAAAAATAGAAGGAAAAGGACAGACAGCCAAAGAGAAGAGCTGTCTGCTGTGTCCTCCTCTGAAAAGAGGGAAATGGCACCGGGGCTACCAAAAGGGCCATGGAACCTTCCCATCAACTCCTCTGCAGTCCTTAGCGATGGAGCACGGGGGTTCCCTGAGTCCCTGCTGCGTGATAAGCCACGGAGCCGCTCACTGAGTCCCTATGGCAATGCTAAACCTTCTCAGTAGGCTAGTGGATGCTGCTCAGACTACGTTGCAATAATATCACGAGCCTGATTTTCTGGGTCGCAGAGTCAAGTGGTGGGAAATAGCCTCTCCCTCTGCTTCCTGGATCTTTGTGTGTTTGCTTTTAGTGAATACACCTTGAGATACAATTTTCAGTTAAAAAACAAGACAATGGTACTGGATTCATTCACCATGGCTTTTTTTTTTTTTAACCCGGAGCGAAACAGGTTTTCTAAGGTACCCATCCAAGACTGCACGGGAAATGGCCCAAACCCAGACTGAAGTTTTCACAAAACCATGCTCACTGCTGGTCTGAGATCAAGGGCTTAGGAGGAGATGGAGGAAGGGCAGGGCAAAATTTGGGCTCTTCGGAGGCATGCCTGCCAGCAGTCTCCTGGGCTAACAGGGCTGCCCACCTGCTGATTTCCTTGTGCAATGCTGGAAGATTTTGAGTTGGTTAATTATACAGCTAATGAGCTTCAGGAGTTTGCTTTCAGAGTCTCTCATTCCAGGTGATGAGGAGGAAAAGCATCACATGTCACATAACGTCTTCTGCCCCAGGGGAGAGAGTTAAGTCAGATTTTTGAAAGGTGGCACATTCGTGAGAAGAGCGTCTGGCGTTCTTGCGTTCCTTGCATCCAGGTGCAGTGATGACACCTTTTATCGGCTTTTGGAAAACCTTGTTGCAGAGACTGTCTTTCCCTGCCTGGTTTTACTCTTCGGTACAGCACAGAAGAATGAAGTGATTTTCTGCCAGCATCACTTCTTCCAGGCTCTGATGGGTCCTGCAAGCCTGCAGAACTCCTGAGGCCATCCACATATCTGCATCCTACAAGACAGATGAAATATAATTTACATTTTAGACAGTCTTAGGAAGCTTCCAGTTACAGGAAAGGAGAAACCAAAACATGAGCAGACTTACTTGACAGGAAGGAAACTGAGAATCCCACACAGGAACAAAGCGCCCGACCTGAGGGGCAGGGGGAGAAAAGACTCTAGCGGGAGCATCTGAAAAATGTTAAATAACATGAAATAATAAAAATAGGACTGATAGATCACTGGATATGTTTCCTTGCTGTATAGAAAAACTAGCAGTAGCCATAGAGAAAATTAACTAAATGAAAAAATAAGGCAGTTATTAATTCCAGATAACATGAAAAGTTGTACAAGAAAGGAAATGCTGATAGTGTATTACTTGGTTTGGCAGTGAACAAAAATTGCATAGCTATAATATTATAACAGGATGAAGGATGTGCAAGTGGAGGAGTAGAGGTTATTTGAAACCCAAATATTTATCTGGTATATTGTCACCCTGTTTATTTAACTTATATGCAGAGTACATCACGAGAAATGCTGGACTGGGAGAAACACAAGTTGGAATCAAGACTGCCAGGAGAAATATCAATAACCTCAGATATGCAGATGACACCACCCTTATGGCAGAAAGTGAAGAGGAACTCAAAAGCCTCTTGATGAAAGTGAAAGTGGAGAGTGAAAAAGTTGGCTTAAAGCTCAACATTCAGAAACCGAAGATCATGGCATCCGGTCCCACCACTTCATGGTAAATAGATGGGGAAACAGTGGAAACAGTGTCAGACTTTAGTTTTCTGGGCTCCAAAATCACTGCAGATGGTGACTGCAGCCATGAAATTAAAAGACGCTTACTCCTTGGAAGGAAAGTTATGACCAACCTAGATAGCATATTGAAAAGCAGAGACATTACTTTGCCAACAAAGGTCTGTCTAGTCAAGGTTATGGTTTTTCCTGTGGTCATATATGGATATGAGAGTTGGACTGTGAAGAAGGCTGAGCACCAGAGTTGATGCTTTTGAACTGTGGTGTTGGAGAAGACTCTTGAGAATCCCTTGGACTGCAAGGAGATCCAACCAGTCCATTCTGAAGGAGATCAGCTCTGGGATTTCTTTGGAAGGAATGATGCTAAAACTGAAACTCCAGTACCTTGGCCA
>NW_011494615.1:9560279-9562108 GCF_000754665.1 Bison bison bison
GTGCACTGGGACGACCCAGAGGGATGGTATGGGGAGGGAGGAGGGAGGAAGGTTCAGAATGGGGAACACGTGTATACCTGTTGCAGATTCATTTTGATATATGGCAAAACCAATACAATATTCTAAAGTTAAATAAAATAAAATTTAAAAAAAAAGAAAGATATGTAATGGGTAACATTTGAAACAGCTTACTCAAACTCCAGTACTTTGGCCACCTCATGCAAAGAGTTGACTCATTGGAAAAGACTCTGATGCTGGGAGGGATTGGGGGCAGGAGGAGAAGGGGATGACAGAGGATGAGATGGCTGGATGAGGTGGCTAGATGGCATCACTGATTCGATGGACATGAGTCTGAGTGAATTTCGGGAGTTGGTGATGGACAGGGAGGCCTGACGTGCTGCGATTCATGGGGTCTCAAAGAGTCGGACATGACTGAGTGACTGAACTGAACTGAACTGATAGATCATCAGTAGATACTTTCTAAAACTGGGAAATGAAGTAGCAAAAATATACATATTTTGGTTAACTGTAAAATACAGAGACACAAAATAACAATTAAACTAGGCAAAAGTTTTTTTATCAATTTTTGTTTACAAAATATAGTTGATTTGCAGTGTTGTGTTAATTTCTGCTATACAGCAAAGTCATCCATTTATATATGTATATGCACTTTTTATGTATGTATTTTCCATTGATTTATCATAGGATATTGGATATAGTTCTCTGCAGCAGGACCTTGTCATTTATCCATTCTATATGTAAAAGCTTACATCTGCTAACCTCAATCTGCCACTTCATTCCCACCTCCCCCCACCCCAACTGCCTTCCCCTTGGCAACCATTATTCTTTTCTCTATGTGTCCATGATTCTGTTTCACAGATGTTTCATGTATATCATATTTTAGATTCCACATATGGGTGATATATGGCATTTACCTTTCTCTTTCTGACTGGCCTCACTTGGTATGAGAACCTCTCAGTCCATCCATGTTATTGCAAATGGCTTTCTTTCTTACTCCATTTGTATCTGGATGGCATCTTCTTTATCCATTCATCTGTTGATATTTAGGTGGTTTCCCTGTCTTGTTGCCTAATTGTGCTGCTATGAACATTGGGTGCATATATCTTTTTTAAATTTTTTAGCAAAGAGTTAATTGTGTTAGTTTGCTAGGGCTGCCATAACAAATACCACGGACTAGGTGGCTTAAACAGCAGAAATACATTTTCTCACAGTTCTTGAGGGTGGAGTCCAAGAGGCAGGTGTCAGCAGGGTTGGTTTCTTCCGAGGCCTCTCTCCTTGGCTTGCAGATGGCCGCCTTCCCACCGTATCTTCATGTGGCCTTTCCCCTGTATGTGTCTGTGTCCTCATTTCCTGATTTCCTTTTTATGGGCACCAGTCGTACTGGAGTAAGACCCACCATAGTGACCTCATTTTAACTTAATCACCTCTTTAAAGTCTCTGCCTCCAAATACAGTCACATTCTGAGGTACTAAGGGCTAAGAACTCAACATACATATTTGGGGAGGACATAATTTAGCCTGTAACAGTCACACAGTAAACTAAGCAAATGAAATAAATGGAGCAGTTATTAACTCGAGGAAAAATAAGAGTTGTAGCAGAAATGATGAAAAGAGACACTGATGTATAGAACAGTCTTTTGGACTCTATGGGAGAGGGAGAGGGTGGGATGATTTGGGAGAATGGCATTGAAATATATATAATATCATATATGAAACGAGTTGCCAGTCCAGGTTCGATGCATGATACTGGATGCTTAGGGCTGGTGCACTGGGACGACCCAGAGGGATGGTATGGGGAGGGAGGAGGGA
>NW_011494615.1:9562208-9603317 GCF_000754665.1 Bison bison bison
GAGTGAATTTCGGGAGTTGGTGATGGACAGGGAGGCCTGACGTGCTGCGATTCATGGGGTCGCAAAGAGTCGGACATGACTGAGCGACTGAACTGAACTGAACTGAATGTAGCTAATGTATATGTTTCATTGCTCCTCTCTCGATTCATCCCACCCTCTTCTTCACCCACTGTGTCCACAAACCTGTTCTCTACATCTGTGTCTCCGTTGCTGCCTTGCAAATATGTTCATCAGTACCATCTTCCCAGATTGCACATATATACATTAATGTATGGTATTTGTTTCTTTTCTTTCTAGCTTACTTCACTCTATATAATAGGTTCTATGTTCATCCACTTCATTAGAACTGACTCAAATGTATTCCTTTTTATGGCTAAGTAATATTCCTTTGTATATATGAACCACAACTTCTTTATCCATTCATCTGTCGATGGACAACTAGGCTGCTTCCATGTCCTAGCTATTGTAAATATTGCCACAGTGAACATTGGGGCGCATGTGTCTTTTTCAGTTAAGTTTTCCTGAGATGATATGCCCAGTAGTGGGATTGTTGGGTCATATGGTAGTTTTATTGCTAGTTTTTTAAGGAATCTCTATACTTTTCTGCATAGTGACTGTATGAATTTATCTACCAACAGTGTAAGAGGGTTCCCTTTTCTCTACACCCTCTCCAGCATTTATCTTTTGTAGGTTTTTTTGATGCTGGCCATTCTGACCATTCTGTGAGGTGATACATCGTTATAGTTTCAATTTGCATTTCTGTAATAATGAGTGATGTTGAACATCTTTTTATGAGTTTATTAGCCATCTGTATGTCTTCTTTGGAGAAATGTCTGTTGAGGTCTTTGCCTACTTTTTGATTGGGTTGTTTGTTTTTCTGATATTGAGCTGCATGAACTTCTTATATACCTTAGAGATTAACCTTTTGTCAGTTGTTTCATTTATTATTATTTTCTCCTATTCTGAGGGTTGTCATTTCACCTTGTTTATAGTTTCCTTTGCTGTGCAAAAGCTTTTAAGTTTAATTAGGTCCCATTTGTTTATTTTTCTTTTTATTTTCATACTCTAGGAGGTTGGTCATAGAGGGTCTTGCTATGATTTATGTCAAGGAGTGGACTGCCTATGTTTCTCTCTAAGAGCTTTATAGTTTCTGGACTTACATTTAAGTCTCTACTCCATTTTGAGTTTATTTTTATATATGGTGTTAGAAAGTGTTCCAATTTTATTCTTTTACATGTATTTGTCCAGGTTTCCTAGCACCACTTATTGAAGAGACACTGTTTCTCCATTGTATATGTTCATGCCTCCTTTGTCAAAGAGAAGGTGTCCATTGTCACATGGGTTTTTATTCTGGGATTTCTATCTTGTTCCATTTGTCTATATTTCTATTTTTGTGTCAGTACCATGGTTTAGCTTTGTAGTATAGTCTGAAGTCAGGACAGTTGATTTATGCAGCTTTGTTTTTCTTTCGCAAGATTGCCTTGGCAATTTGGGGTCTTTTGTGTTTACATGCCAATGATGAAAATTTTTGTTCTAGTTCTCTAAGGAATAGAGAACTAGAGAATAAAGAATAGAGAACCCTATGGTTTCATAGAGGTTCCATTGAATCTGTAGATTGCTTTGGGTAATGCAGTCATTTTCACAGTGTTGACTCTTCCAATCCAAGAACATGGCATACGTCTCCATCTGTTTGTGTCATCTTCGATTTCTTTCATCCGTGTCTTACAGTTTTCTGCATACAGGTCTTTTGTCTCTTTCACTTCAGTTTGCTTCAGTCACTCAGTCATGTCTGTCTCTTGGTAACCCCATGGACAGTAGCATGCCAGGCCTCCTTATCCATCACCAACTCCCAGAGTTTACTCAAATACATGTCCATTGAGTCAGTGATGCCATCCAACCATGTCATCCTCTGTCATCCCCTTCTCCTCCTGCCTTCAATCTTTCCCAGCATCAGGGTCTTTTCCAATGAGTTAGTTCTTCATATCAGGTGGCCAAAGTATTGGAGTTTCAGCTTTAGCATCAGTCCTTCCAATGAACACTTAGGACTGATCTCCTTTGGGATGGACTGGTTGGATCTACTTGCAGTTCAAGAGATTCTCAAGAGTCTTCTCCAACACCACAGTTCAAAAGCATCAATTCTTCAGTGATCAGTTTTCTTTATAGACCAACTCTCACATCCATACATGACCACTGGAAAAACTATATCCTTGACTAGATGGACCTCTGTTGGCAAAGTAATGTCTCTGCTTTTGAATATGCTATCTAGGTTGGTCATACTTTCCTTCCAAGGAGTAAGCATCTTTTAATTTCATGGCTGTAGTCACTATCTGCAGTGATTTTGGAGCCCCCCAAAATCAAGTCAGCCACTGTTTCCACTGTCTCCCCATCTATTTCCCTTGAAGTGATGGGACCAGATGCCATGATTTTAGTTTTCTGAATGTTGAGCTTTAAGCCAACTTTTTCACTCTCTTCTTTCACTTTCATCAAGAGGCTCTTTAGTTCTTCACTTTCTGCCATAAGGGTGGTGTCATCTGCATATCTGAGGTTATTGCTATTTCTCCCGGCAATCTTGATTCCAGCTTGTGCTTCTTCCAGCCCAGTGTTTCTCATGGTGTACTCTGCATATAAGTTAAATAAGCACAGTGACAATATACAGCCTTGACATATTCCTTTTCCTATTTGGAACCAGTCTGTTGTTTCATGTCCATTTCTAACTGTTGCTTCCTGACCTGCATATAGGTTTCTCAAGAGGCAGGTCAGGGGGTCTGGTATTCCCATCTTTTTCAGAATTTTCCACAGTTTATTGTGATCCACACAGTCAAAGGCTTTGGCATAGTCAATAAAGAAGAAATAGGTGTTTTTCTGGAACTCTCTTGCTTTTTTGATGATCCAGCTGATGTTGGCAATTTGATCTCTCGTTCCTCTGCCTTTTCTAAAACCAGCTTAAACATCTGGAAGTTCATGGTTCATGTATTGTTGGGGCCTGGCTTGGATTAGGTAGGTTTATTCCCAGCTATTCTTTTTGTTTCAGTGGTTAATGGGATTGTTTCCTTAATTTCTCTTTCTGATTTTTCATTATTAGTGTGTAAGAATGCAAGGGGTTTCCGTGTATTAATTTTATATTCTGTGACTTTACTATATTCATTGAAAAGCTCTAGTAGTTTTCTGGTGGCATCTTTAGGGTTTTTTATGCATATTATCATGTCATCTGCAAACAGTGAGACTTACTTCTTTTCCAATATGGATTCCTTTTTACTTCTTTTTCTTCTCTGATTGCCATAGCTGGGACTTCCAAAACTATGTTGATTAATAGTGGTGAGAGTGGGGACCCTTGTCTTTCCTGATCTAGAGGAAATGCTTTCAGTTTTTCAGTCTTGAGAATAATGTTTGCTGTAGGTGTGTCATATCTAGCCTTTATTATGTTGAGGTAGATTTCTTCTGTGCCTACTTTCTGGAGAGCTCTTATCATAAATGGGTGTTGAATTTTGTCAAAAGTTTTCTGTGGATCTATTGAGATGATCATGCACTTTTTATCTTCCCATTTGTTAATATGGTATATTAGATTGATTGAGTATATTGAAGACTCCTTGCATGGCTGGGATAAAGCCCAGTTGATTGTGATAGAGGATCATTTTAATGTGTTGTTGGATGCTGTTTGGTAGAATTTTATTGAGGATTTTTGCATCTATGTTCATCAGTGATATTAGCCTGTAGTTTTCTTTTTTTTGTGGTATCTTTGGTTGTGGTATCAGGGTTACGGTGGTTTCAGAATGAGTTCAGGAATATTCCTTCCTCTGCAATTTTCTGGAAGAGTTTGAGCAGGACTGGTGTTAGCTCTTCTCTAAACTTTGGTACTATTTGCTTGTGAAGTCATCTGACCTTGGGTTTTTGTTTGTTGGAAGATTTTTTATTAGAGTTCAGATTTCCATGCTTGTGATTAGTCTGTGCATGTTTCCTATTTCTTCCTGTTCCTTTTTGGGAGGTTATTATCGTTCTGAGTTTTAGTTTTGTTTGAGTATATGCCCAGGAGTGGGATTGCGGGGTTAGTTTTCTGAGGAACCTCCATACTGTCCTCCATAGCAGCTGCACCAACTTACATTCCCACCAACAGTGTGGAAGGATGCCCTTCTCTCCATACCCTCTCCAGCACTTGTTATTTGTAGACTTTTTACTGATGGGTTTTCTGAGGTGGTACTTCACTGTAGTTTTGATTTGTGTTTCTCTAATAATTAGGGAAATGGATGGAGAAACAGTGGAAACAGTGTCAGACTTTATTTTTTGGGCTCCAAAATCACTGCAGATGGTGACTGCAGCCATGAAATTAAAAGACGCTTACTCCTTGGAAGAAAAGTTATGACTAACCTAAATAGCATATTGAAAAGCAGAGACATTACTTTGCCAACAAAGGTCCATTTAGTCAAGGCTATGGTTTTTCCAGGGCTCATGTATGGATGTGAGAGTTGGACTGTGAAGAAAGCTGAGCACCGAAGAACTGATGCTTTTGAACTGTGGTGTTGCAGAAGACTCTTGAGAGTCCCTTGGACTGCAAAGAGATCCAACCAGTCCATTCTAAAGGAGATCAGCCCTGGGATTTCTTTAGAAGGAATGATGCTGAAGCTGAAACTCCAGTACTTTGGCCACCTCATGCGAAGAGTTGACTCACTGGAAAAGACTCTGATGCTGGGAGAGATTGGGGGAAGGAGGAGAAGGGGATGACAGAGGATGAGATGGCTGGATGGCATCACCAACTCGATGGATGTGAGTTTGAGTGAACTCCGGGAGATGGCGATGGACAGGGAGGCCTGGTGTGCTGCGATTCATGGGGTCACAAACAGTCGGACACAACTGAGCAACTGAACTGAACTGAACTGAATAATTACTGATGTCGAGCATCTTCTCATGTGCCTTTGGCCATCTGTATATTTTCTTTGGAGAAATGTCTGTTTAGGTCTTCTGCCCATTTTTCAATTGGGTTGTTTGGTTTTTTTGTTGCATTAGGCAAAAGTTTTTATTTCTCTCCTAATGTAGCTGTCAGGTTTCAGGTGACAGCCTTGCTCCCTAAAACGTCAGGTACCCACTCTCCTTCTGTTTGTTCTGTTGTCCTGACAGGGCAGAATTTCATTCCCAAGTTAACCTCATGATTCAGTGTGGCTCATTATTTCTGCATTCCATTTGTCAAGAAGGAAGAAAGAATGAAGAAGAAGTCAAAGTATATGTTTCAATTGTCTTTTACGGAAGATTCCTGAGAGTGACATGTAATGCTTTACTCACATCCCTTTAGCCCAGATTTAATAGCACAACCATGTATAGGGGAGCTTGAAAAAATATATTTTTATTCAAAAACTCTTGAGCTCAGCTAGAAGTTGGCATATGTATTCCTATGGAAGAATGGGAGACTGCATATAGGGGAACTAACCATTTCTTCATTCTTCTTTATTTATTCATATTATTTAGAAATGTGGAAGTAAATTCCAGAAGTAGTATCTGAATTTACTGAAATTAGTTACTGGTTGGAGAATGAGCCTTTTGGACAGGGAATAGTGGTGCATGTTATTGCTGTATTTTGTTACAAATTTTTAGTACTGTTATCACTAACCTTTGAAAATTATATGCATGTATTATGTTGATAAAATAAATAAGTTAAAAGAAATCATAGTGTCTCTGACATGAGGATGTGCCAGAAGCCTATGCAGGGTGAGAGTACATTTCTCCACTTTGTCTTATATTTCTCCCCGCTCATTTCTAAATTTACAGTGAGCCTGGTGTTTTTAAGCTTCTTCACAAAGTGAAAAATTATGATCCAAATTGCAGAGGGACAGTAATTGGGTTTATAAGTTCTCCCTTCTGTCTACCCCATTTTTCTTGTTGTTATATAAACACAAAGAAAATCTTCCCAGTGGACAATAAAAGCAGTGGTGATGAGTAAGCCAGGGACATGACTCAGAAGCTTAAGGCAGGTTTGTTTACTTCTGGGGTGTTAGACGTCTCTTTTTGAAAAGCCGGGTGTCTTTCCACTGTCACTTTCCTCTTAATTCATAGCCTTTCAAAGTGTGAGAAACAGTGAAGCTTAATCTGAAGATTCGGATTTTGATCAGCTCAGCTAACAGCTCATACCAGATCTTACCCTCTTAACTTCTCCCTTTTCAAATTCATATCCACTCCTGACTTAGAGAATGTCCAGCCAATTTCAGCCTCCGTGTCCCTGTGAATGAAAGTGCATTTCACAAAGGCTCAACTCATCTGCTATGTGAAAACGATCCACAGCAACAGAGAAGAAAATAAAACGCTGAGCTGAGACAGACACAGAACCAGTGCTGAGTAGGAGCCTGAAGGATAATGATCAAACTGATAATCCATATTATCATTATTAGCTTGTGGAATAATAATGAAATTGAGGTTAAGTTTGCTGTAGTTTGACTTGCTTTTGTATAGGTCTTTTCTGATCCTTGACAGTTGTGCAAGGCAGATATCATCATCGTCACCCCAACTCTTGAGATGTCATACCTACACCCGGGGTTAGCAGTGAATCAGTGGGGTTTGGGTTTCAACTCGGGATTGTCTGACTTTAAAGCCTATGCCCTTTGAATAGCACACAACTCTGAATTTGCGGTGGCCCCCTCATCCTGGGTCCAGCAGTGCAGTGTTTTCTGAGCATCTCCTTTATTTTAAGCACCTTACTCGGTTCAGTGATGAGCACAGAGCTGGACCACGTGGAAGGCACTGCGTAGAGTCGTATCAGCTTGATACAAAAGTCACAGCTACAAATGCAAGCTCACACGTGGTAATTTGCCCAGGTCATCCTGAATCCTGCCTGCTTCCCAGAATGATTATTGATGGTACTCCCTTTCACTCTCTGATTGCCGTGGTTTGAGTGATGAACTGTGTGTGGCTGTTGAAGCACACGTGGGCCTTGCCCCATCCGTATCCTGTCCCCCTCACTGTCCTGGTGTTCACACTGGGTTTCTAGCTTCCAGCACCTGCGTGGCTTTCATGTGGAGCTTTCTCTTGCCTCTGGCCTTGCTCATAGGCTGGAGGTGCTGGGGCGCCAGCTCCAGGTGGAGCAGCTCTCCAACAATGACTGGACTCTCCAGTTGGTGTATCAATGCACCAGCTCCCTCCTCCTGGGTGGAATAACGGAGGTGTGTGTCCTGTCCTGGCTAGCCCATCCCCACAGGACTGAGCTCCAGCTGCTCCGATGGTAACCGACTTGATCTGCACCTTTTATTGGCGGCTCTTCCTCCCTGTCCCTCTTTTCCACCTCCCTGTAGCCTTTCCTGTAGCTTTCAAATACTGTATTTGCCTTCAGATTCTTGTCTGAGCATTTCCTTTTGGCTGTAATTCAAACAAAAACAGCCATGTTATCTACAGTAACATCAGGGTTGGTGGTTTGTCTTCAAGTCCAGCGTTCAAGGGCGAAGTGAGACTTGAACTTGACCCAGACATTTGGATGTGATTTAAGTAACAGCGTGTGGAGGAGATGACAACACAGGTGAAGGTGGCTAGATGTGCAGGGGAGGCAGGTGATGGAAAGGGTACAAACCAGGGCTGGACTTTGGTTCTGTGAGCCAAGTCCTAGGCCACTGGGGATCAGAGAGCTGCCTGCGGTGTTTGAGCAGGACACACTGCTTTTGGAAGCCAAGCCTGGCAGGGAGCAGGCAGATTGGATGAGGAAGGAGAGAGCTGAGTCAGAGAAGCCTGTGGGGAGAATGTTGCTGTGACCCAGTTGAACCCAGACTGGAGGGGAAATGCGGTGGAAAGGGTGATGATGAGTCCCTTCGAAGAAGAATCTATTTAGTGGCTGACAGCTACGAAGGTCAAAGCACTGGATGAGTCAATGGTGGCAGCTCTGAGGGCCCTCTGCCCTCAGCTATGAGCAGCAGGGGTGACAGGCCAATGCCGGAGGAACCCAGTGCCCTGAGATGCTAGCAGCTATGGTGAGTGCCCACTGAATGGTGGCTGCAGTGTAGAATGTGCTCACATGCTCAGTTGCTTCAGCCATGTCTGACTTTCTGACCTATGGATTGCAGCCCACCAGGCTCCTCTCTCACTGGGATTCTTCAGGCAGGAATACAGCACGTCCCCCTCCTCCAGGGAATCTTCCCAACCCAGGGATCGAACCCACATCTCCTGCATTGGCAGGTGGATTCTTTATTGCTGAGCCAATGGGACAGTCCCAATCTAGAGTGTGAAAAAAAAGTGAAAGTGTTAGTTGCTCAGTTGTATCCAACTCTTTGCAACCCCATAGAGTGTAGCCCACCAGACTCCTCTGTCCATGGGATTCTCCAGGCAAGAATACTGGAGTGGGTCGCCATGCCCTCCTCCAGAGGATCTTCCTCACCCAGGGATTGAGCCTAAGTCTCCAGTATTGCAGGCAGATTCCTTACAGTCTGAGTCACCAGGGAAGCCCATAGTCTAGAGTGTACTTTGCTTTCATTAGAAGACCCAGTGGTGAAGAGCTCAGGCCGGGGTCAGATTGAACAGGGTTCTTCTGTTTCTCAGGGAAATGGCCTTGAGTTTGATTTCACTTCCTCAGTTTTTAAAGAGTGTTTCCTTTGTGCAGGCATTTGGAGGACCTGATGAGACAGTGCCTAGGAGTGGTTGTCACGGAGTGGGGTGAGCACCCCAGCATGCTCAGAAAATGATGCTGTGAGGGAGGAAAACGAATTTTCTTTTGACTCCTCTAGGTTCTTGGCTGAGTCATCCCCCTCCCCCCACCCAGTAATAAAAGGGAAATTATCAGGAGAAAGCAAATTTAAATTTAATTTTGTAATTAAAATGACTGAACTTGGCTGAATCCCTCCCAGCCCCAGCAATATAAGGTCTGAAGATGTGACCAAGGCAGGCAGCTTTTATCCTTTTTAGATAAAGAAACACCTGTGAGGAATTGACAGGATAAAAACGTTCAGGTTTAGAGTAGTAAATTGATGAAGAAGTGACAGAGTTTGTTTATACAGCTGCTTAGCCCTGGATCCTATGTCTGGTGACGGGGAAGGTGCCTTTCCCATGGGAGGTTTTATTTCCTGCTGTTGACCAAGAAAGATGCACCATGGGAGAGTTGTGAATTAAGTTTTATTTGGGGCAAAATGAGGACTGCAGCCCGGGAGACAGCACCTCAGATAGCCCTGAGCAACTGCTCCAAAGAGGCAGTCAGGGAAGGTCAAATATAAGATTTTGGTGAAGGGGGAGTTCAGTGCAATCACACCCTTTTACAAGAGGTTTTTTGCTAGATGTAAGAGCTGATGTCACCATGAAGGGATTTAGTGATTTTCTAGGTTTGAAGAGATGCAAGGATTGTGATCATGAAATCAGTTCCTCAAAGTATCTATCTAAAGATGTGTTCTATCAGATTCCCTGGAGCAAAGATTTCCCAGGCAAGGATACTGGAGTGGATTGCCATCTCCTTCCCCAAGGGATCTTTCTGACTCAGGGATTGAATCTGCATCTCCTACATTAGCAGGCGGATTCTTTGCCACTGAGCCACCAGGGAAGCCCATATGTTTCTTACTGAAGGGTAACTTCTATGCAGTTTTCAGTACTTCACTTGTGTCTGCTGTTTCTTAAAAATAATCAGCCTAGCCAGTGGTTAAGAATCTGCCTTGCAATGCAAGGGACACCGGTTCGATCCCTGGTCCAGGAAGATCCCACATGCCTCAGAGCAACTAAGCAAGCCGACACTCCTGAAGCCCATGCACCTAGAGCCTGTGCTCCACAAGAGAAGCCACCCTGACGAGAAGCCTGCACGCCACAACGAGGAGTCGCACCTGCTCGCTGCAAATAGAGAAAAGCTGCGTGCGACAACAAAGACCCATCACAGCCCTCCTCCCCGCCCTGCCCAAAATGATCAGCCTAAAATCATCCTCATAACACAGAGATGCATTCTGGGGGCTTCCATGGTAGTCCAGTGGTTGAAACTTTGCACTCAAAATGCAGGGGGACCAGGTTTGATCCCTGGTCAGGGAACTAGATCCCTCATGCTGCAACTAAGACTCAGCACAGCTAAACAAGTAAGTAAATATTTTTTGGAAAAAAGCCAAAAGAAAGGTATACACTTTGGGGTGGTATTTCTGCTCCCCTTGAATATCTCTGTCTCTATCTCTGAAGCCCAGAAGCAGATAGTATTCTTCCGGATTCTGTGGGAGACTCAGCATTAAGACCGTGGATGAAAAAATAGTCTTCTTAGCTCCAGATAATCTTTTCATCTCTAGGCAGCTGCAATGTTGGGGACTTTCTGTTCTATACTTTCTGCCAGGGATTATATTCCATTTCATGGATGGCTGTAGGTCAATAAAACAGTTTTATATTTTTGCTCTTCAAAGGCTCCAAACACCATTCAGTTCAAGTATAAGCCGCCACCCACCTCGACTCCCTTCCAGGCTCTATCCTTACCATGAAAATGCTCTCCACACACAGAGCCCAGTGGGGAGGGCGGCAGCAGGAGAGCCTCTAACACAGACCTGAGCTAAACAGACACATTGTCCTTCATGGAAACCACGACAGGAATGAACCCCCTTCTGTTCTGCTCTGAAGGCAGTGCTGGCTGAGTCTTCCAAATCAGTGCTTCATAGAGTGGTTATTTAGTTTGAAAGGTCTCTAGATGGGCTCAGATGGCCCCGGTGGCATTTGTCTTGACCTTTCTGGGTGTGCCTGAGGTGTTCAGTCTGTCAGGAACATTCCTGAGGTCAGCTCTCCCTGGGCTGCCTCGCCCCACCTCACACCTGCGGCAGCTCCCTTGCCCAGCAGCTGTTGCTCACACTGCAGTGGTTCTAGTGAGACTGGACATGGCACCTGGACCATGCTCGTCTCTGGTCCTCAGAGATGGCCCCAGTGTGGGAGCTCAGACTGACCTGCCGCGACTCGGAGGACCAAACTCTGGGACTTCTGATGCTCCACCTAAACCCCTCAGTGCTGGAAGGGACTCTCCTAGATCTCAACATCAAAATAGCAAGACCCTGAGGAAACCACTCATCGCTGCTGTCAGGGACTTGGCCCCTCAGCTGAGCTGGGGAACTAGGCATTTCAGTAGTCCACCTTGCCTGGCTTCTCCAGAGATGAGCACACCCCTGCAGAGGACGCAGCAGCCTGGGGTGGGGAGTGGGAGGTTTCCAGGCAGAGGTTGCGAAGTTTGGAGAGGATGAGATATACATCTTTTAATAAAGGCTGAAATGTTAAGTTGCAAAAGATAAAAAAAAAAATCTTTTTCTTTCATTTGTGTGCCAGCAGTGGGTAATTATAAAATGGAATAAATTTGAGGATTAGGTTTCCTTCTTTAGAAATTACTGGAAAACTACCGACCATAGGTCACCTTGCAGTGGCATTTGATCCGAGTCATTAAGGTACTGACGTAACCTCTTGGGCTTCCCAGGTGGCGCTAGCGGTAAAGAACCTGCCTGCCAATACAAGAGATGTAAGAGATACAGGCTCAGTCCCTGAGTTGGGAAGATCCCCTGGAGAAGGGGATGGCAATCCACTCCAGTATTCTTGCCTGGAGAGCCCCATGGACAGAGCAGCCTGGTGGGCTACAGTCCATAGTATTGCGGTCAGACATGACTGAAATGACTTAGCACGGCATTTACTTACTCCTGGTGCCTCTACATCCCTTTATGAGGCTGACGTGCCCACTCCAGCTGCTGTGGACAGTGGTTGCTCATGGCCCACCGCTGCCCCCCTTCCCTGGAGATAGTTTCTCCTTGGCTGATGCTGTCGCACCCAGAGACGGTGGGTGATCACACCTCCCTGCCCCTCTCCACCCCTACCTAGCCGTCCACAGCGATCAGTGACTGTCAGCAAGGATCTAACAGCCTGGCCCCCACTGCCAGGCAGGACAAGCCCCCACTGCCAGGCAGGACAGCTCCGCTTGACTTTGCAGAGTTCACAGTGGGATTGATTGAAAAAACCTGCATCTTTGTTAGACTTTTCATCTGCCTTACCCTGCATCCCTCATTCCCATGCAGGTTTCACCTGAGAACATTCCCTCACTAAATCACACACCCAAGAATCTCTGTGTCAGGCTATGCTGCTGCGGAACCCAGCCTGAGATTCTGGCTTATCCGGGAGGTGAGCAGAGAGCTGGTTGGCTTCGTTATCAGAGTGTGAAGGGACCACCTTCCTCACTCTCCCCCAGAATGCCCTCTGAGCAGATGCCAGCTTACCTGCAGGAACAAAGAAGCTCCTTCTAGAATGAGGCTCTCTTAGTTGCTTGAATATGGTCCTTTTACATAAAAAATTAAAAGCAAAAATTCTTCACTGTCTATGCTTTGGATTTCAGTTGGACTTTTTCATAAAAAATGCTTACTCAGTACAGCCTGGGATTCTTAGAAGTTTCCTGCTAATGAGAAAAGTGTCTCTCCTCCCCACAGTACCCTTACACAATGATCTAACTGCTCTAGAAATTTACAATTCTGATGTTCATTCCGTGTGTTTCAATTCTTTCTGCCAACATTATGACTTTGAAACTCTCGAGTTCCTCTTGGAGCTAATTGTCATAATTTCTGTAAGTGGATTAGAATGCCCTTTCCTTTCTGAAAAAAAAAAATCTGTGCATATAAACGTTCCAAAAAAGAGAAGCTTTGGATTTCATTTTTTAGGACTTTTGAGGAGTGGTTTGATCTGAGTGCCTGAATGGGGAATCATAACAGGAATGGATAAGGGTAGAGAAGCGGCCTTCCCCGGTGTGTTTTGTCTGTTCTGTGTTATTCTGTTTCCCGGTCAAAAGGGAATGTCTGGGCTTGGGTTCTTCCTGTGGAGGCATACCCTGAGATACTTATACTAAAAAAAAAAAAATTATTCATGTCCCATACAATACTTAGGGCATGCTTACACTAAAAACGGTTGGTTCTTTATCTGAAATGTAAATTTAACTGGGAGTCCTGCATCTTTCTGGCAGTCTCAGACTCAGCATCTTCAGCCCAGGGCTTATGAAAACGTAATAGGAACCGCTCTGCACTTGCGTTTAGTAACCCAGCCCCACTGTGCCTCCCGTCCGTACAGTGAGACCACTGGGGAGGGGACAGTCTTCACTGGCAGCCTTGTGGAGAGGGTGTCATGGGGAGTGAGAGGGTCCCCCTCTCTCCACACAGAGTAGGGAGGAGGGCTGTGTTTTTCTGTCCAAAGCAAAGAAGGTGTTGAGTTCTTGAGCACACTTGTATAGGGTGGAGGTATTGCTCTGCAAGATAAAGAGATGTTTATTCTCAGGTGGTTATTGCTTGGGCAGTAGCCTTGCTGATGAGCCCCTGTGCCCACCGAGCAGGGGACACAGAGCCCAGAGGCACAGGGAAGGGGCAGGGAAGCTGGCGGTACTTCTGTCATTGGCAGAAAGGAGCTGTTTTAGAGGAGATGTTACACAGGGTACCTGCACTCAGCCTGTTGTCCTGATATGCCAGCCTGGGGCTGCCTGCCCGGTGAGGGACCCTGGCAGAAAAGGCCATGAGGCTTTCGGGTGGCACTCTAGGAGGGTGGAGATGCTGCTGGGCCCCCACTTCAGGGAACTGCGGGGTTGTGAGAAACCTCACGGCTCTGCAGAGAAGTCACCCCCATGTCTGTAAGCACAGGGAGGCCTGACACGTTGTCTTGAGGGCCAGAACATGAAGGCCGGAGAAGCCGCCATGGCCAAGAAGAGGATGTGGGTCTCTGGGGTCAGGGAGGTGATGATGTTCTGCTCCTCTTCCTGCCTTCTCCTTCTGTTTTTCAATCCAGGAAGCTCAGAAGAGGCAGAACTTGGGAGGGTGTGGGGTTGAATGTGTGAAGCATGACCCCTGCCCAGACATGCGCTCTCTGCCTTCAGCCACAAATCCAGTGCGGAGTGGGAGACGGAGAGCTTGGAAGTGCACACGAGATTGAAATTTAAGACTGGTTCAGACCACCTTTAATAATGAAAATTGACTAAATGGTTTGGAATCTCCCCAAGATGTTGTTAAGAGTCAGAAAATGTGGATTTGATAAAGCAGGGATAAAAGTAGAGATGGGGAAAAAATAGAACTTTTTTCTTCTACACTCTGATGAGAAGAGGCACTCAATAAACCAATCCCATCTAGCAAAGTGGAATCCAGGAAGTGTAGAATTTCCCTGGTGATGTGACAGCTGGACTCCCAGGCTGGCCACCAGGGAGGGGATATGGTTTGATTGCCCTCATCTGTCCACGAGGTGCAGCTCAGGGCGAGGTGAAGACGCACCCCTGCCACACTGGAGAAGCCCCAAGAATTCTCCTTCCTGAAGACACACAGCTAAGCCCAGCCAGCACTGAGGAAACGAGGAGGGAGGAGCCCCCTGAGACCCACACCCTGGGAATGAGATGAGGTCTGGATCTCAGTTTAAAAGTATGCGAATGACAATTGTATGAATGTGGGTGACTGTTAAACGCGAGCGCAAATGCTTTCTCATAACCCATAAAAATTTTAAGCTGGTAAACGGGACGAGTTATCATTCAAATCATCTTTCTTTGACATTGGAAGTTTTCCAGCTTAGATCTAACACGGCCTTGAGTATATGTACATATAAATACCTGCACGTAAAAACGCGGCTAGTTGGAGGAGTTCTGCAATTCCCTTCCAGTTCTGATTGCATCCTCATGAATAAAACTTCTTTGCTGGAAATTCTGTTGACAGCTGTGCTGATGATGTATGAGGCAGGGCTGGGCCCAGTTCACATTTCCAGGCTTGCACTTGCCCTGCGGGGCTCAGCAAGCTCTGAACTCGCTTATGTCGGTGAAATGGGAGCCCAGATACATGGTTGCTGCTTGGAAGTGGATCTGATTAAGGAGCAGGCTCTGCTTTTCCATCGTCAGTTCCAGTCCTGGCTTCTAAGCACCACTTTCTTCAGTCCCTTTTCACCAGACCTAATGCATTGCTTTTCTTGCTGCAGAAGCTGTCAGAAACCTTTTTCTTTCTTACTAATCCATGCTTTTTTACAAGCATGGGTAATAATATTCTTATTGATCTTGCAAATCAGAGCTTGCCATGACTAGTGCCTTCCCACCTACCATAATCACTGAAGGCACACGGGCTGTCATAAGTTCACAAAATTTGAGGGAAAGAACCAGTATTTTACAGTCTTAGTTGGACTGAGTATTGAAGTTGAAAGCAAGGTTAGCAAAATTCTCTTATCTTTTTTTTCTGGCTGGTTTTGTCAAGTTGGGTAATTTTTAGCAAAGGATTGTCATTAAATGACTTCTATCTTTTGTGGCCTCGTGCCCTTGAGAAAATTATTTAACCTTATTGTACCTTAGTTGTATCATGGCACCCCACTCCAGTACTCTTGCCTGGAAAAATCCCACGGACGGAGGAGCCTGGTAAGCTCCAGTCCATGGGGTCGCTAAGAGTCAGGCACGACTGAGCAACTTCACTTTCACTTTTCACTTTCATGCATTGGAGAAGGAAATGGCAACCCACTCCAGTATTCTTGCCTGGAGAATCCCAGGGACAGAGGAGCCTAGTGGGCTGCCGTCTATGGGGTCGCACAGAGTCGGACACGACTGAAGCGACTTAGCAGCAGTTATATCATATTTAAAGAGGATAATAATAGTATCTACCTAATATTAAGTGGCTTTTTATAGGACTGCATGGACAGAGGAGCCTGGTGGATTACTGTCCATGGGATCACAAAGAGTCGGACATGACTGAAGTGACATAGTACACACTCAGATCTGAGCGTAAGGGTTTCCCTGGTAGCAGAATCTGCCTGCCAGTGCAGGAAGTGTGGATTTGACCTCTGGGTTGGTAAGATCTCGTGGAGAAGGAAATGGCAACCCATTCCAGTATTCTTGCCTGGGAAATCCCATGGACAGAGGAGCCTGGCAGGCTACAGTCCCTGAGGTTGCACAACTTAGCAGCTAAACAACAACAATCTAGGTATAAACATAGGTCTAGATACGTCTCCTGAAGTATAGATGCAGTTAGAACCTTAGATTTAATCCTAGCACATAGAAAACTCTTACTATTACTACCACTTATGGTTATGAGTTTTCAGATAAGAGGCAGTGTTGCGTAGTGGAAAGAGTGCACGTAGGTTTTGGAGGAAACGACTTAAGGCATGGCTCTGTCACTTACCGCCAGGCCTTGGTCAAGTGGCCCCTCTGAGCCTCAGCGGCTGCAGCACCAAATGGGCCTTTGGTGCAGAGTGTTCAACAAGGACAGTGCGGGCTGAGTAGGATAATGTGTTCAGAGTACCCAGTGCGCAGCCCTTCTCAGTGTGTATTAGCTCCTTCCTCCGTTTTTAGAGGCAGGGAGAGCATCACGCTTTGAATGTTTATGCCTATTTCTTTGTCCTGATGTTTCCCCCATCTCCTCCCTCGTTTTGAGAAGGTAAAACGCAGGATTTCCTGGCACTCAGTCCCACATAGTGGTCCTCTGTGTGGGGATGAACATACCCCAACACCCAGTGATGGAGCTGAAAGGACTCACCTTGTCTTCCAGCACCAGCCGAGTCTGGCGAATTAACTGAGTGAGCACGCGTGCCCAGGTGAACACGTGAGAGGGACCTCCCAGTTGGGGGAACAGTCTGGGCATGGCCAAATCTGAGTCCGCGAGGTTTGAGCTCAGGGGCCTTCCTGATCTGAGGCAGCACCTGGGCGGCCTGGAGGGCAAGCGGCTCAGCCACATCTCTGTTCTCTGCTTGAGGAGCCAGGGCCGGGGAAGGGGGTGTCGGCCACCTGTGTCCTCCGCTCCCCTCCTCACCCCTGGCTACGCACTGAAGCCACCCAGGAAGCTTCGGAAAGCCTCCACGCCCCCAGCACAATCACGTCTGAATTTACGGAAGACACCGGTTAATTCTGACGTGTGGTTACAATGGGGAGCAGCCACCCTTGGCTGCTCCACGTAGACCTCCACACTCAGGGAAGCGCTTTCGTAATCACAGTGCCCCGTGAGGGAACTGCTCATTCTGTTAACGTGTGATAACTGTTCTTGCTGTTTGTGCTACGAACCTATCTTTTAAATTCTAATACATTTAGAATTTAAAAAGCACCTATTTTAAGTGTATAGTTCAATGAATTTTGAAGAGTGGCAGAAGATGCCACCGCAAAATGTGCCACTTTGGCATAAGGGTGGAGTTAAAGGCACTTGAATAACAGCAAAGACAAGAAAAACGCTCTGATCCTCCTTATTTTTCTGAAAAGTAGGAGACAAAATTCCTATGTGAAAGATGTCCTTCTGTTACCAATTAGGGTTTTTGTCCTCCTGAATCAATGGAAATTGATCAGAAACCAGACAAGAAATTCAGGCAAGGCTCGCCTGGGGCCCCTGCTGCAGCAGAGGGGTGAGAATAACTAACAGGCTCCCTTGTTCACTTGCTGTCTGAGAGGGAGGCGAGCTAGTTCATTATGTGGGGTGAGGGTAGTGGTGTGTCGGGCTGGGGTCGGGCTGGAGGGGTGGCTTAGATGGCTTGCCCAGTCCTTGCTAAATCATTTCAGTCGTGTCCAACTCTTTGTGACCCCATGGACTGTAGCCCACCAGACTCCTCTGTCCATGGAATTCTCCAGGCAAGAATACTGGAGTGGGTGGCCATTCCCTCCTCCAGGGGACCTTCCTGACCCAGGCCTTAGATGGTGTTGTGTGCAGGGGGCTTGCACGGTACCCTGCTTTTGCTCCCAACCCCCTGCTTTTGCTCCAGGCGCTTCAGAATGGCTGTTGGGCTTTTTGGTCTCCTTGTGTCTTTTGTCCAGAATCTGCCCCAACTGCGCATGTGTGCAGTTACTCTTCGTGCCGTACAGTTTCTTTGTGTTCTGTTGCTTAAGTAGACGGAGAAGACAATGGCACCCCACTCCAGTACCCTTGCCTGGAAAATCCCATGGATGGAGGAGCCTGGTAGGCTGCAGTCCATGGGGTCGCTAAGAGTTGGACACGACTGAAGTGACTTAGCAGCAGCAGCAGCAGCTTAAGGAGGGGTATGAGGAGAGCTGTGTTCAGGTGTGAGCACTGCAGCCCTGCAACAAAGGGTCCTGAATCCCAGCCTGTCTCACTTCCTGTAGGACGAGGAGAGTAACGTTCTTATTGGCAGGGGAAGCTGAGACCAAGAGACCGCTATAACATAGACCTCGTTAAAATTATTCTTACTGTCCCCTAGCTTCTGCACATAATTTAGTTACTCTTCCACTTTGCCTCTCTTGTTCAACCTGCTATAAGAGCCTGTAGTTTCTGCCATTTCTTTGGGTCTTCATTTCTTACAAGGGCTCCCACGTCATGTGAAATTTATAATAATTTGTCTGCTTTTCTCCTGTTAATCTGTCTCTGACATCAGTATAATTCTCGGGGCCAGTCAAAAGACCCTGAGAGGGTAGAATTAAAAATTCACCCTCCTTGCCACACTCGTGTAATCAGCACCGCAGTCAAGGCCCACGTTTACATCACACCAGAAAGTGGCCCTGTGCCCCTTTGCCCCTCCAGTCCTGGCCAGGAAACTTGTGTTTGATCCCATCATCTGAGGTTCGAGTCAGGAGTGTACAGTGTGTACTGTTTCTGTCTGCAATCTTTTGTTCCGCAAACTTTCTGAGACTCATCCATGTCATTGTCTCTAACAATAAACAGTTCATATATATATATTTAACTGCTAAGTTGTAATCCATTCTGTGAATATTTTACTGCTTCTCACTCATTCACCTCTTGGTGGACATTCACAAACCTAATTTTGGAGCCATTTTTTGGTTGTAATTCTCTCCCCACATTTCCTCTCATTTCATTTTACAATGAAAACAGGAAAGTTGATATTTCACCAGAGCCAGCATTTTTCTATGAGTTCCTGGGTTAGGCTCAGGCAGTATACTCAGTGGTAGCAGGGCACATGGTCAGCTCGCTCTCCCTGATATATAGTGGGCTCACCCGGCCTCACCGTCTGTGTCCCTGAGTGCTCAGAGCGAGCCCTTGGCTTCTGTGAACAACTCAGGGATGCCGATTCTGGGCTGCTACTTATTCCATCATAATCAAGCTCAGTTATTCACTAAGAGAGCTTAAGTGATTCATTTTATAATCTTTCTTTGGCTTCCTACACTTAACTTCTGCATTTTATGACATCCCAACAGACTGGACATGTCCAGTTATATAGCTGTTTCATAAAGCCCTTAAAATATCTCCAAGCTGCCAATTTATACCCCTGAGTTAGTTTTATAAGTAGGCTGGTCACACAAATACACACATTATATATGCATATATGAGAAGTACATTATACATATATAAACTTTTCAAGATTAGTAAATCCAGGCTTTGCCAAGAAAATCTCTTTTGAACATTTTTACTGGCTGTGTATATATCTTTTGAGTAGTTGACAGTGTTTCGTAAAGTTAAACTTATACTCACCATATGATCTGTTTATCTCTCCAAACATATATGTGAATGATTACAGAAGCTTTATTTGCAGTTGTCAAACACTGGAAATGACTTGGAGGTCCTTCAGCTGGCAAATCGGTGACAGACTGTGGTATAATCATACTGTGGAGTTCTGCTGGGCGAGAGGAAGGAGCACGCCATGGAACAAGCAAGTGTGGGTGAGTCTGTGTGTGTATTGTGCCGAGTGGAAGAGGCCTGACGTGGTCAGTCCTCCCTATTGGGGTTCTTTGTCCATGGACACAAAGTGCCCACTGTATGATATCACTGTACATGAGGGCTTTCAGCATCCACAGATATGGTATCTGCCAGCATCCTGGGGGTGCTTCCCAGGTGGCTCAGTGGTAAAGAATCCGCCTGCCAATGCAGGAGATGCAAGAGATGTGGGTTCAATCCCTGGGTCGGGAAAATCCCCTGGAGGAGGAAATAGCAACCCACTCCAGTATTCCTGCCGGAAATCCCATGGACAGAGTAGCTTGGCGGGCTACCGACCCTGGGGTCACAGAGAGCGGACCTGATTGAACACACACACATACACAGAGGCTCCTGGGGCCAATCTCCTGTAGACGCTAAGTGAGACTGTATGCAATCTCATTTACATGACATTCTAGAATAGATAAAATGGGAGGATCAGAGGAAAAATTAGTAGTTGCCAGGGTTTAAATGATGGGAGTGTTTGAGTGTAGGGGGAAGGTATGGCGGAATATTTGGAGGTGAGGAAACTGGTACCTCGATTGTGGTGATTGCTATACAATTCTAGGAATTTGTCAAAAGGCATAGAATTGTATATTCCCTGGAGAAGTGAATTTTTCTGTATGCAGCTTTGAAAAATAAATTTTTAAATGGCAACCTAAATTGGTCTTTTTCCCTCAGCTATGTCCTAGCCACACAGTCCACCCAAGTCTTGTCATTAATTCTATAGAAGCAGGAGACTGGGACAGGGGAGGCAGAGAGAACTGTTAAGTCCTAAGTCGCTGCCTTAGCAGGAGAGCCACTGGGTACCGTCTCTCACGGGGCTTTTATGAGGGTGAGGTGGGCCTGGATATCTGCCTGTAGGGTATGTGCTGAGTGTGCTGCCCTGGGTCTTTTTGAGAAGATAGAAAAGAGAATTCGAAATTGCACGGTGGAGAGAGAGGGCAGGCACAGAATGTGACCGCCTTTGATGTGACAAGGAGAAGTGAGTCTGCCGTGAGTGGGGCTGGATTGTTTTTCTGCCACTCGTCCATAAGGATGTCAGTCAGGGAAGAATACCTTAGTAGCAAGAGGCTTTGGGTTCTGACAGTATGAAAGGGACTTTGAACAGACGAGAAAAGGAAAAATAATGATCCAGTGGTTTCTATCTTCTGTCACTGGCAGAAGCAATGGCAGAGTGACAGCAACGGATTAATCAGAATATAGGCCACAGATAAAGAAAAACAAAGGGTGATTAGCTTTCTGTTTGTCTAGATTCCTATTAAACACCCAAGTAGAGAGACCCTGTATGCAATTAAAATCCAGATTTGGGGTTTAGAGGAGGATTGGGTGAGGGGGGAGATGCAGAATGGCTTAACTTTAAGCATCAAGCCATTATGACAGGCTTCGGGTAGGAACAACCTGCCTTGTCTGAGCCACACTGACCCTGCTCGCTGCCACTTCTGGTGCTCCACTGTGCTCCCTCTTAGTGCCAGGCAGGAGAGCCCAGGGCCCTGGTCAGAGGCCTGGGACACAGGACAGTCTGTTGCAACTGCTCTTCCTTTACGACTCTACCTGTGGTCACCTTTCTCTCTCCTTTTTTGCCAGATTGAATATATGAAGTTTTAAAATAGATTGGACTTTTTAAGTGGTCAAACAATTGAAAAGCTTAGAATCTGTCCAAGGTCAGCAACAGGAAGGGAGATTCAACAGATGATGGCCAAAGAGAATGACTTGGGAAAAAAATAACACATCGTTTCCCACTTGTGCCTGGCCAAGTGCAGAGTGTTCAGCAGGTGTGCTTTGGCAAGAGTTTCATGTCAAGTTCCTTGAGAACACGCAAGTCATAGCAGCTAAGAAGCAGCCCTCCTTTCTACTGCCCCGAGTTTAGAACACCATTGCGCCCTGGGATCCAGTCCCAGATATAGAGCATGTATCGTTGGCCAAGGGAAGTTGCAGGATCAATTCCCCCAGGAAAATTTTACGGGCAGTGTGTCAGGGCTCTGAACCAGATCTGCCTTTGACTTTCAGGACACAAGATAATACATGGATGATGTTTGTTTACCCAGCAAATGTCAGTTTTGAAATGAGCTGAAGTGCATTGCATGCCGCAGTGATATCTTTGGATATACCCTGGCTTATGGAATTCCCATAACATGTAAGAAAGGATCCTGATAAGGTGAAAACAAAGTAAAAAGATAAACTACCCCATGCCATATAGCTAGTAATATCATTCTTGGATTTCTTCTTACTTTACAAACTGCATTGCTCTACAGACTAAGAGAAGTAAAGCCTCAGATCTCCTTTATCAACCTGTTTAAAACAACACTGACAATAACATTTCCTTTCATCTGCTACCACCTCTGATCTGCCCCCTCGCCTCACTTCCTTTCATCATGCCTCTCGGCAGAGGGAAGCTGAAGCTACAAGGTCTTCTTCAAGGTCTAGATACAAAGGTTCTTGCCATATGGCCAGGAGCTGGGGCAGTTTGCTGTTGAGCCCCCAGTAAAGTGGGCGTTTTTACATTCAGGGTAGATGCCTCCCTTCAACATCAGAGTGATACTCAGCTGCTGGCATGCTCAGGGGATGGGAACCACACAAGAATCAGGATGGGAGAGTGGTTGACACGCATCTTCTGTCTCTCACTGACCCTGGGGTCGGCACTGTGCACTCAGAGTTCACAGTTGACAATCCTAGTCACGAACACCTTTGAGTCCCAGCCTGAGGGCTTCCTCTGATGGGGGGAGCTCAGCCTGCCCTGGGGGAGATGAGTGTGTCTCAAATCCCATGCTGGAGAGCCGCCCTCTGCTAGTTGGATGGATGTTGCAGCATAGACGCCCCAACTGTTGCGTCCCTTGTGAAAGACCCCTGAAAGATCTTACCCAGTCTCCCTGAGGAGCCCTGAGGGACTGCGCATCATCTGTACAGAAATATCTTGCTCATGAATGCATCCCCCGCCCCTGCCTTTTCTTCCCTTTCCCACTTCCCTACCCCTACCAGTGCTTCCTGGGAATACCTCCAAACCAATCCCATGCATTCAGTCCTTATCTCGGCATCTGCTTAGTGGGAATTCACCCCAAGACACAGTCACTGGAAAGAATGAAGGGAATTACCACGTTGTGAAAATTGTTTTTTGTCTCTTATGTTCTCTGTCTTTGAATCTGTCATCGTATGTGTTAAACATGCAAACAGAGAGACTCTACTGTCTAAACAAAAGCTTGTTTTATTAGTTGCGAGTTATGTTTCCCTTCTGAATTCGTCATTTTTGTTACTCTTGAGACACACTAGGACATCTGCATGGCCCTGCACACATCACACAATTTCCCCTCTGCTTTTGTTCTTAAATACCTTTCTGTGCTAATAACCTCTTTCCACTTACCTGGTCCCAGGAATCTATTTCAGATGGTTTGAAAGTCTCAAATGGGGATTGTGTACTGTGTCCTTCCAGCCGTTACACCATAGCTTAGTGGAGATGGCAGAGCGACCGACGGGGCTGTTTGTGCCTAGCGCTGAGCACTGCAGCAGACAGGCGGTCGTGGGAAAGGGTGGCATGATGCAGCCTCTGTGGGCATGGTGGAGTGCCACTTTCTTACAGGGTGACAGGCAGAGCTGTGTCCCGAGAATAAAAAGGAAAGCAGACTACCTTCAGAGAAGCGTTGTTTGTGAGTGTGTATGTGTGTGTGTGCGTGCGTGGTATCCAGGGGTGTGATCATGGGCACACACATTTGTGACGAGGGCTTCACTAGAGGGAGAAGCAAGCACTGTGATTTTTTTGAGCAAATATCCAAACACTGGCCACGATCTCTCTTAGTCTGGGGCCACCTGTCTATCTGTCATCTACCTACCTTTGAGGGTTCTGTGATTCTCTCTCCCAGGTTCCCTGTTTGCTCATTTTCCTCCTCAGTAATTAAAGAGCGTGTGAAACACAGTGAAGTTAGCAATCAGGAAGACTACAATTTCTAATGATTCTTATTCTTTTAAGCCATGAATTTATTACTCCAGCTTTTGTGTGAAGGGAGCCATAATAGCAGCCCCCTACTAAGATGTCCACATCCTGATCCCTGGGACAAGCAAATGTCACCTTATGTGGTGACAGGGACTTTACTGGTGTGATCAACGGTCTCGAAAGGGAGTTCAGTTCAGTTCAGTTGCATCTGACTCTTTGTAACCCCATGGACTGTGGCATGTCAGGCTTCCCTGTCCATCACCAACTTCTGGAGCTTGCTCAAACTCATGTCCATCAAGTCAGTGATGCCATCCAACCATCTCATCCTCTGTCATTCCCTTCTCCTGCCCTCAATCTTTCTCAGCATCAGGGTCTTTTCCAAAGAGTCAGTTCTTCTCATCAGGTAGCCAAAATATTGGAACTTCAGTTTCAGCATCAGTCCTTCCCGTGAATCTTCAGGGTTGATTTCCTTTAGGATGGACTGGTTGGATCTCCTTGCAGTCCAAGGGACTCTCAAGAGTCTTCTCCAACACCACAGTTCAAAAGCATCAACTCTTCAGCACTTATACCATGGATTATACAGGTGGGTCCTAAATGTAATCAAAATATTCTGTAGGAGAAAAAAAAGCAGAGATTTCACTGCAGAAGAGGAACAGGAAGCAGAGACTGGCGTGAGTGAGCCTAAGCCCAGCGATGCAGCAGGCAGAGCAGCTGGAAGAGGCGAGGCATGGACTTGCCCTTGAGCCTCCGCAGGGAGCCAGTCCTGGGAACATCTTGATTTCAACCTTGCACAACTCATTTTTTCCTTACTTATTGGTAATTGAAGGATAATTGCAGTAGTGTTTTGGTTTCTGCCATATATCAGCATGGATCATTCATATGTCCCACCCTCTTGAGCCTCCCTCTCCACCTCAGCATGGATCATTCATATGTCCCCACCCTCTCAAGCCTCCCTCTCCACCTCTCCCCTCTAGGTTGTCACAGACCCCTGGTTTGAGGTCACAGAGTCATGCAGCAAATTCCGATTGGCTGTCTCTTTTCCATGTTCGTGTACATATTTCCATGCTACCCTCTCCATGAGTCTCCCCTGCTCGTCCCCCCTGCCATAAGTCTGTTCTCTATGGCAAGACTCATTTTGAATTTGTGAACTCAAGAATTCTAAGAGAATAAGTGTGTCATTTAAAGCCATAGTGTGTCATTTAAGTTGTAGTAATTTGTTAGCAGCAACAGAAGATGAATACAGAGCCCCTAAACTGTCTGGGAAGTTGTGCCAGAGACTGATGGGCTGTCGTGGGAGTTATTCACAGAGGACTTGTGTTCTTGCCCTGGTCTCTGCTTGTGCATCCCTGTCACTTACAACAGGTGAGAGCTTATGGTCTTACTTGCCGACATGGCCAGTGTGACAAAGGCGGAGTGCCTGGTTGGCTAAGGGCGACTGGATGCCAAGGGAAAAGTGACCTCATTGCTCACCCATGTGAGTAGTGATGAGCTGTGTAACAGCTGACCTGTTCTGGCCAGGGAGCCCCTGGTGATGACATGGGATGTAGACGATCCACCTCCGAGGCACTCAAGTTTAGGGACCTAACCGAGGGTGTTTGTCCAGAGTCTCTCTACAGTCATCCTCTGCTGGCAGTTACTAGATTTCTACACATGAGTGAGTGCTATATGAAAGCTGAGTTTTGTTGGGTGGCCATAGAGAACACGATGGTGGATAAAAGTTGGCTGGCTCTCTCCCGTCTCTTCTTGCTCTAACTCTTCTCTGAAACAGAGTGACAGCCACTGATTATGCGGGGGAATTTAGCATGTGCTGAGAACTTTCATGCGTTGGAGAAGGAAATGGCAACCCACTCCAGTATTCTTGCCTGGAGAATCCCAGAGACAGAGGAGCCTAGTGGGCTGCTGTCTATGGGGTCACAGAGTCAGACACGACTGAAGCAACTTAACAGCAGCAGCAGCAGAGAACCTTATATGTTGTCTGAATTAATATAACAAATCTACTAGGGGAATATTCCTGAGTCCTGTTTTATAGACAAATGAGTCCCCAATTCAAGGGATTAGATCTGATAGACAGAATGCCTGAAGAACTATGGACAGAGGTTCGTGACATTGTACCAAAGGCAGTGATCAAGGCCATCTCCAAGAAAAAGAAATGCAAAAAGGCAAAATGGTTGTCTGATGAGGCCTTACAACTAGCTGAGAAAAGAAGAGAAGTAAAAGGCAAAGGAGAAAAGGAACGATATACCCATTTGAATTCAGAGTTCCAAAGAATAGCAAGGAGAGATCAGAAAGCCTTCCTCAGTGATCAGTGAAAGAAATAGAGGAAAACAATAGAATGGGAAAGACTAGAGAGCTCGTCAAGAAAATCAGAGGAAAAAAAAAAAAAGAAAATCAGAGATACCAAGGGAACATTTCATGCAAAGATGGGCACAATAAAGGATAGAAATGGTATGGACATAACAGAAGCACAAGATATTAAGAAGAGGTGGCAAGAATACACAGAAGAACTGTACAAAAAAGATCTTCATGACCCAGATAATCACGATGGTGTAATCACTCACCTAGAGCCGGACATCCTGGAATATGAAGTCAAGTGGGCCTTAGGAAACATCACTCTGAACAAAGCTAGTGGAGGTGATGGAATTCCAGTTGAGCTATTTCAAATCCTAGAAGATGATGCTGTGAAAGTGCTGCACTCAATATGCCAGCAAGTTTGGAAAACTCAGCAGTGGCCACAAGACTGCAAAAGGTCAGTTTTCATTCCAATCCCAAAGAAAAGCAATGCCAAAGAATGCTCAAACTACTGCACAATTGTGCTCATCTCATACACGAGCAAAGTAATGTTCAAAATTCTCCTAAGCAGGCTTCAACAGTATGTGAACCATGAAATTCCATATATTCAAGCTGGTTTTAGAAAAGGCAGAGGAACCAGAGATCAAATTGCCAATATCCGCTGGATCATTGAAAAAGCAAGAGAGTTCCAGAAAAACATCTACTTCTGCTTTATTGATTATGCCAATGCTTTTGACTGTGTGGATCACAACAAACTGTGGAAAATTATTCAAGAGATGAGAATACTAGACCACCTGACCTGTCTCCTCAGAAATCTGTATGCAGATCAAGAAGCAACAGTTAGAACTGGACATGGAACAACAGACTGTTTCCAAATAGGGAAAGGTGTATGTCAAGGCTGTATATTGTCACCCTGCTTATTTAACTTATATGCAGAGTACATCATGCAAAATGCCAGGCTGGATGAAGCACAAGCCAGAATCAAGATTGCCGGGAGAAATATCAATAACCTCAGATACATAGATGATGCCACCCTTATGGCAGAAAGTGAAGAACTAAAGAGCCTCTTGATGAAAGTGAAAGAGGAAAGTGAAAAGTTTAGCGTTAAAAATCAACATTCAGAAAAATAAGATCATGGCATCCAGTCCCATCACTTCATGGCAAATAGATGGGGAAACAATGGAAATAGTGGCAGACTTTATTTTGGGAGGCTCCAAAATCACTGCAGATGGTGACTGCAACCATGAAATTGAAAGATACTTGCTCCTTGGAAGAAAAACTATGACCAACCTAGACAGCATATTAAAAAGCAGAGACATAACTTTGCCAACAAAGGTCCATCTAGTCAGAGCTATGGTTTTTCCAGTGGTCATGTATGGATGTGAGAACTGGACTATAAAGAAAGCTGATCACTGAAGAATTGATGCTTTTGAACTGTGGTGTTGGAGAAGACTCTTGAGAGTCCCTTGGACTGCAAGTAGATCCAACCAGTCCATCCTAAAGGAGATCAGTCCTGAATATTCATTGGAAGGACTGATGCTGAAGCTGAAACTCCAATCCTTTGGCCACCTGATGCAAAGAACTGACTCATTTGAAAAGACCCTGATGCTGGCAAAGATTGAAGGTAGGAGGAGGAGGAGACAACAGAGGATGAGATGGTTGGATGGCATCACGGACATGATGGACATGAGTTTGTGTAAACTCCGGGAGTTGGTGATGGACAGGGAGACCTGGTGTGCTGCGGTTCATGTACTCACAAACAGTCGGACACGAATGAGCGACTGAACTGAACTGAGGCTCCAGCTGAGCACAATGCCTGGATCACAGATCACACAGCTGGGAAGTGCTAGAGCCGGGTCCGAACCTGGGTCTCTGGGACACAGAAACCTGCTCTGACATGCTGCACCCCTCTCCAGGCTCCAGCACCCTGAAATGGCAGGGGTGTCCTTCCTTCTCTGCTTCCTTCCTTTCTCACTCTGTCAGCACCAAGGGCCCCTAAATGCAAGGATCAGAGGGCACAGGTGGGTGCTCACCCAAACCATCTCCTCATCTCCCACTTCTCCTTCGTATTCAAACCATGTATGTGCTCCAGAGATCCCCATGCAAGTGAAAAATGGGATATGTTATTTCAATTTGTCCCCAGTCACGGCTGTGAATAATAAAAACAACTAACATGACCACAACTGCCAGCACCCGAAGAACAATGTACGTGAATCACGGTGCGTACACTTTTGCAGAACATTCATACATCGTCCTTCTGTTTTCACAGCAGCTCTTATGGCAGGTAATGGTGTCCCACCAAGGCTTGAAGAAGGCAAACAAATAGCAAGTCAGCCTATTTCATTCCAAGTTCCACCTCCCAGTCACTCACTCAGCATCTGTTGAAAGTCCCAGGGCATCTTAGGCACTTTTGAAGCCTTGGTCACCACTGCCTGGGTCAGTATGGTAGGCTATGTTGTCTACATCCGGTTGGCTACTTTTAGCAAGCAGTGGTCACTTTTATACAGTGACAGTTCATAGTCACCTGTGCCCTCAGAGGAAGTCCATGTGTTTTCAAAATTCTTCCATGTGAAGCATGGAACAGCCCCTCTGATAGTGCCCCCACCCCCGTTTACATTAGGGCACCAAGCTGCATCTAACACAGGCTTCCTGTTTTTTCCATGCAGTCAGTAAATATTTATCAAGAATTTGCAACGTGCCAGGCTCTTTATTAGGTGACGAGACTGTAAAGGTGAGCAGAATAAGCTGGGTGCTAGCAGTTTCGTAGAAGAGACAGACAGGTAAATCATCAGAAGTACTTATGTGATCGAGCTTGCTCTTGCCGCCCAGCTGAGCATGTCTGATTTAAAATGTACCTGGGACTTAATTTGTGGAGATGACTAAGTGCCATCATGGAGAGGTCAGGGTTATCAATGTCAGTGTTAAAGCAAAGTTCATTACTTACAGTTCCCAGGAGGAAGGGGTAGGCCATACTGCACAGGGCCTTGTGAGGAAGCACCTGGCCAGTCTGGAGCAGAGGGAGTGAGGGGAGGCACAGGCAGGAGTGAGAGCCTCTGTCACTCTCTTGGTGGGAGGTTGTTAGGTGGGGACGTCCCCCAATGAGCAGGATGTCCTCTACTGGCAAAACAGGTGTTGGGGGTTGTGGTTAGGGGGCTTGTCATATGATATCCGTGCAACCTGAAAAAACACAAGGATAGTATGGATGTAAACATCTTTAGCTGTTACTAAAGTTAAAGCCAGTACCTTTTTAAAGTTTGTTTTTATGTATTTATTTGGCTGTGCTGGGTCTCAGTTGTGACACTCGGAATCTTTGACCTTCATTGCGGCACAGGAGATCTTTTTCAGTTGGGGCATGTGGGCTGTTTAGTTGCGGCATGCAAAAACTGTTAGTTGCAGCATGTGGGAACTAGTTCCCTGACCAGGGATCAAACCCGGGCCCCCTGCACTGGGAGCAGAGTCTCAGCCAGTAAACACGGGCGTAGTCCCTGGCCCATACCATCAAGATGTCAAATCATCCATTACAGAAAATCAAGAATTATCATTACAGCAACCTACACCAGCAGTCCCTCTCCCTCCACTACATGACCTGGACACAGTTGAGAAATGAAGAGTATTGTTTTATGCCCCTGAGAGGTTTTAGTTGTTACACGCCAATGGCTGACCAATACAACATGCTTGACGGTTGTGAAGAGTTTTCCTTTGTGAAGTGTAATCCGGGAAAAGAAATGCTCTGACCTAACTCTTCTGTCTCTCTTCAGTATCCTTCCAGAAGTCGGAGGACAAAGGAGACCATTCATGTCGTCCCTATAGACTAGTCCCTCCTGGGATGAGGAAAGGGAGGTGGAGCGGGGAGTGGGTTTGGAAGGTGAAACAGAGGCCGTCTAGCTCAGGGGCCCAAGAGGTAAGAAAGAGTTAAATCTTGAAGGGAGACTGCTAACAGCGCATGTGCAGAGGTCCTTGGCCGGAAGTAGCGCAGTGTATCGGCGGAACAGGCTGGGGTGTCAGGGAGACAGAGAACAAAGGGAGACCAGTGATAACGAGGGCACTGGGGCCTTTCTTGCACCTCCTGTGGGTGAATGAAATGTGCATTATTTTGACCTGTATCTTAAGAGGGTTTCAGCAAGGATAGTGTGGCACACCATTTTGTTATGTTTTTAAAAAGGCCCTCTGGTTGCTGGGCCAGTAATGGATGAGCAGGGAGAGAACGAAATAGGAGGCCAGCTAGGAGGCCATGGACGCTTGTGTCTTTTTTTTTTTTGAATACAGTTTTTAAAAATATTACTTATTTATTTTAGCTGTGCTGGGTCTTTGCTGCTGAGCACGGGCTTTTCTCTAGTCGTGGTGAGCGGTGGCCACTCTTCATTGCAGTGTACAGGCTTCTTGTTGCGGTGGCTTCTCTAGTTGCGGAGCACAGACCCAGCTTCAGCAGCCGCGGCTCTCCGCTCCAGAGCGCGGGCTCAGTAGCTGTGGCGCACAGGCTCAGTTGCTCCATGGCATGTGGGATCTTCCCCGATCAGGAGTTGAACCCTTGTCTCCTGCATTGATAGATGGATTCTTTACCCCTTTCCAGGTAGCGCTAGTGATAAGGAACCTGCCTGCCAGTGCAAGAGACATAAGAGACGTGGGTTCAGTCCCTGAGTTGGGAAGATCCCCTGGAGGAGGGCATGGCAGCCCACTCCAGTATTCTTCGGAGAATCCCCATGGACAGAGGAGCCTGGCAGGCTGCAGTCCATAGGGTTGCCCAGAATTGGACACGACTGAAGTGACTTAGTGCACACACATGAGCCATCAGGGAAACCCTAAATTTAATTTTTTAATCGAAGTATAGTTGATATACAATATTGTGTTAGTTTTGGGTGTACAGCAAAGTGATTCAGTTACACACACTATATATATACTTTTTCAGATTTTTTTCCATTATAGGTTATTACACGATATTGAATATATTTCCCTGTGCTGTACAGCAGGTCCTTGTTTGTTATCTGTTTTATATATAATAATATGTATATGTTAACCCCGACTTCCCAAATTGAAGTTTATGTCTATAAACGCTGCCTCAGCTACCTGTAGCATTAAGGATCTGTGAAAGCCGACGGGTGGCAGTTTGGCTAAAGCCGGGACAGGTCTAATAAGAGCTATTTACATTGACAGGGCAGAAGTTAGGCTGGCCCCGAGGCTTGAATGAGGGAAGCGGTCATTTCGGGCTGGAGAGACCTGGGCCAGCACAGAGGTTTCACTGAAAGTCCCCACGTGATTAAGGGGAATGCTCTGCTTCAGGGCGAGCACCTGTCCACAGGGCCTGAAAGGGGTGCCTCGGGGCCTCTGAACACATGCCACACAGCCTCTTCCCCAGCTTGTTTGAAGGATGCTTTTCATTTGCTCTGTCAGGCTCACCCAGAAGCACCAGAGGGAGGGAAGCTTCCAGGAGCCTCAAGGTAAAAGTGCAGGATATCCCTTCATCTCACCTCCATCCCCAGGTATTGCTGCTCCCTCCCTGCCCCTTGAGGGCTGGTCCTGGGGCACACCTGCAGCTCTCTGTGGGAATCTCCACGCTGTTTGCTTGACGGTCACTCCCTGAACCTCCTGGGAATCATGTGACGACAGGGAGACAGAGAGGCTGGGAAACTGTCCTGGACCACGACTCGAGTCCTCACTTCCCTCTCCTGCCTCTGTAGAGCAGACTGGAAAGAGAGGGACTTTTTAATGAAGTGCTGCCTAAGTTATCTGAAAACACATAAAAGTAAACTCTGGCAAAAGTCAGAGACGTACGGAATCCATTTTCTGACATAAAAGTTTTATGACAGTATATTGGTCAGTTATTGCTGTGTAAGGAAGCGTCTCACAACTCAGTGGGTTTAATGAAACAAGTATTTCCTGTCATTCATGTTTCTGTGAGTCAGCAGTGTGTGGCTGATGAGCCTGGGCTGGGACTGACGGCTCTACTTTGCACTGTGGGTCTGGGGTTGTCTGGAGGCGCTTCTATGTCCACACAAATCCCTCTTCCTCCTGAGTTGGGGGCTGGCTGAAGCACACTCTTCTCCTGGTGACAGCAGAGCATCCACTGCGTAGTTCCCTCTCGCGTCACATCGAGGCAGGGTACCAGCCAAACCCAAAGTCAAGCGGTGAGGAAATTTACTCTCTGGTGGAGAGGCGGGTGGTATAAAGTTGGTGGAGCATCACTGGGAGTTTGACTATAGAAGCAGAACTACAATGCATGACAGGAATAAGGGATTTGGTGCAGGCACTGAGCCTCACGCGGTTGTGGGAGCTGGTGCAGAAGTCAGCACATGGCTGTTCCCTCTGTACCTGACTTTGAACCTGCAGTTGTCAGGGCCCACAGCGGGGAGGGAAAGTAAGACAGCCTCGGGTCCCAGCAGGGACCACCTGGAACCCAGGTCAGCCTCTGTCTTCAGACACAAAGTCACCGTGATGGGGAGGGAGGCTGGCGCTCTTGCTGGTATGCATGTGGCCGACCATACGCTCCCCTGGCACAGGAGCTGCAGAAGGTGAAGGGGAATTTCCAACAGAGGCTGGAGGTGCTGGGGCCTGGCTGCCCTCTGTGCCGACATAGGAGCCCACAGGTGGTGACGCCCACCTCCAGAACAAAGACAGTGGCTGCTGCTTGACTTCCCCTTTCCAAAACCCACATGCATTTTTTTAGTGCCAACTTAATCTAGGACTAGACAGAAGAATGTTTCAGGAAATGAAATTCCAGCTCAGCTAGCTAAGCTGACAAAGCAAAGTGGCCACACACACGTGGGCTTCCCTGGTGGCTCAGTGATCCTCCTGCCAATGCAGGAGATGCAAAAGATGTGGATTTGATGCGTGGGCCATGAAGATCCCCTGGAGTAGAAAATGGCAACCCACTCCAGTATTCTTGCCTGGAGAATCCCATGGACTGAGGAGCCTGGTGGGCTACAGTCCATAGGGTCCCAAAGAGTAGGACACGACTGAGTGAGCACGCACAAACAGAAAAGGGTGTGGATTCAGAAAGAGACAAAGAGCGGGGCCAGTGATGCAAATGACCACGTGTAATAACTGTAAGCAACTGACTCTGTGGAAGAGCAGTAATTGCCTGCCTGTACCTGTTTCTGCTTAGTGAACCTAAAAATTTCAGTGACCTTCATCAACTTTATAAAGTGTGCTTCTTTCCTCTCTGGAGAAAGCAATAAATGTGGATGATGGTAGGACTGCTGGACACAAGAGGGCAAGTGAGATGATAAGAATATAAGGGACTGACCCACAGGTGGAAAATCATAGTACTGGTTGGTGACAGTTCACACGATGCCTGCTGACTGCGCTGCATCCTTGCAGCGAGTCAAGAGAGAATCACGGCCACCCTGTCTAGGCCTATCCTTCGTGAGGGTTACACTGAAGCAGCTGGGAAAACTGAGGCAGAAAAATGTCAAATGACCAAGAAGCAATAAGATGCTGAGGAAAGAGTGGTGGATTAGGGGTCTGGAGACTACAATCCTATTTCTGAGGGACCGCAACTAGTTGTAAAACTCTGAGTAGGTGAAGGGTCACACCCATCCCATCATCGGTAAGTGGAAGTGTTGGCCCAACTCCCTGGTGCCTTCTACAGATTATGAGCCAAGTAAGACCGTAGTCTGTCCTGTGATGCCCACCCTCCAGCATGGCACCATGCTTCTCCATCGGTCTCTGCAACCGTGTGCTTAGACTTTGTGGGAGGGACGGGGTACCCAGATTAGATACCTAAGTCCTGGGTTCCCTTGCTAGAAAAGCTGTCATAACTTGGGTTCACACAGTTTACTTTGCATCTTTAGTGTCTCCAGCCTGTGTTTCGAAGAGGTGTGGACCCAGAAACACGCGATCTGTACTCTGCTCCTTGGAATAAATCAGCTGTCCAAAGGCCGGGATCGTGCTGATTCTCTCTTCTGCATCAGAGAGAACAAATGAAGTGAGGGAGAGGAAAGAAGGATGGTGATATGGTCCTGGGGTGGAAGGGGGCGGAGGTGGCATGTTGGGGAGGAAGTGGGGGGAAATAAATCCTTGCAAAACATGACAGCAAGCTCACGTGGTTTTGGAGTCGGAGTACACGGTAGTACATGTGTGACAGTGTATCTCTCGCTGGACTTTTTTTTTAATTGGAAATTTTAACATCAGGGAACGCATGTATATCCCTGCTCTAAGTTAGGGATGGGAGCTGTAGAATCCGGGATTGCCTAAGCATCTCCTGCTTTGAAGGCTGCCACGGTGTGTGAATAAAAAGAGCAGTTGTCTGTGTGTTGAACACGAGCAGAACTATCTCCAAACAGCCCTGACAGTTTTCGTTGGGTCACCTGGGCAACGAGTCATCTGGGAGCAGGACCTCCTTTCTCCCAGTGGAAGAAGCTCCATCTAAAATCAGCTTCCTATAGACCGTAATCTTCTGTCATCTCAAGAGCCAGATTTCACACAGAATCAGAGCAGCTGGCATCCTCAGACAACCGCTATAAACAGCTGGCATCCCCAATCCAGCCTACTTGGCAATAACATTCTTTATCCCCCTTCCCCCCACCATTCTTTATCCCCCCACCCCATCACTTCAGCAATGTGAAAATGGGGGGGGGGCAAAAAGAGGGAAGGGCTCCCTTCTCAAGAACAAAACCCACATTGTGTCTAGCAGCTGTCATAGCTGTATTCGTTTAGGTCATCGAGCAAGTGTACACTGAGCCCCAGTTACAAGGGTGAGAAACGTGTTGGGGATGATGCAGTGAAGGTAAGCCAGAGGGAAGCAGGCAGGGGCCGGGCAAGACTTCAGACTGCAGTGTGGATCTGACACCATGTCAAGAGAGGAGGAAGGCAGGCAGGTGTGGGAGGAAGAGCCTCTGACAGGTGCATTGTACTCGCTCATGGATAAAGCTCTTAATACAGGTATGCAGAAAGGAAGCCCGTGAGGTTCTCACCTCGATGAAATGGGATTAGCTTTGTAGTTCTATAATCTTCTTCAAAGAAGATGCTGTTTCAGTCTCGGTGGTGATTCCAGCTGCTATGAGAGCCTCTTCCTTTAACGGGAGTCTGCTGTTGTCTTCCAAACCCAATACAAGTTCATTTGTCTTTGGTTTATGTGCTCAAGGAATAATCTTTAGTTTGTCATAGTTATAATTTCTGAGTGGTGGTGGCAGGTGGATCCTTAAAGGGGCATCTTGCTTCAGAAGTACTGTAAATTATTCTGCAGTTTGGTCCACATTAAGCCCATAATACACTGCAGGCCTGAAATTGTGATGCACGAGTGAGCTGACCTGTAACGAGAGCCATGTGAAACAGTTTCATTAGTAGGAAGGCACCCCAGGGAATCCCTCACAGGCGCACAAGGAGACTGCCCCTGGCATTCCCCGATGGAGCTCTGGGATGGTTTTGGTCACTCCACCAGGGAAGGCCAGCACTAAGACTGTCTGCAGAGGAGTCCCTCACTGGGCAAAAATGGCCAGTCCCCTGGTGTTTGTATGATGCTTAGACATCGGGGAGCTTCTGGAGGAATTCTGGCCTTCCTGTGGATCCCAGAGGCCCTGAAAGAGGAGGCTGTCTGCTCACTATGCTACTCGTGGAATATCTCTCTTGAATGAGGTCTGAGAGGTGCCCCTCCCTGGCCCTGGCATGCCTTTCCGTTAGAATAATGAAAGATGAAGATGACTGTGGATTTCTGTATTGCTGATCTTGCCTTAGTGTTTCCTTTCCTCAGTCAAATCTATGGCTTCATCATCATTATGTGATCTTATGGGAGTGATCCTGAAATTTGGAGCATAAACTGGGTGGAGGTTGGAGGCCCACCCATCATGATGCAGTTAACCCAAGTCAGGAGGCCGCTGGTCTTTATTCCCCTGCCTTGCAGAAGGCACTGCAGTGATGCTGTGGCGGAAGGGGAAGCTTTAGGTGCATGGTGGTGTCTGCAACACCAGCAGCTAGCTGGGCCTCTGACAGCTCATAGGAGGTATTCCTTAATACACATTAATTGAGCTGAATAACAGGCTTGTGTTTTTAGCAGTCACAAAGATGGTCACCTTAAGTGAATGACATCTTTTAAAGTACAGTTTGCACAGAATCGGCAAGAGTGATACAATGGCTGTGTTTCCATCATATTTAGATAGGCAGCATTGCTCATACTTTCTGAAGACAGAGAAAACCTTTAAAAGCAATTTGAGAAGGAAAGATGTGCAGAGTCACATGGAATCCTGCTTCTGTAAGTCTTAAGCAGGCTATGTAGCTTCAAGTACAACCCTCCCTCTGTCCCCCAGACTGATGCTTGAGCCAGACTCTAGGTGTTTGACAACCTTATGCCCTGTGCTATCCTTCTGATGCTCCTCTGCCTGTCAGGGGCTAGAAGTCTATGAACTGTATTTCCCAGACCCTCTTGTTTCCAGCCCTGAGGATATCACTTACCATTACACTCTGTCAACAAGAGAGGCACTTACAGTAAGGTGGAGTAGAGGTGAAATCTGCTTTCTCCTTCCTCTGGTAGTGGCCACGGGTGTGATGTGGGCTTTGCTTGGATGCTATTGGATTTTGCAGTGGTTTCTGAACTTTCCTGAGATTCACATGACTCGGGGCTACAGGGGGAGCTGGAAAGTTAGCTGTGAGGTCCCTGCATTACCCACCCCTCTGTGACAGCAGCATTTGCCCATCTTGTGAGACTAGAATTGTGGAAGTGAAGCTGAAAGCTAATTCCCGAGTCCTGCCTTCCACTTCTCCAGCCCTTACAATAGTTCAGTGATCACTGAATTGTCTGTATTGAACCACATTTTATTTACAGTGCCTAAACTGTATCAAACTGCAAGGAGATCAAACCAGTCAATCCTAAAGGAAATTAATCCTGAATATTCATTGGACAGACTGATGCTGAAGCTGAAACTCCAATCCTTTGGCCACCTGATGTGAAGAACTGACTCATTGGAAAAGACCCTGATGCTGGGAAAGATTGAAGGTGGGAGGAGAAGGGGATGAAAGAGGATGAGATGGCTGGATGGCATCACCAACTCGATGGACGTGAGTTTGAGCAAGCTCCAGGAGTTGGTGATGGACAGGGAAGCCTGGCGTGCTGCAATCCATGGGGTCACAAAGAGTCGGACATGACTGAGTGACTGAACTGAAACTGCATCAGTTCTCCTGAATGATAGAAACTATCCATGATATTGTCTACTGGAATCTTTATGTTGGCAATCTTCAGATGTTTCCTGGAATCCTCTAAACCATAAGTTACCATTTAGTTCTGAGGCAGCCATGACATTTCCTTCTTATATCAAAGCTAATGCAGCCCACTTGTTGTTCTCTCACTTGTGAGCATTCAGAATCAGCATGGTCCTTCTTCCACATAGCAGTCATTCAGATACTTGAAATAACTTTTTCCCCTCTCTAACCCCCTGCCTTGGAGAAGGCAATGGCACCCCACTCCAGTACTCTTGCCTGGAAAATCCCATGGACGGAGGAGCCTGGTGGGCTGCAGTCCATGGGGTCACTAAGAGTCAGGCACAACTGAGCGACTTCACTTTGACTTTTCACTTTCATGCATTGGAGAAGGAAATGGCAACCCACTCCAGTGTTCTTGCCTGGAGAATCCCATGGACAAAGGAGCCTGGTGGGCTGCCGTCTATGGGGTCACACAGAGTCGAACACAACTGAAGCGACTTAGAGGCGGCAGCAGCAGCAACCCCCTGCCTACTATTTTCTCCTCCAAGCAGAATGACCTTATTCTGTCTGTGATTTCCTTATGTCTATAGCCTTCAGAGAGGGACCTGTTCGGTTGTTCAATGGACTCTGATTTCTTTAGTTAAAATATTTCCTATACATTTTAGCCAATGATTGATCCTTTCAAATGGAAATAAAATCAAGGATGAAGTGGTCCATGAACAAATTTAATTAAAAAGATAGATTGGGGGGAAAAAGGTATAATGAAGATGTAGTGAAAGGGTAATGTCTATAATATTTAAAGAGTTCTTACAAATTGGCAATAAAAAACAGAATAAAACCCCTAATATATGCATAATTAATAAAAATGAAACATGAATGGCTGCCAAATATAAAATATATTTTCAAATTCAACTAGTAGTCAGAGAAATAAAAGTAACACAGAAATATCCTTTCACATCCACCATATTGAGAAAAAAAAATTTATACTGAGAATATGGGTAAAATTTCCATACCCATGTTTTTATGATGCAAAAGTGGAGTATTAACACATTTTCTGAACATGCATTCTGGCATTGCCTAGTACAATGAAAACTGCATAACCCTGTGACCCTGAAAATTCATTACTGGGAATTTAGCCCTAGAAATGCAATGCATATTGATATTACAGAATTTATACCAGTCACAAATATTAACTAAAAATGAATCATTAATCTCAAAGTAAAATGTTAAATGATATTACCTTTAGAAATTAACATAGGAGAAAAGCTAAATGATATTGGGTTGGGTGGTTAATTTTTAGATATAACACTAAAAGCATGATCCATGAAGAAAAAAAATTGATAAGTAAATTAAAAATTTCTGCTCTCTGAAAGACACTGTTAAAGAGAATGAAAGACAAGTGACAGATTCGAGAGAAAATATTTGCAAAATATGTACCTGATAAAGGACTTGTATCTACCTGATAATGGATATATCTGCTGCTGCTGCTAAGTTGCTTCAGTCGTGTCCAACTCTGTGCGACCCCATAGACGGCAGCCCATCAGGCTCTCCCATCCCTGGGATTCTCCAGGCAAGAACACTGGAGTGGGTTGCCATTTCCTTCTCCAATGCATGAAAGTGAAAAGTCAAAGTGAAGTCGCTCAGTCGTGTCCGACTCTTAGCGACCCCATGGACTGCAGCCTACCAGGCTCCTCTGCCCATGGGATTTTCCAGGCAAGAGTACTAGAGTGGGGTGCCATCACCTTCTCCAAAAGGATATATAAATAACTCTTAAAACAAAAGAAAGAAACTACCAGTTAAGAAACAGGCAAAAGGAACTGAACAGACACCTCACCAAAGAGGATTTGCATAGAGCCCACATAAAGACACTTGACATGGTAAGCCATTTGGGAACTGCAAATTAAAGTAATAGTAAGATAGCTCTACACACCTAGAATGGCCAAAACCCAGAACACTGACAACACGAAGTGTGGGCGAGGACGTGGAGCAACAGAAGCGCTAACTCACTGCTGGTGGGAATGCAGAGCAGTACAGACAGCGGAAGATGGTGTGGCGGTTTCTTACAAAGTTAAACGTAGTCTTACCATATGTTTCAGCAGTTCCCCTCCTTGGTATTCACCCAAATGAATTGAAAATATATCCATACAAAAACTTGCTCATAATTTCTACTTTGTAATAAAATGTTAGATTATTATTTATTAATGTTTATCAATAATTGCCCCAAACTGGAAGCAACCAAGATGTCCCTCCGTAGGTGACTAGATAAACAAAATGGTACATCCACACGATGGAATATTATTCAATGATGAAAATACACGACTTGTTATGCCACGAAAAGATGTCAGCGTTAAGGAGGAAGCTTAAATGCATGTTGCTAAGTTAAAGAAACCAGTCTCAAAAAGCTAGATTGCGTGATTCCAGCTGTATGATATACTGGGAAACGCTGAACTACAGAGACAGTAAAAAGGTCAGGCGTTTGAGGAGAAGAGGGCAGGGACAAGTAGGTGGAGGCCAGGCATGTTCAGGGCAGAGGAACTGTTCTGTATGACCCTTCGATGGCAGATGCGTATCCTTATACATCTGTCAGAGCCCATGGGATTGAACTGTGGACTTTAGTTAATAATCATGTATCAGTATTCATGGTTGAATCTTAACGAACATACCACACTAATGGAAGATGTTAATAAATTATGTTAATAAGGGAAAACCATGCGTGCAGGGGGAGTGGGGTGTGTGAAGACTGTATTATCTGCTCAATTTTTCTGTAACCTAACTTAAAGAAAAAAGCTACTGTGTAATTTCATTTTTTACATACAATTATGTAGATTATATAATATTTAAATATTATATGATATATAAATATATCATATAATATTTAAATAACATATGTATAAAGAAATTATATTAAAAAGGAAACATATTTCAATCAGTCAGCTAGCTAGTATATTGACTCCAGTCTCTGGGTAGGTGAATGGGATTTTTCTCAGTTAGTTAGTGGTGAAGTGTGAAGTCTGTTTCCATCCCAGGCTGGTACTCTTCCAAGCATGTCAGCTGAGTTAGCTCATTACTCCTCACCGCGGTCCTAGAAGGTTGATGGTACTTCAGCTCCACCTTCCAGAGGAGGAGACTGGAACTGGGAGAGTTTGCTCAGGGCTCCAAAGTCAGTGAGCTGCCAAACTAGTACTCATACCCAGGAATCCAGGCTTCCGGGTCACAGGGTGACCCGGAGTACTTGCTCAGACTACAGATATCTGCTTCTGCTGTACGTGTGACTCAGTGGAGTTGGGGTAGGTCTAGGAGTCTGAGCTTTGGACAGATACCCCAGGTGATGTGATTGTATGATCTTGAGAGCATTCTTTGAGAGACTCTGAATTTCAGTGATGATGAAGAAGTAGGCACTAAAGATAATCCAAAGATTCCCAGAATTGCAGCTGAACCAGCAGCGTCAGAAGCAATGACGTCAGAGAACAGAAACTGGATTAACAGAAGTCAGTGGGACTCGGCATTTGAATTTTCCAGCAATGAAATCCTCCCTGTTACCCAGGAGAACCCAGTGGGGCCTTCCCAGGACAGACGCCCCACCCCCAATATCCTCTGTTGTAGCTCCTCTCTGAAGTACCCAGGTAGTAGTATCCAGTGCCTATTTCCTGAGTTTTTCAGATGCTAAAACCTCCCACCAAACAGAGGAAATTAACTATGTCATGATCACGAAGCCCCAGACTTATTGGGGCTTAAAGACTGATCATGTTAACCACCCTGTTACATCACCGTCAACCAGAGAACTGTGTAGGAGCTGGTCACATACTGTGACCCACTTTCTGCACTTGGCCCTTAAAAAGGCTTTGCTGAAATCATCTGAGGAGTTCAGGGTGTTTTTGTGCACAGGTCACTGGTTCTCCTTCCATGGTCCTGTAATAGACCTCTGTCCCAGACTCTGGTGTTTCCATATTGTTTGGCCTCACTGTGTCAGGCGGGCAGAATGAGCTTGGACTTGGCAACATAACCTTGGCTGAATGCTGTGATCCCGGTACTGGGGCTGAGAGACTAACCTTCTTGCCCAACCATGAGAGTAGCGAGGGGGCCAGCCCACTCCATGGTCATGAGCAGTGTTTCCTGTGGTGGTGATGATTGCTGAGGGTTCTGACAGCCTTGCAGGGATGCTCAGGAATCATTGTTGCCCCCCCCACCCAGGCCTGCGCCTGCTGCTCCAGGACACCCAGACAGCAGCAAAGACTTGTTTCCTGACAACCCTTCAACTCTAATGTAACA
>NW_011494615.1:9603417-9608275 GCF_000754665.1 Bison bison bison
TGTAACAAGGTTTCCACTTTGCGTGTGAGCATTAGGGACCAGGGGAAGGCATGTGAGGTCTGTAAGGAGCAGCTCTTACATTGAGCAGGCAGTGGGCTGGGCTGGCCATTAAGGTACAGCGGGCCAGAGGGGCCTGGGGATGCCCTGCTGAGGAGTGGAAGTGGTGACTGAGCACAGATAGGGCAGGTCAGCACTCTGTCCCCTGCTCTTGCTTGTGCTCCACGACAGCCTCGGGTGGGTCAACTCCTGCCCCCAGCCTCATGCTGGGGACCCGCACCTTTTAAAAATCTCAAAAGCAGTGGAGCTTATAAAAATCCGGACTCCCAGGCTGTAACCCATTCCAAATAAATCAGGATCTCTGAGGATCCAGGCAGCGTGTGTGCGTGCTCAGTCATGTCTGACTCTTCGTGACCCCATGGACTATAGCCCACCAGGTTCCTCTGTCCATGGAATTCTCCAGGCAAGAATACTGGAGTGGGTTGCTGTTTCTTTCTCCAGGGGAGCTTCCTGACCCAAGGATCAAACCCGCATCTTCCGTGTCTCCTGCATTGCAGACTGATTCTTTACTACTTGAGCCACCAGGGAAGCCGAGGGATCCAGGCAGCAGGATATTGAAAAATTTCTCTTGTATTACCAACGTGCATCCAAATGGAGAGCATGTCAGCAGAATGGCCATCCCGCCCATGCTGCTTCTGATACCACTTTTAAAACAGTCAGGATGCCCTTAATGTTTAGAAACATAGGAAATAACGTTGATATGTAAAATCATGTCTGTCTTAAAGGAGAAAGAATCCTGTTGAAATAATAGGTTTTAAACCACCCAACCCCTCTAGCTGCTCACTATAATTTTCTTGGTTAAAAAAAAAAAAAGCCAGGCCCAACCCTCACCATCTCCCAAGAGTTTGACCAAGTTCATGTTCATTGAATTGGAGATGGATGGCATTATTGATTCATTAGACATGAACTTGGGCAAACTCAGGGAAATGGTGAAAGACAGGGAAGCCTGGTGTGCTGCAGTCCATGGGGTCACAGAGTCTGACACTCCTGGCCACTGAACAACAGCCACCAACCCCAGAATGACTAAATCAGAATCTCAGGGTGTGGGGCCTGGATGTGTATAATCCTTTAAAGCTCCACAGGTGGTTCTCCGGGTGAGTATCAAGGCTAGGAACCATTGTGTTAATGAAAGATGCTCTCTTAGGAGTTCCGCTGAGCTCAGAGCTGCAGAAGGAGTGGGCGGTCCTTGGGCCCCATGACCGTCTTAGTGGACTTTGGACTTGAAAAAAGAAACTGGCTCTTATATCCCTGGACTTGACATACAACAAAAGGTACTACCCCTCCTGGTCAAAACAGGTGTCTGGGAGCAAAGCTAGATATAAAGTCCTATGAGTTTCTCTTTCCTTTTGCACCTTTGAAGTTGCCATTTCTTTGTCTTCTTGGCTTCACTTTTTCTGATTAAAAATCAGAAAGTCTCCCCTTCCCCCTTGATATAATTTGCCTTTTGTTCCTGATGGCCTGCAAAATTTCCCTTATCTTTCATTTCTGGCCTTCTGACTTATGAAGTTATCCTTGTCTTTACCTTCTGAGGGTTCTGTGACCTTTTGGTATGTGGTTTGATGTCTTCCTTCAGTTTTGGAAAATTCTCAGCCTTTTATCTCTTCAAAAATTTCTTTGGTTTATTGGTCACTCCTCCCCTCTGAGACTCGAGTTACATGTATGTCGGATCATTTGATACTATTTTATAGATTTTAGAGACTCTTCCCATTTTTTCACTTTTTTCCCTCCACATGTTTCAGTTTAATAATTTCTCTTGACCTGTTAGGGCAGTTGCAGTGGTCTCTTGTGTGCTGCTTGCCCACCAAGTATTCTAAACTCCTAATATGTCAGGGAAGTGATGTAACAACTGGGTCTCAAGGAGCATTTGTCTCAGGATGGTGGCCATAATGGATACAGACACATGAACGGTGATAAAAGCTAATGCTTAGATAGCACTTGTTCTGTGCCACGTGCTGTTCTTTGCATGATAAGTAGTATAAGTCATTTAATTCTCTCAATAACCCTATGAGGTAGATACTATTATTACTACTGTATAAATGAAGAGCCTGAGGCCCAGAGAGGTCTGTAATTTACGTGATGTCTCATCGAAGGAAGGGGACACAGGAAGGATTTGATCTCAGGTGTTCTGACTCTGGGCTTCAAGCACAGTGCCTTGGCATCATGTCGAAAGGAGCTCAGTGCCTTTGCATGACCCTGGGGAGTGAGGGGCCTCTAGGATGCCTGAGGGTAATGGTCCTGGAACCTCAGCTGGATAAGGGCTTGAAGGCGGTGTCAGGATGGTCGGCTCTATGAGACGGTTTCTAAGAACCATTGCGGGGCTTCCCTGGTGGCTCAGTGCCGAAGAAGTCACCTACCAGTGCAGGAGACGCGGGTTCAGTCTCTCATCCAGGAAGATCCCGTGTACCTATACCCGTGTGCCACAGCTCCTGAGACTGTGCGCTAGAACCCAGGGGCTGCAACTTCTGAAGCCTGCATGCTCCAGAGCCTGTGCTCCGCAACGAGAGAAGCCATCTCGTCTCGAGCACTGCAACTCAAGAGTAGCCCCCACTCTTCACAGCTGGAGAAACGCCCACACAGAAGACCCAGCACAGCCAAAAATGAATAAGTAAATAAAGAAAATTATGGGGGGAAGAGAACCATGGCAATCACCAGGGGAGGCCCCCCAAGCAGGAGGGGACTTGGGAATCTTGACAGTGCGGCTCTGGTCTGGGCCAGCTGGGACCTGGGCTCTGCCGCAGCTGGGCAACCTTGATGACAGTCATGAGTATCAGCCTAAGTGGGTGTGAGGGGCTACTGGGGTATCCAAACTAGACGGGCTTCCAGCAGGATGGAATAATGGATGTGGGTGACAGGCAGGGAGCTTGGAGAGAATGCCCAGGGCCAGTGGGATGGAGGGAAGGGAGGCTTTTACTGGATGCTTGCAGCCAAGGCCAGAGGAAGGGAGAGGGCTGTTAAGGGTACAGAGTTGTTTTTGAGAGATAAGAGTGAGGCGGCCTCTTTGCAAAAGGTTGGAGAGGACGTGGGTTCTAAGAACAGGAGTCGGAGAACAGAAACAGAGCAGTCAGCGCATTAGAAGGAGCTCGTTGGAAGGAGGTGGGTGGAGGGGGAGTTGCTGGGGAGTCTTGGCCAGGATCCCTCCAGGGAACAGGAAGGATGCCCGCCTTGCCCTGATGAGAGAGGCTTGAGACTTACCAATTGGTCAGGCCTGACCCACTCGGCCTCTGATCTGAAGTCAAGTTTAGCTAGTTTGCAGCACGTGAACCTGGGGTCTAAGTCGATAAAGAACCAGCCAGATTTAAAAATACTCCTCTGTTTGGCCATAAATCTTAAATCTGGGGATATACCCAGTGGCCCCGCTGCGGTACTAAATTATACAGCGAGTCCTCAGCTTGCAAAACTATGATTTTTCTGTCTCAGACAGGTGTTCATTAAAGGTCACTTGGCATCCCCTGAAACACACTCTTTCACACCTTAATAGCTGAGGGCTTGAACCATTTCCTCTGTTGTTGCTCTGGATTCTGGCTTCAGGCTCAAATTTGGAGAGGTGGGGAAAAAAATGACTTTGTTTTTTCCTATGTGCTTGGTACATTTTTAAATACTTTTTTTTTTTCATTATAAAAGTGATAGATGGTTATTAAAAATGTGAAGAAAATATAGGAGAAAGTGTAAAGCCATTCCCAGTCCAGTTCACTCACCAAACTTAGATACTGTTAATGTTTCAGTGTTTTTCTTTCAGTTTTGTTTTCCGAATAGAAGGATTTTTATAACTTAAGATCACATTGGATACATAATTGCCTGGTTTGAATTTTTTATTTAACATTATGTCATGGCATTTTCCAGGTGAGCATCTTTTCTTTAACTTTTGATTTGAAAATGTTTTAAACCACAGTAATTGCAAGAAAAGTACAACAAACACACATTTATCCTTTGCCCAGATTCACCAGTTATTAAAAACTTTGCCACGTTGGCATTATCTCTATTTCTATTCCATATGCAATATTGTTTTCTATTTCTGAATCATTTGAGACTGAGTTAAAGACTTTACTTTTGTTCCTAAATGCTTCTGCAAATATCTCCTAAAAACAAGGACACTCTTATATAATCACGATGAAAGGATCAACTTTAGGGTATTTAATATAGATACAATTATCTAATAAATGTTCTTATTCAACTTTTGCCAGTTGCTTCAACCACTGTCTTATATAGCAATGTTTTTCCAAATTGGGTTCTGTCAAGGATAACACATTAAAATTAGCAGGCCTGTCTCCTGGGTCTCCTTTAATCCTAAAGGCCTTATCTGTTATCTTTTGATTTGTATGAATTAACGTTTTTGCAGAGCACAAGCCTGTGGTTTAGTAGAATGACCCTTAATTGGCATTTTTGGTTTATATGGATTAGAGCTCACTAGCTACATAGTATAGCTTACCTAAAGATTTCAGCATAAACTTTCTACTTGTTTCCAATTGTTTCCATTATAAACTAAGTCTGATGCACATTTGCATGAAGCAGTGTAGGGAATTATTTCTTTAAGATGGCTTCTCAAGGGTGAAATTACAGGATCAAGGAGTGTAGAGATTTGGAAAGTCCTTGGTACCTTGCTAAGTTGCTTTCCAGAGGGTTGTGCTGGCCTGCCAGCAGTGCTTGGAGACCCCTGCTTGAGATCCCTGCTGGAAACAACCTGTATGTTCTTTGCAGCATGATTGCTTTACAGAGCTGGCAAGAGCTCGAATGCGCTCATTTAGAACAGAAGCTGCAAACCCAGACACTAGTGGGGTCAGCGGGTGCTGTGAACGAGTGATGA
>NW_011494615.1:9608375-9617764 GCF_000754665.1 Bison bison bison
GTGATGAGGGCTCGGCGGGGTTTGGGATGGAAGGCTGAGCCTCTGCAGCAAGTAGGTGGCCCTTTCTCCAGCTTATTGTTGTCAGGCATAACAGAAAAAACTGTTGCTGACTCAGTGTTGCCCAGCCGTCCAAAGTTTCCACAGTAGCAGGAAATCTATATTATGATGTCACATTTTCCATTTTTTTTTAAGTGTTAGCAGTTCAAGCTCCAGTACTTTGGCCACCTCATGCGAAGAGTTGACTCATTGGAAAAGACTCTGATGCTGGGAGGGATTGGGGGCAGGAGGTAAAGGGGACGACAGAGGATGAGATGGCTGGATGGCATCACTGACTCGATGGACGTGAGTCTGAGTGAACTCCGGGGGTTGGTGATGGACAGGGAGGCCTGGCGTGCTGTGATTCATGGGGTCGCAAAGAGTCGGACACGACTGAGCGACTGAACTGAACTGAGTTCATTAAAACGTTTTTTTCAAACCTTGTGTGAGTGAGACAAAACACATCTGTGGGAAGGCTGTGCCTTGGAAGCTACCAGTTCATATCTGTGCTATAATTTTTTTCTTTTATTTCCACATTGATTCTTTCTTTTCTGCCGGGCATCCTATTGATTCTTGTTTCCCAGGCACCGGACTGGGTTCCTTCTTAATCTCAGCCCATCGCAGTATACTTTATCTTTTGTGTTCTTAATAATTAAAGCGTTCCCCTGAACTCTGATATCGATCTGGGTGTTGAGCTCATAAGTGATAATCACATCAGAGAGATGGAAGAGACTCGTGGATGTCTGTCTGGTCAGCCTACCCAGAGTCTTGGATGCCCAGATGAGAGGTGCTTGTGGTCAGGATGATCCAAGAATTGGATTTGGTTCTTTTGGAGTCCTGTGTGGTGGAGATATAGATATTTACTGCTAGGTGGGTATCCATCTGCTCCATCAGGTCCCAGTCCTGCTGCGAGGAGTCTGGGTCCCGAGACTGGTTCTGACTGGTGGGCTGCAAGCACAGTGTGCCATGCCTCACAGTGACCCAGTGGGAGCTTCCCTCCCCACCCCCAGCTCTCTCACCTTTGTCTATGATTGGGGACCGCAGTGTGGAGTCCCCACACAGAGGATGGCTACCTGGGGATGGGCTGAGCTTTGTAACAGAGGGGAAATGCATACTGGCCGTGTATTGGGAGGAGATGGGTGGGGTATGAGCTCTCTCTCGCTCAGGTCCACCCTGCAGAATGAGCATGAGAGCACAAAATTCCCCAGTCACTCAAGTGTACTGTCTTCCCAGTGTGATGTTACCTTTTGAACTGACATTCTGATACTCAAAATAACCTCTTGAATTGAATCAGAAATAAAGATCTCAGTCCTACAGAAAAGGAAGCTGAGGCTAATGATTTGTCTGAAGGTCTAATTCCAAAGTGTGTTCTCTATCCTGTTATACCCTCCTGAGCAGAAATTCAGTGAAAATAGAGCCTATTTACCAACAGAACTAATCAGTAAAGAATTACTGATTCTCACAAGATCGCAGAGCACAGCCCACCCCTGCTTTTGGTTGTTTATTTTTAACCATGAAGAAAAAAGAAGGTACATGGAAGGAAAAAAAATGGAGAGAAACTTAAATCTATAAGGGTGACATGATTCACTTGAAGTAATTTCAGTTTTTCCTCCAGATATGTATGGTCTTGAAGGTCAGAAGAATGAAGCCTGGATTCCTTTGATATCTTATTACAAACTGAATAATCCATCATCTTATTTCTGGCAGCACGAACCATAGACAATTAATGTATTCATGCTTCACAAAATTGTCATCTGCTTTCTTTCTCTCAAAGGGAAAAAAAAAAAAACAAAACAGGATCTCTCTACCTTTGTAAACATTTGTAAGTCACGTTCTTAACTTATGAGAACCAAATAGTTTAGGGCTTACCTTTTCCCTGCTGTTTTGTCTAGTCTTCAGTTAAGAGAGCCTCCTTGGTAGCTCAGCTGGTAAAGAATCTGCCTGCAATGCAGGAGACCCCGGTTCAATTCCTGGGTGGGAATAGGCTGGAGAAGGGATAGCCTACCCACTCCAGTATTCTTGGACTTCCTTGATGGCTCAGTTGATAAAGAATCTGCCTGCAATGTGGGAGACCTGGGTTCAATCCCTGGGTTGGGAAGATCCCTTGGAGAAGGGAACAGCTACCCACTCCAGTATTCTGGTCTGGAGAATCTCATGGACTGTATAGTCCATGGGGTTACAAAAAATTGGACATGACTGAGCGACTTGCACTTTTTCTCTGCTGTTTTTTCTAGTCTTCAGTTAAGAGAAAAGATAATTGAAAACAACTTTTTTTTAACTTGGCACACCTCAAAAATTCTTTCCAAAGTTCTGAGTTTGCAATGAGCCCACCATGATATACATAGCAGGCCTCTTCAACAGGCCACAGGAGCAGGGTGACCGGTGGATGCCCAGCATGACAAGGTCACAGACTGTGTTACAAGAGCGCCATTTCCACATGAAAGTTTCTCTTGCTGTGAGTGAACTCCACACCAGCTGGGGAACCTACATTGATTGTCGTATCATAGGGACATTATGTCATTGAGGTTCAGATGTATAAGAGGCTCAGCAGGCTTCCACATGGGTAAGTTGAGGATGAGGAATGCTGTATTACATTTGTCTGACAGCACAGATCACCAGTTTGCATAGAAGAGAAGCAAGAGCCTGTGTGTGTGTGTAATGGGAGGATGTTTGCAGACTTCATCTTAAGAGTATCCATTTCTCCTCATGGCATTTGATTTGCCACGATTGTGACAAATCTGATGACTGGTCAGTGGATATTCCCCACCTCTCCTGCACAGGCATCCATGGGAAGAATATACCTCCCTGCTCTAGTGGCATTGGACTTGAAATGGCCAAAGAGGGCGGAAGTGGCAATGTCAAGTCCCAAGCCTAGTCCTGAAGAGCTACCATCCATTCTCCTTGTTCTTGTGCTTCTGGTATTCTCATGGAAAAGACAAGATGTGGATAGCTGACTGGTCCCAGATAACAAGAGATATGTGTGACCAGCTTGGGCCTGACCATGGCCTGTGGCCCAGGCCCAACTTGGCTTGAATCAGGCTAGGTGTAAGCACGTAGGTGAGAAGTAAGTGCTTATTATCGTATGTGACTGAGATTCTATGCTTGTGAGTAGTATGGCAGCAGCTCAGTGATTCCAGTATGTCTGCCTTTCCCTGCCTCACTTGCTGTGGGTACAGACAGAATCACAGTACAGGTCCTATGTTTTATTTTGTTAATTCTTACACTTAGTTTTCCCCAAAGGCTCGGCTCCATGCCCTCAGTATTTCTGAAAGCCTCTGGGGATGCCTCGTGTGTCATCACAAACCAGGCCAGAGCAGCTACAGTGTGTCTTTGGGACACCCACAACCTCCCGGCCGACAGGAACCGCATTGCTTTTGGTACACAAGCCTTAGGATGGACTATGTGCCTGTAGAAAAGCTGGAAATTCCCTGTTCCCTGAGCCATGAGATATTTTGTCTTCGGGGCCTGAAGCAGTGCTGCATGTCTGTGAGTCTTGGAAGGTTTGCGAAATCAGTTCTTGGAGTTAAGCAATGTATGCACACGTGCGGCATGCCTGTGAGGCGGTGGTGCACACCCCTGCTCCACTGCTCCCTGATCCCTGGGCGGTGGGCAAGCTGCTTCGCCTCTGCAGAACCAAGCCTTCTCATCTGCTAAATGGGAATAAGAGCTGTGTCCCTAGCCTGGGGCTGTTCTTAGGGTCTGATGAGAAAGTACCTGCCAAACACCCAGAATTGTAAATACTCACATGTCTGTTATTGCCTTCTTTCCCCATTTACACCAGTTTAATAATTAAACTATTACCTTCTCCTCACTCACTTCTAACCCAACTGGGGAAAGCGCTGGAGAGGCAGTGGCCCCGTGATGGGGAAGGTGAACTCTGGATGTGAGAGGCCTGGTGGGAACTTGGACAGGTCACTTAACACTTCCCTGACTCACTTGCCTCAGTGGTTAGTGGAGATAACAATAGTACCCACTGCGTATTAGTTTTGTTTTGCTGCTGTAACAAATGATCACAGGCTTATTGTGGTTGGAAGCAGCACACACTGATTATCCTGTAGTTCCCGAGGACAGAAGACTGAAGTGGGCCCCCTGAACTAAAGTCAAAGCGTTCCTTTGTGGAGGCTACAGGGGAAGATCCGTCTTCTTGCCTTATCCAGCTTCTAGAGGCCACGCATGTTCCGAGCCTCACGGTCCCTCATCCATTTTCATAGTCAGCAGCAATCGGTCAAGCCGCCCCTGTGTTGCTTCACTCTGCCTTCCTCTGACTTTATAAAGGGTCCCTGTGAGGGTACTGGGCCCTGCCTGCGTCATCTGAGATCATCTCATCTTGGCCAGTGGATTCTTAGTCTTAATTCCTAAATTCCCTTTTTGTCATTAATGAAACATATTCACAGGTTTGGGGCATTGGCATGGGACATCGTCATGAGACCTACCTCACTCTTCCTTGGGTCTCATGATGATTAAATAGATGTAAAACATTTGGGACAGAGTCTGGCACGTGGTGAGCCTCATATAAAGACTGGCTATTAAGACTTGCACACACAAGTCAAGAATATCCGAGTTACTGCTGCAGGGCTAGATTGTAGAGTGTGAGACTCAGACAAGGAGCCACATGGGTTTCTACATGTTCTCCTTTGAACTGAATTTCCACATCAGCTCACAGGCAGAAGCCCTGAACATGCTCAGACCTTTCCTTCCAGACCACGCTGCATGCTAAGAGGGCAGGAGAGGAGATGGAGAGAGAATGAAGACGGGTCAGGGGGCTACAATACACCTACCCTGTCTCAACAACCAGGTGTCTCACTTCCACTTTTGTGGGAAGAAGTCAAGAGAACAGTACTTCTGGGAGAGGAGAAGATCTTATATTATGGGTCATCCAAAATTCAGGGAGAGAAAGAACGTGTTTTTGCCAATGATTCCACTGTTCATGCTGCCGGGTTGGGGACGCACCACCCCTCCATCTGTCTCCCCATCTCTTAAGCCAGCTGCCCAGGACTGAAGCTGCTCTTGCCCCCTTCTAATGAAATAAAGGCTTTAATACAAATCATTTACATTAAATTGGCTTCTCTTAGGTACACCTGCTAGTTTGTAAAAGTGCCCGGACACGGTGATTGATGAACGCCAGTTGTAACGAAGCCTAGGCAGATTCATTTCGATGTTTGGCAAAACTAATACAATATTGTAAAGTTTAAAAATAAAATAAAATTAAAAAAAAAGGAAGAAGCAAATAATGACACTAACAATTGGCCACAGTCTCTCTCTCTCCTCTTCCTCTCCCTCCCTCCCCCTTTCTTTCCTGTCACTGCTTCTTTTTTATCAGTTGGATATACTGACGAAGATTTGTTGAAATACAAACTATGCCTCATATCATGTTTAGGTTTAGAAATAGAAGCACATTGATTTGGTTTAGATTCACTGTAAATTGAAGAAAAAGGAGGGGGGTGCTGGCAAATTGTGGTGACCTGCTCAGAAAACACTGAGAGAATGACGACCCAAAGGTGAGAATAAAGAACCGTGCAGAAAATTTATTTTCAGTTCCATTTTGTCAGTTTACAAATTATCATAATCTCCTACTCTGGCCTTTTAAATGATGTTATGGTGTAATCTAAACCACGATTATCGAAAATGAATTTGCATTTCAGATGGCAAAACACAGACTCGTATAATAAAACAATGCAACACTTATACCTTTTTATTGAATGAAAACTCCAACTTAAGCTGGAGAATGGCGAGGAACGAAAGCTGTTCGCCTCTTGTTTTGTTTTGTTTTGTTTTGTTTCCTTTTCTCAAAGTTCAGACTTTGTTGATTAATCAGATAAGTGGAAGTTTTGTTTTTTTTTAACTTACTAGGTGGTAAATTCTATTTTGAAAATCAGCACAGGTAAAAGATTTACTACATAATATCTGAAAAATATAAGGAGTTTTGCTATCCAAGGCTACTGTTTGTTAGTTCTTTTTAGTTATAGCCAAACCATTCTAGGGCTTCCCCAGTGGCTCAGCAGTAAAGAATCTGCCTGCAGTACAGGAGACGAGACTGGGGTTTGATCCCTGGGTCAAGAAGATGGCTTGGAGGAGGAAATGGCAACCCACTCCAGGATTCTTACCTGGAGAATCCCCTGGACAGAAGAGCCTGGCAATTTACAGTCCATGGGGGTGCAAAGAGTTGAACATGACTGAGTGAGCATGCACACCCCTCTAACAGGGAGTGTCCCAGCTTGGCTTCGTACCAACCCTTCTCAGCAATGGTAGCTCTTGTGGGCTGAATGTTTGAGTCCCCCAGATTCATATGTGGAAGCCAAAACCTCCAGTGTGGCTACATTGGGAATAAGGGAGGAATTAAGGTCAGGTGGCCCTTGCCTGTTAGAACAAGACCCAGTTTCCCCCTCGGTCAGTCTCTCCCATCAGGAAGCTTCCATAAGCCTCTTATCCTTCTCCATTAAAGGGCAGACAGACTGAAAACCACAATCACAGAAAACTAACCAATCTGATCACATGGACCACAGACTTGTCTAACTCAATGAAACTATGAGCCATGCTGTGTAGGGCCACCCAAGACGGACGGGTCATGGTGGAGAGTTCTGACAAAACATGATCCACTGGAGAAGGGAATGGCAAACCGCTTCAGTGTTCTTGCCTTGAGAACCCCATGAACAGTATGTAAAGGCAAAAAGACAGGACACCGAAAGATGAACTCCCCAGGTCGGTAGGTGCCTGATATGCTACTGGAGATCAGTGGAAAACTAGCTCCAGAAAGAATGAAGAGACAGAGCCAAAGCAAAACAACACCCAGTTTTGGATGTGACTGGTGATGGAAGTAAAGTTCAATGCTGTGAAGAGCAATATTGCGTAGGAACCTGGAATGTTACATCCATGAATGAAGGCAACTTCAAAGTGGTCAAACAGGAGATGGCAAGAGTGAACCTTGACATTCTAGGAATCAGCGAACTAAAATGGACTGGAGTGGGTGAATTTAACTCAGATGACCGTTATATCTACTACTTTGGGCAAGAATCCCTTAGAAGAAATGGAGTGGCCATCATAGTAAACAAAGGAGTCCGAAATGCAGTACTTGGATGCAACCTCAAAAATGACAGAGTGATCTCTGTTCATTTCCAAGGGAAACCATTCAATATCACAGTAATCCAAGTCTATGCCCCAACCAGTAATGCTGAAGAACCTGAAGTCAAACGGTTCTGTGAAAACCTACAAGACCTTTTAGAACTAACACCCAAAAAAGATGTCCTTTTCATTACAGGGGACTGGAATGAAATACCTGGAGTAACAGGTAAATTTGGCCTTGGAGTACAGAATGAAGCAGGGCAAAGGCTAACAGAGTTTTTCCAAGAGAATGCACTGGTCATAGCAAACACCCTCTTCCAACAACACAAGAGAAGACTCTACACATGGACATCAGCAGATGGTCAATACCGAAATCAGATTGATTATATTCTTTGCAGGCAAAGATGGAAAAGCTCTATATAGTCAACAAAAACAAGACCGAGAGTGGACTGTATCTCAGAACATGAACTCCTTATTGCCAAATTCAGAATTAAATTGAAGAAAGTAGGGAAAACCACTAGACCATTCAGGTATGACCTAAAACAAATCCCTTACAATTATATAGTGGAAGTGAGAAATAGATTCAAGGGATTAGATATGATAGACAGAGTGCCTGAAGAACTATAGCCAGAGGTTCATGACATTGTATAGGAGACAGGGATCAAGACCATCCCCAAGAAAAAGAAATGCAAAAAGGCAAAACGGTTGTCTGAGGAGGCCTTACAAATAGCTGAGAAAAGAGAAGTGAAAGGCAAAGGAGAAAAGGAAAGATATACCCATTTGAATGCAGAGTTCCAAAGAATTGCAAGGAGAGATAAGAAAGCCTTCCTCAGTGATCAATGCAAAGAAATAGAGGAAAACAATAGAATGGGAAAGACTTGAGATCTCTTCAAGAAAATTAGATACCAAGGGAACACTTCATGCAAAGATGGGCACAATGAAGGACAGAAATTATATGGACCTAACAGAAGCAGAAGATATTAAGAAGAGGTGGCAAGAATTCACAGATGAACTGTACAAAAAAGATCTTCACAACCCAGATAACCACGATGGTGTGATCACTACCTAGAGTCAGACATCCTGGAATGAGAAGTCAAGTGGGCTTTAGCATCACTACAAACAAAGCTAGTGGAAGTGATGGAATTCCAGTTGAGCTACTTCAAATCCTAAAAGATGATGCTGTGAAAGTGCTGCACTCAAGTGCCAACAAATTTGGAAAACTCAGCAGTGGCCACAGGACTGGAAAAGGTCAGTTTTCATTCCAGTCCCAAAGAAAGGCAATGCCAAAGAATGCTCAAACTACTGCACAATTGCACTCATCTCACACGCTAGCAAAGTAATGTTCAAAATCCTCCAAGCCAGGCTTCAACAATATGTGAACTATGAATTTCCAGATGTTCAAGCTGGTTTTAGAAAAGGCAGAGGAACCAGAGGTCAAATTGCCAACATCCGTTGGATCAAGAAAAAAGCAAGAGAGTTCCAGAAAAACATCTACTTCTGCTTTATTGTCTGTGCCAAAGCCTTTGACTGTGTGGATTACAACAAACTGTGGAAAATCCTTCAAAAGATCAGAATACCAGACCACCTAACCTGCCTCCTGAGAAATCTGTATACAGGTCAAGAAGCAACTGGACATAGAACAGCAGACTGGTTCCAAATTGAGAAAGGAGTACATCAAGGCTGCATATTGTCACGCTGCTTATTTAACTTATATGCAGAGTACATCACGCTAAATAATGGGCTGGAAGAAGCACAAGCTGGAATCAAGACTGCCGGGAGAAATATCAATAACCTCAGATATGCAGATGACACTACCCTTATGGCAGAAAGCAAAGAATTGAACTCAACATTCAGAAAACTAAGATCATGGCATCTGTTCCATCACTTCATGGCAAATAGATGGGGAAACAGTGGCAGACTTTATTTTTTGGGGGTCCAAAATCATTGCAGATGGTGACTGCAGCCATGAAAATCAAAGATGCTTGCTTGCTCCTTGGAAGAAAAGTTATGAACAACCTAGACAGTTTATTTAAAAGCAGAGACATTTGCCAACTAAGGTCCGTCTAGTCAAGGCTATGGTTTTTCCATTGGTCATGCATGGATGTGATAGTTGGACTATAAAGATAGCTGAGCACAGAAGAATTGGTGCTTTTGAACTGTGGTGTTGGAGAAGACTCTTGAGAGTCCCTTGGACTGCAAGGAGGTCCAATCAGTCCATCCTAAAGGATATCAGTCCTGGGTGTTCATTGGAAGGACTGATGCTGAGGCTGAAACTCCAATACTTTGGCCACCTG
>NW_011494615.1:9617864-9619324 GCF_000754665.1 Bison bison bison
TTGGACTGCAAGGAGGTCCAATCAGTCCATCCTAAAGGATATCAGTCCTGGGTGTTCATTGGAAGGACTGATGCTGAGGCTGAAACTCCAATACTTTGGCCACCTGATGTGAAGAGGTGACTCATTTGAAAAGACCGTGATGCTGGGAAAAATTAAAGACAGGAGGAAAAGGGGACAACAGAGGATGAGATAGTTGGATGGCATCACCGACTCGATGGACGTGAGTCTGAGTGAACTCCGGGAGTTGGTGATGGACAGGAGGCCTGGTGTGCTGTAGTCCCTGGGGTCGCAAAGAGTCAGACACGACTGAGTAAATGAACTGGACTGTGAGTCAGGTGAGGTCGGGTGGGGGCCTGATTTGAGGGGATTAGTGACCTTGTAGGAAGAGAAACCTGAGAGTGAGCCCTCTCTGCCTCTGCACACACAGCAGGGGACCCATGGGAATAGGGCTAGATGTCAGCTGGTCACACACCAGGAAGGCCGCTCCTCCCAGGAGCCAGCCGTGCTAGCACCTTGATCTGGGGCTTCTGCCTGTGAGGAAAGATGTGTCTTTTGCTTGAGCTGCCTGGTCTGTGGTGTTCACTGTGGCCACCCGAACAGACCCCCACCCCCAACACATCGTTTCCTGAAGCCTCTATAGCAGGCTTTGCTCCTCAGCCCCTGGGTGATATGTGTCTGTTCCAGGCAGAGATTTTAGGCTTAGTATGGTGTACCGTGCTGTCCCTTCACCCAAGAGAGTGACTGTGGAAGCGTGTGTGGAGATGGAAGCGTATCTGCCTCCATCCTGAGGAGGGAGGTGGTGAGTGGAACCACACCCCCACCGCCAAGTTGGATCTGTGGCCCGAGAGAGGAGAGAAGCAGGCATTTGTCGTGTTAACCATGGGGTTTGGGGAGCTTGTTCCTACAGCCTTACATGACCTGCCCTGAAGGATACAGCATCTCAAGGGTGGCATTTTAAACAGATAATAAAGGAGCTAATTTGTGGCTTTCCATTTCAAACATCTGAAGCCCAGATGTACATACAACACGTTTGAAAGACCAGCTGGTGATCCCAGCCATCATCTGCCACACTCAGCGAGGGTCTTCTGGTGTCAGAGGGAGAAAATATGGAGAGCTAAGGGGAAAGTAAAGAGCTTAGATGCCACTGTGTCCCTGAGTCCTCATCCTCTATCCGTGTCTTTGCAAGGTGGAAAATTCCTCTAGAAACCCCAGTGGGGTCTGGAGATTGAAGATCTGAAAGGATTTGTGTCCCATCTTTGGAAAAACCCCAGCCTCAGCTTGATGAGAAGACATGTCTTCAATGCATGGTGAGTTGACTCTCTTCACAGAGTTCTCACACCTTCAGTGACCTCTAGGGTCAAGAGATGAGGTCCATGAGCTCAGCACAGGCATGGAAATCATAGAAGGTGTGCGGGGAGGCCTGCCTGCCCCAGCAAGGCCTTCTGTTGGGGGTGGAGAGG
>NW_011494615.1:9619424-9649182 GCF_000754665.1 Bison bison bison
ACGTTCCCCATCACTTCCCATTTCAGGCCCCATTTCAGCCTTGTTGCGTTACCTGTGCTTCCCCCACATCTAACCAGTGGTTCTGGGACCCTGTGCCTTTGCATCTGCTTGCCTTCTGCCTTCCTTGTTTGACTGAAACATAATGATCCATCCCTTGAGATCTAATAGACTTGTCACCTTCTTTGAGAAACAGTTCCTGTTTCATCAGGTCATCAATCATTTCTTTAGCCACAGATGTACCCAACATTGGCCATCGCGGTGGCTCAGCAGTAAAGAATCTGTCTGGGATGCAGGACACAGAGAGGACCTGGGTTTGATCCCTGGATCGGGAAGCTCCCCTGGAGTAGGGAATGGCAACCCACTCCAGTATTCTTGCCTTGAGAATCCCATGGACGGAGGAGCCTGCTGAGCTACACTCTGTGGGGTCACAAACAGTCAGACACCACTACAGCGGCTTAGCACACATGTACCTAACATTTACCTCTGCTCAACAAAATTCAATAGATGCTTCTAGAACAGTGACTCTGCCAGGCACTGCAGTCGCCACAGGGTAAAGAGAGGTGAGCAGAGCAAACAGAGGTCTGCTCTTGGGCCCCCATTCCGCTTCCTGTTGCTGCGTAGAAGATCACCACAATACCTAGTCTGTGAAGCCATCTCCCCTCTGATGGCTTCCGTGGGTCAGGAGGCAGAGAGACCCCAGCTGGGACACTGAGCCCAGGGCCCTTGTGGAGTCACGGTTAAATGGGAGCTGCAGCTGGCACAGCACGGGAAGGGCTGGTGGAGCATCTGTCAGCTGCCGGCCGTCTCATCTCTTCTCCTGTGGTCTGGAAGCCTCTCCATGCGGCCGCTCTGCAGGGGCCGTCTGGCCTTCCTCTCAGCATGGTGTCCTCAGGGCCGTCAGACCGTTTGCTTGGCAGCTCAAGGCTTTACGACTGAGGATTCCAGAAGACACGGCAGAGGTTATGTGGCCTTTTAGGACTTAACTTGGAAAGTCCCACTTTGTCACTTTCTGCTGCATTTTTGCAGCTGAAAATAAGTCACTAGCCTGCCCAGATTTAAGGGAAGGAGAATTAGGTTCTGCTTTTTGATGGGGAACTGCGAGGTTCTAGATGAGCATGTGAAATGGGAGATGTTGTTAGAACTTTCTTTGGAAAATAGTCTGACACTTGCCATACTTGAATGCGTGCCCGCCTCTTTTGCTAAGCTATCAGCTGATTTAGGCTAGGAGTTGGAGCTCACTCTCTCTTCTCAGAATTTAGCTCTGAGCAAACTAGAAGAGAAAGACGCTCAGTGTTTTGGAATGAATCAATGAATTGTCCATTCTTTCTCTAAGTTCAGAGAACCCTATTTATGTCTGTTATTTTAATTGAGAAAATGAACACTTCTAAAAGGATAATTTAGTTTCTCAATTTTCCTGTAGGTTTTTTTTTTTTAACTTAGGCATTAAAATCAAACCTGTAACAATATTTTAAAATAATGATCCTCCAATTGAAATAAGTAGATTAATTTAAAAAGTCAAATCTGTAAAATGTATATAGTGCACTTGATGTGGACACAAAGCTTATTGTTTCCTCCTAGTCCTTCTGAGGACTCTGGATCTTCATGGCAGTTTCAAGAACTATGGCTGTCAGATGAAAATAGCCAGTGCACTCCAAAGGGTTAAGATTTCAACAGAATGCAGGCCTCCCCAGTCTAGATGCTCCTCTGCTTCGGAACCCCAACCTGTCTTTCCGTGACTCACTTAGCTCTTTATCCTGGAAAGTTGCACCAGGGAGACTCTTGATCGGATCTCTGAGAGTTGCCTGAGCGACCATCACACTCCAAGAATTTGCTTGAGCTGCTTCATTAGAGAACAGATCCAAGATGCCCTAACACAGTTTTACAGACACAATCTGACGGAAGGGTGTGAGCAGTGCCTTGGGGCACAGATGCCTCTGACTCCGCTCCTCTCCCACACCAAGAACGATGCTGGTGAAGAGCTGTCTCATTACATACAAACTCATCGGGCAGGTGCTGGGTGCTTGTTTGCTGATACAGACAGCTCTATCTCTTTGCAAAAAGCTGCTATAGGTGGTATTTTGTTTCCTCAGTCGCCCAAGCTTGCCTCATTTATTACAGTATGTCATTTGTGTATTATGATGATAGAAATTGTAGATGCCGATGGTAGCTTCCATTGAGGTCTTGGCCTGAGCACTTTATTTACCCTCCTCCACTGAGGCTGAAAATACATTGTAATGTTAATATCCTCATCCCCATTTGGAGGTTCAGAGACTGGGTTAAAATTTGCCCAAGAGGTTGGAAGCAGCCAGGCTGCATTCAGACCTTCTAGTGCCCAACTCCCAAGTGTACGAGGGCCCAGCTTTCCTTTGGTCTCTGGGTGGTTAGTGGCTGGGGGGGGGTCGGCGGCCCGTCCTGCCCCTGTGCCCACAGGCTCCCCTCTGGCCATCGACTGCACTCATTTCCTGGCCTGTGTCTGTGACCGTCCTGTTGCCTGGAAGAGGAGAGTGAAGTGGCCCCCACCATGAGCTTGCCCGCTGCTCCCTGCCATGGATGCTGGCGGCTGATGCTGGCGGAGCTCGTACCTGGAGGCAGGCGGGCGGGGGTCAACTTGGCCAGTCGCCTCAGAAGTCAGCAAGGGAGATGCAGCCTCTTCAGGCTTAAAGAGCTCATGGCTTGAAGAGAGGAGAGTGTGATCTGAGTCCCTTGAGATCTGTCTCCTTTTTGGAGGCTCCTGAGCATATCGTGGGGCCCCTCGGAGCCTCAGTTTTCTTGTTGAAAAAGGAGTCAGTGATACCTGACTTGCCTTCCTCTCTGGGTTACTGTGAAAATCAAACTCCTTAGCTCTAGAGAGAGTGCTTTGTGAATTGTAAAGCTGCACCTAACAGGGTGATTTTTATCATAGCAGGGTGGTCTCCTCGCAGAGCATGCTGCCACATGGGAGGGGCTGGTGCAAGGTGAAGGGAGGGATGTGCCTTCATGAGGATGCTGCCAGGGACGTTTCTCAGATGTGCGTTTCGGTGCTGTCGTTGTTGGGGGAGCAGGGAGGGGTAGTGGGTGGGTGACACACCAAAGCTGAAGAAGCAAAAGTATTAACAAAGGGAGTCCTACTAATGGTGTGCGTGTGTGTTTGTGTGCTTGGTCACCAGTCGTGTCCGACTCCTGGTGACCCTGTAAACTGTTGCCTGCCAGGCTCCTCTGTCCATGGGATCATCCTGGCACGAATACTGGAGTGGGTTGCCATTTCCTTCTCTGGGGTACTAATCGTGTATGAGCATGGAAATAAGAACTTTGTCAGTACATGAAAAGGGTATTACAGTACATGTGTCTTTCACGCATCCCATCCTCAGAATGCTTTCAGAGGCCTGCACTGTGCAAGCACACAAGTTTTTTCTAAGAAAATGTTTAGATAACTGTTCACATAAAGTAGTTTATTTATATACAAATATTTAGAAGGATACTTAGAAAAAAGATAAACATGTGATGTTAAGTTGGCCACTGCCACGATTTCCAAAGACGTTAAATTAATTTAAAGTTAATTAGAGGTGTGGGATTGCAGGACTGGCTTGTGTAACACCCTGTGTTGTGAAACCTGGTGGCTGGTCTTGGTGGGAAGACAACCCTCAACCGTGCTGGCTCCTTCCCGCATTCCTCCTCGCTCTCATGCCACTTCGTCCTCACTAGCCCCCAGGAAGCTGATTTTCTTTTTGAGCAGGAGCCATGGAGGAGGGTGTCCTTCCCTTGTCACTGAGCTCAGAGCTTAGGCACAGATTCTGTGCTGGTTTGTCCCCCCTGGGGGGTTTCTTCTGCAACCTTAGGTGGGTCTGCAGCGCTTAAAGGGCATTGTGCCTGGAAGGTTTGCTTAGGCCCGTCCTCCTGCTGGAAGGGTAGTTGAAACAGTGCAGACAAGGCTAGCGCTCAAGAACCCTCTGTGTTTCTGAGCCCAGGCTTTTCTTGCTTATGAACCAGAGGCCCTGTCTCGGGTCTGCCTTCCTATCATACCTTTGTAACCTCAGGGGCTTTCCCACTGGCATCTCACTGATTTTTATGAACAAGGTGGTAATCCAGCCGTATCTTCTGCTATCCACAGATTCCAATATTTAAGCCCTGACTGTGGCTGGCTGTCCAGACATCTGTTTTCTCCCCGTGTTAGTCAGGGTAGGCTAACTGCTATAACAATCCCCACATTTTGGTGGCTTAGCATAACTGTTTATTTGTAAAGTCCAGTTGGATGTTCCCGGCCAGTGAGCAGCCGTCTGAGTGGTCTTATCAGGATCCAGGCTCCTTCAGTTCTGCGGTTCTGCCTCCTGTAAGGCCTTCATTCAGCCATGGGGCAGGAAGGAGGTGAGGTGCTGCAAGGGGTTGGCGGGGTAGAGGGGCATCTTCGGGGACCTTGGAGCCTGTATCCCTTGTGTGTGTGCGTGTTCAGACCCTTCAGTCGTGTCCGACTCTTTGCGACCCTATGGACTATAGCCCGCCAGGCTCCTCTGTCCATGGAGGCTCCAGGCAAGAGTGGGTTGCCATGCTGTCCTCCAGGGGATCTTCCCGACCCAGGGATTGAACCGTTGCTTGCATTGCAGGCAAATTCTTTACCGCTGAGCCACCAGGGAAGCCCCCATATCCCTTGGGCCCTATCCATACCTGTCAGTCCAACCTCTAGCTGCCAGGACCACTTCCCAAATCTTTCCCAGGGGAGAGCAGCTGATGGTGACATGTGGTAAGAATATTGGAAATGTGAGGCAGGGCAGATGAGCCAGAAGGCTGGTGACAGAGGTAGCGGTCAGACCATGAAGGGACTTGTGTGACCAACCAGCGGCAGTGAACACCAACCTCTAGGCACCTGGAGAGCCAGTGAGGAATTTTAATGATTAAGCATTTAAAGTTTAAGCAAAATACACTATCCTAAGCATGTATGAGAATATTCATCATGATATAGATGACATATATATATATGTCATCTATCTTCAGAGAAACCGTTACCCAAAGTTCCCATATGAAGTTTCACACGAGTGAATTTCAGTTAAATCACAAAAATTCCAATGGCTTAGCTTGAGCCCAGTGCAGACATTGCCCCAGGCCAACAGCTGGTCTGTGACAGAGCTGGGATAGACCACTGATCTCTGAATATCCAACACAGTCACATCTGCCTCTATATTGACTCTTGGGTCAACTAACTGGGGAAGGACAAGCCAGCCATACGTTATGGGAATTACATGCTTTTGTGTGCGAACCTTTAAAAGGCGGATGGCTTGACAAGCAGGTGACCGAAGGTGAGAAGCCTCAGAAGTCCTCGAGTACTGGGTCCTTCCCTTGCTCCTCCGAATCCTAGTTCCACTGCATGTGCTCCTGTCTTGCTTCCAATCAGATCCTGGCTTTTCTCTTCTCCTGATTTGCATCTCTATCTCTCATCCTCAGCACCAGCTTTTTCTTGTGTTATTTGTTAGGTTTATCCAGGCTTGTCCCAGCTCTAGATCTGTACCCTCCTCATCCTATTCTGGATGACTGGGAGGACCTACCCACCTCGGTGCCTTGAGGCACCTGTCACCTGACCCAGGCTGCATCCGTATTGAAAAATTCAGACAGAACTCAAGAACACTTGACCTGGGGCTCAGAGGCAAGTTCTGGCCTGGCTTTGTCACTAAAATTCAGTGATACCACACAGGATGCTTCAGTTGTCTGGATTCAGTTTTATTTAAAACAACTGAAAAAAAAATTATAGTGTAGGAAATAGGCCTAATTATCTCAAGGGCTTTGTATTATTTAGGACTCATATTAATAATTACAAGTGATGTGTGTGTGTTAGTTGCTCAGTCATGTCTGACTCTTAGTGACCCCATGGACTGTAGCCTGCCAGTCTCCTCTGTCCTTGGAATTTTTCAGGCAAGAATACTGGAGTGGGTTACCCTGCTCTCCAGGGGATCTTCCCCACCAGGAATTGAACCCAGGTCTCCTGCATTGCAGATGGATTCTTTACTGTTTGAGCCACCAGGGAAGCCCCACAGATGATAGAAAACCCAATCCAAACTGGTTTGAGTGATTAAGTGGACTTGGCTCATGTAACCAAAAGGCACATGGTTTGAGGTGGTTTCAGACATGGCTGCATTCAGGGTTCAAACAGTGTCTCCTGTGGGTGGTTCCCATCACCCCTTGGCTCTGCTGGCTGATATCCTAGCTTTATTTTCAATATCCAAGTTATGGAAGGAGAACGGCAGTGGCTTCAAGCCTAATATTTTCTCCTTTTCAAGTGGAAAGAAGAGAACAATGAAATACTTTCTCAAGTTAAAAAAAAAAACAATCTAGTTGTTTGCTATTAGTTCTGAGTGACGTGCCCATCCATGATTCCATCATAGTGGAGTGGCTGTACTGTGAGGATTGGCTTGACCTGGGTCACGGGCTGCACCCCTTAGGCTGGTGGCATGACCCTGCCTAACCTCTCAAACTGAAGTGGGTGACCCAGAGGTCTTCGAACAAAAGCAGAGACTGTGGGCAGAAGGGGATGGAAGCTGGAGAGACAAGGAGAAAACATCTCTGCAAGTTCCTTTTTCCTCTGGAGGTCTCTGATTTCTAGCTCCGGCTCATGCTTTTGCTGAACTGTTTCTAAAAGGTTTAGATGGGTGATATTGTGGACTCCATGTTGGCATTGGAATTAGGAGCCTGGGGGTCGAGTCCTCCCTCCCCCAGCTATGTGACTGAGCAAGGTACCCCTCTTCCCAGAGCCTCAGCATCCTTATCTACCAAAGGAAGATTCTGGACACAGTCCTCCCAAATACTTTGTCAGCTCTAATATGCTGGTTTCTTTGAAAGTCCATATTGTTCATTTAGGGCTTCCCTGATGGTTCAGACAGTAAAGAATATGCCTGTAATACAGGAGACCGAGGTTTGATCCCTGGGTTGGGAAGATCCCCTGGAGAAGGGAATGGCTACCCACTCCAGGATTCTTACCTGGAGAATTCTATGGACAGAGGAGCCTTGTAGGCTATAGCCCGTGGGCTTGCAAAGAGTTGAACATGACTGAGCGACTAATGCACACACACTGTTCAATTAAATGCCCATCCAGAAGGGAGAGGCAGTCAAAAAGAATTTCCCCACTGGGATGAAAGCTTTAGCAATGAAAGATGTCAATGTAAATTCCTTCCTGTGTGCTGTTTTCCTTCTTGTACTTAATAGAACACAAAAGCACTACATTTTAACTAGGAGTTTTACTGCTCTCTTGGTTAATCTTGCAGTGAAATTATACTATTGCATTTGGGACCACATCCCATATTCCCATAACAATAGCCTGGATAAGCCTTAAGAACAGAAAAGTGATGATCGTTAATATAAAATTTACTGGAAACCCATTCTTCTAAACACTTTGCCCTTCCTTTAAAGAAATTGCTTTATTGAAAAAAGTTTAATCCATCTGATCATGATTTAGTTTCTATTGACTCATCATTTTTCGTTGGCAGAAGTGATTTAACTTCCAAAAAGTATTTAAGGAGTAACTTGACCATTTTTTCCTGCCAGCAAATAGAAAATCGCATTTTATTTTTCCTGTGAACAAATGGATTTTAAACCTGAAGTTTCTAGTCCAAAGATATGAATGCTTGGGCTGATTTAAACAGAAAAAAATGTCGTGTTCTCTTGGTTCAGCAAAGAAGCAATGGTAATATCCAGCCGGAAGACTCTGGTACCTCTGTGGTCGTTGTTCCTGGCTGTGTGTCCTGAAGAGGGGGTCCCCTGCCACGTTCAGAGCGTCACTGCTGCAGGGGACGTCCTTGTCCTCCTCACACCTGCGAGACCTCGTGGCATTTCCTTCTGTTTTGTGCCTGGGTGCACGCGGCCGCCATCACCACTGGGTAATAAGAGCAAGCACTCCACGTGTTGTTACCCACACAGCTGTGCTCTAGAAATGAGCCTGTGAAGGTGGGTGGGGAAGCCGGTGGGGAAGACACTAGGAAGAGAAGCAGCCTGTGGCTCAGAGACCTCGGATCAGGCCTTGCTGCAGCACTGTCTGGCTGTGGGACGCTGTGCAGGTCACTGACCCCACTTATGGTTTAGTTTCCTCAGATGAGGACACTGGGCTCCACCCACAGTTCTTAGCTCATGAATGGAGAACGAGCCTCAGTTCAGTTCAGTCGCTCAGTCGTGTCCGACTCTTTGTGACCCCATGGACTGCAGCATGCCAGGCCTCCCTGTCCATCACCAACTCCTGGAGTTTACTCAGAATCATGTCCATCGCATCTGTGATGCCATCCAATCACCTCATCCTCTGTCATCCCCTTCTCCTTCTGCCTTCAATCTTTGCCAGCATCAGGGTCTTTTCCAATGAGTCAGTTCTTCACATTAGGTGGCCAAACTATTGGAATTTCAGCTTCAGCATCAGTCCTTCCAATGGATATTCAGGACTGATTTCCTTCAGGATGGACAGGTTGAATCTCCTTGCAGTCCAAGCGACTCTCAAGAGTCTTCTCCAACACCACAGTTCAAAAGCATCAATTCTTGGGCACTCAGCTTTCTTTATAGTCCAACGCTCACATCCATACATGACTACTGGAAAAACCATAGCTTTGACTAGACAGACCTTTGTTGGCAAAGTAATGTCTCTGCTTTTTAATATGCTGTCTAGGTTGGTCATAGATTTTCTTCCAAGGAGCAAGCATCTTTTAATTTCATGGCTGCAGTCACCATCTGCAGTAATTTTGGGGCCCCCAAAATCAAGTCTCTCACTGTTTCCATTGTTTCCCCATCTTTTCGTCATGAAGTGATGGGACCAGATGCCATGATCTTAGTTTTCTGAATGCTGAGTTTTAAGCCAACTTTTATCTCTCTTCTTTCACTTTTGTCAAGAGATTCTTTAGTTCCTCTTCACTTTCTGCCATAAGGGTGGTGTCATCTGCATATCTGAGGTTATTGATATTTCTCTCAGCAATCTTGATTCCAGCTTGTGCTTCATCCAGCCCAGCATTTCACATGATGTACTCTGCATATAAGTTAAATAAGCATGTTGACAATATACAACCTTGATGTACTCCTTTGCAATCTGATGTTTCATGTCCAATTCCAACTGTTGCTTCTTGACTGCTTCTTGACCTGCATACAGATTTCTCAGGAGGCAGGTCAGGTGGTCTGGTATTCCCATCTCTCTAAGAATTTTCCACAGTTTGTTGTGATCCACACAGTCAAAGGCTTTGAGCCTCAAGAGGTTACTATTAATAGTATGGTAAACATACATCTCAGTACATTGATTTGGATTTGAAATAAATCTATTTTTTCCTCTAAATGAACTTTTTTTCTTATTGAAGTATAGTTGATTTACAGTGTTGTATTGGTTTCCGATTCAGGTTTATATATATATATATATATATATTTACACATATATTCTTCCCCCCCCAGTGGTAAAGAGTCCACCTGCCAATGCAAGAGACTCAAAAGTCACAGGTTCAATTCCTGGGTCAGAGAGATCTCCTGGAGTAGGAAATGGTAAACCACTCCAGTATTCTTGCCTGGGAAATCCCATGGACAGAGGAGCCTGGTGGGCTACAGTCCATGGAGTTGCAGAGTTGGCTACCACTGAGCACGCATGCACTGCACCATTATATAGATATGTCCTTTATTAGATTCTTTTCCCTTATAGGTTATTATAAATATTAAATATAGTCCTCTGTTCTATACAGTAGGACCTTGTTTATCTGTGATGTATATGGTAGTGTGTATATGTTAATCCCGAAGTTTTAATTTATCTCTCTCCTTTCTCCCCTTTTGTAAACATGTTTGCTTCTATGTCTAAGAGTCTATTTCTGTTTTGTAAATAAGTTCATTTGTATAATTTTTTAAGATTCCACATATAAATGATATCACATGATATTTGAATTTGCATTTCTCCCCTGATGAGCAGTGTTGAGCATCTTTTCATGTGCTTGTTAGTCATCTGTATATCTTCTTTAATATATATTTGTATTTATTTATATATAGGTATATTCAGGTTTTCTGCCCATTTTTAAGTCAGGTTATTTCTCTTTTTGATAAGCTGCTTATATATTTTGGATATTAACCCCTTATTGGTCATATTATTTGCAAATATTTTCTCCCATTCAGTAGGTTGTCTTTTTGCTTTGTCAGTGAATAAAGAATATGTGCAATAGATACATGATGAAATATTGATCAGCCATAAAACGGATGAAATTGTGCCATTTGCAACAACATGGATGGACTTAAAGGGTATTATACTTAGTGAAATAAGTCCCACAGAGAAAGGCAAATACTGTTACCACTTATATGTGGAATCTAAAATCTAAACCGAATGAATGAATATAACAGAACAGCAGCAGATTCACAGAAAAAGAGAACCAATCAGTGATGACAGTAGGAAGAGGGGAGGGGGAAGAACAAGAGAGGGGTAGGGGATTAGGAGGTAAAACTATTATGTATAAAATGAATGCTCTACAAGGTGTATTGTACAGCACAGGGAATATAGTCAATATCTTATAGTAACTTTAAGTGGAGTATAATCTAAAAAATATTGAACCACTATGTTATATGTCTGAAGCTAATAGAATACTGTAAATCAACTCTGCTGCTGCTGCTGCTGCTGCCGCTAAGTCACTTCAGTCCTGTCCGACTCTGTGCGACCCCATAGATGGCAGCCACCAGGCTCCCCCGTCCCTGGGATTCTCCAGGCAAGAACTCTGGAGTGGGTTGCCATTTCCTTCTCCAACGCATGAAAGTGAAGAGTGAAAGCGAAGTCGCTCAGTCGTGTCCGACTCTTAGCAACCCCATGGACTGCAGCCCACCAGGCTCCTCCGTCCATGGGATTTTCCAGGCAAGAGTATTGGAGTGGGGTGCCACTGCCTTCTCCGAAAAACTATACTTCGACTAAAAAAATAAAATTCTCAGTTTGATTCTTAGTTCAATTTCCGTGACTTCCTTGGCCTTTTGACTCTTATTTGTTGATTCAGTATCTCTGAGCCAGATCAGGACTGTTGTGTTTAAAATACACGCAGACAGTATCACACACAGATACTACCAAATGGAAACAGTGTCCATTTGGGTTGGTTGTGGCCTTGCTGGGGATGCTTCTGTCTCAGAGTCGTCTTCTCTGAGGCTGCCGGGCATGGGCAGGAGGCTCATGCAGGAAGATGTTTCTGGGCCGCCCTTGGCACTGAGCAGGAGCCTTATGTGTCTACAGCTAATACTTGCCCATCCATATTTCTAGCGACTGTCTACACATTTACTAAATGTCCTTTCTAGTTAGTAAGATGGAATGTTTATTTTTCCAGTTTAGCTGAAGGCAGAATTCAGATGATAGAGAGGAGGACTGGTTGGCTGAAGACAGCTGACTTCAGAAGTCCTCTGAGCAGGAATACACCAAGGTGGGCTTTGTGTAGATAACATCATGGACGAAAATGCCTTCCTGTGTCCTGCTGGTTGGTACCTGCCCTTCTCTCCTGGGAAGGACTGTTCCTGCCTGTGTAGACGACAAGGCAGTGAGTCATAATGCTATCTAAATTTGTGTCCACAGCTGACCACACTGCTGTGTCCAATGCATAAAAAATAACATTTCATTCCCCATCATTGGTCTCTGCCCTAGAATTCAGGTAGTTACTGTGCTTTCTGCATTCGCCATCCCACTGTTGCTCATACTTTCAAGAGTATATTCATTGGTTTAAATAGCTTTGTCATATATACAGATGCTTTGAGTGAGTACAGTTGTTTAGTTGTTTAAATCCAGTTTCATTTTGATAGAAGGGAATTGTTCAACTATGAAATGAGTAAGTACCCTTTTCATATGCCCTGTGACAAACACATTGAATAAGAAGTGCTCTGTTTATATGGTGTCTGTTTTCCTGAGTAGGAAGCTCATTGTTTCATTGATCATCTCATCATAGTCCGGTTAATATTGTTCCAAAAATCTCTGCACTTTCTTGAGTAGTTCCTTCCTCTTTTCTCCAGTGGGCTTTCTCCGCATTCCTGACTCCCCTCCAGCCCCCACTTCCCACACTTAACTCATAGTTTTCCTCTACTCACTTTGCTCCTTTCTTGCCTTGTCCTTTTTTCTTTGTGGTGGCTGCCCCTGTAATAGGGTTTGACTTACTGGGCAAGTGCTATGCCAGCATGTCAGCTGAAGCCCTCTGGGGAAATTGCATTGGTTTATGGCTATATATTGTATGTGTAAATGACATGTAGATCAGATAAGGAAGAAGACATCAGTGTTGCTTGTTTCCCACAAAAAATGTTTAGCATAAGAATCTAGACGTATATTATTGCATTTGTTTTTAGCATCAAAGATTATTACAGTAGAGAACAAGATGTAAAGAAACAGTGCTGGGTTCAGACTGACATGGTCTTTCCCAAAACTCACTGTGTCTTATTCCTTTCCAACCTGCCTCTGACTGTCTAAATTTACAATGATCTTTCCCCAGTGTTTTCTGTAGGGTTGACCCCTGTCTCTGAACCATCGTGGCTTCTGGAGGATCATCCACAGTGGAGAGACCTACTGGCCATTTGGGCCCTACCCCTCAAGCCTGAGCTGGGCCCTGCTGGCGACTCCTGGGTGTCGAATCCCTTTCCAGCCACCGCTGTGCATTGTTGGGGGGACGGGCTTCAATCTCTGAGAGCTGCAATTGCGTCCAGTGACAAAAAGGGTGCTCGGCTTTCAGAGGAGCCTCTCCCCAAAGCTTCGTGTTTCTGCAGCTTAACAACACATGAGCCATTGTGCTCTGCTTTCTCTTCCCCGTGGGTCTGTATTTTCCTGCAACACCATCTCATTATGCAGCTTTATAGTTTTCTCATTCAAGAGACTGTTTGCCTTCATCAGCGCCAGCTTAGTGATGTGTCTGCTTTGATTTTAAAATGATTTAGCCCAGCCTGGTTGACGTCTCCCCTTTTTAGAAAACAGCAAAGACGTTACTTCCTTTCTCTGATTTCTCAAAGAGGTCCTGCCCCAAAACAAAACCCACTCAAATTATGGTTTCCTATAAACATTTTTTAAAAGAGCAATAGAAAGATATATGAAGTTATCGGTAATTGGGATAAGAAACATCAACTTACAAATATGTGAATCCTTCTCCTTTCCACTACCATCAAAGGGTGAGACTCTATCCTGGGACTTCCGCAGTTATACCAGTGTATTTGTCAGAACATCCTTGCTTACAGACAGGACAATCCTGATTCAAATGGGCTCAAACGAGATCTGTCACCTGACAGCCTGGAGCTCCATGGGCAGGGCGGGCTCTGGGGGAGGACACTGGGGTCCAGCCCTGTGCCTCTGGGCTCTTCTGCTCTGGGTCAGGCTGATGTTCACCCTGTTACAGGGTGGTTGTCAATGGCAACTGTGACAGCTGCTGCTTCTTGGAGGTGAGAGGGGGAGATGCCGCGGAGCAGAGGAAGGGAGGGGACAGCAGTGGAGAGGTGAGGGGGGCAAAATAAAGACGTGGGAGGGGGAGGAGGGGGTGGCACAGACTGAATTAGAAGAGAATTTTCTGGACTTAGAAGGAAGAGGAGAGGCCCTTTAGAACCTTAGCTATGCACGTACAAAATACTGACAGTGCAAGAAATGGGGAAGAACACGTGAAAGAAGTTTATCTTTGGGTTGTAAATACACACTCCTTTGGTATTTTCACAAAGGACTTTAGATTTTCATTGATTTTCAATTATTTTGGTTGCTGGAGTAGGGCAGCTCCTCAAGGTTGCTTTGCTCAGCACTTCTGCCATTCTGTTACAGAAAGGTTAACCACATCATTTATCATCCAAACAGGGCCCTTGAGGCTGAAAGGGGACCCTGTTGGTGACAGCGCCAGTACAACGGTGTAACCAGGACTGTCCAGGCAACCTAAGAATGGTCTATACCAATATCTGGTACGTAGTTGTAGTTAGGAATGCTGCTATAATACTGCAAAGTGAGGTGCTCCAGCTCCCAGCCTCCTCTGCACCTAGTGTGGCCAGGTTTTATGGCTCTGGTCTGTGAGAAGAGCCGGAAACCCCTGCAGAGGTCTTGCCTCCCTCGGTGAATGAGCACTTGGGGAAAACCATGGTTTCTGTGCCTCCCACATACATGGTGCCCAAAGATGCATCTCATTTGCATGAGCATTAGGATGAAAAGCGATGCCAGGACGGAGACGAGGAAGATGAGGGGATGGAGGTATTGGTGGTTTCATGGACCAGGTGCACAGGTCTGGTCTACTCACCTCCTGACTTCCTGTAGCAGGAAAACATGAACTCTTCCTTGTCTAAGCCAGTCCACTATGATTTCTGTATCTCATACCCAACTCAATTATGCTCGTACATGGACTGTTTTTTTTTTTTTTTTTTTTTTTTTAATGTCGGGTTGCAGTAAAATGGAGCTATAAGGTAAGGAGGCTTATGTGGCAAACACATATATGTCATTTCTGTTGTAAAGGAACATCCATTAATTGAGAAGACCATCTAAATCTTTCCCTGCAGTTGTGTTTTATTAAACTGTGGGCATTTTCAAACACACACAAAAGTAGAGATAATAGTAGGATGAGCCTCAAAATATCCATAACTGAACTTCATTGATGATCATTTTAGTATTATTGTGGGTGTTTTTCTAAAGCAAGTTTTAAAGTTATCCACAGCTGGAGAAACAGAAAGGGAAAATTTTGAATAATTTGCCGAGATAACAAGGAACTCTCATCAAAAGTGAAGTTAACTCATAGACTGCTGACCCTGGGCAGTGCTGGGCCATGTGAATCTCTGCTAAAAACACTCATGCAAGTAAGCTCTCTGTCATGGTCTGCCCTGTAGATGGAGAAAGGAGCAGAGCCCTGGCAGGCCTCACGGTCTTCACTCGTCTTGTGACCCTAGACATCTGACTTCAGCCCTATAAGCTCCTGTTGTCTCCTCTGTGGGAGGGAGATGACAGTCACCTCACAGCAGTGGAGAGATGAACAAGATAGTAACGATTAAGTCTACGTACAGTAGCTGACACGCCCAAGTGCTCAGTGTTGTAGTTGAGTCGTGTCCAGCTCTTTTTTGACCCTATGGACTGTAGCCCACCAGGGATTCTCCAGGCAAGAATACTGGAGTAGGTTGCCATTTCCTTCTCCAGGAGATCTTCCTGACCCAGGGATCGAACTTGTGTCTCCTGCTTGGCAGAGGGATACTTTACCACTGAGCCACTGGGGAAGCCCTAAGTGCTCAATAGTTGGTCACTGTTGCTGTTATGCAGATGACACCACCCTTATGGCAGAAAGTGAAGAACTAAAGAGCCCCTTGATGAAAGTGAAAAAGGAGAGTGAAACGTTGACTTAAAGCTCAACATTCAAAAAACTAAGATCATGGCATCTAGTCCCATCACTTCATGGCAAATAGATGGGAAAGCAGTGGAAACAGTGGCTGATTTTATTTTGGGGGGCTCCAAAATCACTGTAGATGGTTATTGCAGCCATGAAATTAAAAGATGCTTACTCCTCGGAAGGAAAGTTGTGACCAACCTAGATAGCATATTAAAAAGCAGAGACATTACTTTGCCAACAAAGGTCCATCTAGTCAAGGCTATGGTTTTTCCAGTGGTCATGTATGGATGTGAGAGTTGGACTATAAAGAAAGCTCAGTGCTGAAGAATTGATGCTTTTGAACTGTGGTGTTGGAGAAGACTCTTGAGAATCCCTTGGACTGCAAGGAGATCCAACCAGTCCATCCTAAAGGAGATCAGTCCTGGGTGTTCATTGGAAGGACTGATGTTGAAGCTGAAACTCCAAAACTTTGGCCACCTGATGCGAAGAGCTGACTCACTGGAAAAGACCCTGATGCTGGGAAAGACTGAAGGCAGAAGGAGAAGGGGAAAACAGAGGATGAGATTGCTGGATGACATCACTGACTCAATGGACATGGGTTTGGGTGAACTCCAGGAGTTGGTGATGGATGGGGAGGCCTAGCGTGCCGTGGTTCATGGGGTCACAAAAAGTCAGACACGACTGAGGGCCTGAACTGAACTGATTGCTGTTATTATCATTCACTTGGTTTTAATTTGTGTGAGTTTCTTCATTTTTCTTTGAGGCTGAGTTGTGAAGTCTATAGAACCACCAAAAAATAAGGTAGAAAAGTGTCTAATTACATAAGCCTTGTGAAATGCTATGTCAGAGAAAGTCAGGACCCCGCTCCATTCTCAGAGACTTGATTTCTTCTCCCAAATAGTAGGGCCCTGGGGGAAAGATGGACACCTGGCTATGGGTCTGTCTCTCTGTTCCAGGGTCCAGAGGTTGTTAAGTTTGCTATAGTGCTGAGTGCCTGGGGGGATGCTAACATCTTAGATCAGAAGGAAGTTTCTTATAACTGGATCATGAAATCATTTGGTTTTGGAGATTTAGAAATATTTGAACAAAGTCATTTTGGTTTTGAAATTCTCACACAGACTGAGTCAGAAGTCCTCAAGTTGAATGTACTAGAGTTCTGTCTAGGGAGGCCTTACAGAGAGCTGTGAAAAGAAGAGAAGTGAAAAGCAAAGGAGAAAAGGAAAGATATAAGCATCTGAATGCAGAGTTCCAAAGAATAGCAAGAAGAGATAAGAAAGCTTTCTTCAGTGATCAATGCAAAGAAATAGAAGAAAACAACAGAATGGGAAAGACTAGAGATCTCTTCAAGAAAGTTAGATGCCAAGGGAACATTTCATGCAAAGATGGGCTCGATAAAGGACAGAAATGGTATGGACCTAGCAGAAGCAGAAGATATTAAGAAGAGGTGGCAAGAATACACAGAAGAATTGTACAAAAAAGATCTTCATGACCCAGATAATCACAATGGTGTGATCACTGACCTAGAGCCAGACATCCTGGAACGCGAAGTCAAGCGGGCCTTAGAAAGCATCACTACGTTATGGGAACTCATGTACACCTGTGGCAGATTCATGATGATGTATGGCAAAACCAACACAATATTGTAAAGTAATTAGCCTCTAATTAAAATAAATAAATTTAAATTAAAAAAAAAAAAGAAAGCATCACTACGAACAAAGCTAGTGGAGGTGATGGAATTCCAGTTGAGCTATTTCAAATCCTGAAAGATGATGCTGTGAAAGTGCTGCACTCAATATGCCAGCAAATTTGGAAAACTCAGCAATGGCGAGAGGACTGGAAAAAGTCAGTTTTCATTCCAATCCCAAAGAAAGGCAATGCTAAAGAATGCTCAAACTACCACACAATTGCACTCTCACACGCTAGTAAAGTAATGCTCAAAATTCTCCAACCCAGGCTTCAGCAATATGTCAACCGTGAACTTCCAGATGTCCAAGCTGGTTTTAGAAAAGGCAGAGGAACCAGAGATCAAATTGCCAACATCTGCTGGATGATGGAAAAAGCAAGAGAGTTCCAGAAAAACATCTATTTCTGCTTTATTGACTATGCCAAAGCCTTTGACTGTGTGGATCACAATAATCTGTGGAAAATTCTGAAAGAGATGGGAATACCAGACCACCTGACTTGCCTCTTGAGAAACCTGTATGCAGGTCAAGAAGCAACAGTTAGAACTGTACATGGAACAACAGACTGGTTCCAAATAGGAAAGGAGTACGTCAAGGCTGTATATTGTCACCCTGCTTATTTAACTTCTATGCAGAATACATAATGAGAAACACTGGGCTGGAAGAAGCACAAGCTGGAATCAAGATTGCCAGGAGAAATATCAATAACCTCAGGTATGCAGATGACACCACCCTTATGGTAGAAAGTGAAGAGGAACTAAAGAGCCTCTTGATGAAAGTGAAAGAGGAGAGTGAAAAAGTTGACTTAAAGCACAACATTCAGAAAACTAAGATCGAAACAGTGTCAGACTTTATTTTTCTGGGCTCCAAAATCACTGCAGATGGTGACTACAGCCACGAAATTAAAAGACGTGTGGCTTTTAATTGGCTTTTCCTTGGAAGGAAAGTTATGACCAACCTAGATAGCATATTGAAAAGCAGAGACATTACTTTGCCAGCAAAGGTCCTTCTAGTCAAGGCTATGGTTTTTCCAGTGATCATGTATGGATGTGAGAGTTGGACTGTGAAGAAAGCTGAGCACCAAAGAATTGATGCATTTGAACTGTGATGTTGGAGAAGACTCTTGAGAGTCCCTTGGACTGCAAGGAGATCCAACCAGTCCATTCTAAAGGAGATCAGCCCTGGGTGTTCTTTAGAAGGAATGATGCTAAAGCTGAAACTCCAGGACTTTGGCCACCTCATGCAAAGAGTTGACTCATTGGAAAAGACTCTGATGCTGGGAGGGATTGGGGGCAGGAGGAAAAGGAGACAACAGAGGATGAGATGGCTGAATGGCATCACCGACTCAATGGACGTGAGTTTGAGTGAACTCTGGTAATTGGTGATGGACAGGGAGGCCTGACGTGCTGCAATCCATAGGGTCACAAAGAGTCAGACATGACTGAGCGACTGAACTGAACTGAACTGAGAGTTCTGTGTCATTAAATCTCACTTGGGGATATTTTCTAGCATGTTCTGGGGAATGACATGTGTGTCTCCCCTTCATGGTGATGGGAGAGAGGGGCATAATCATGTCTACAGAGAGCCCATGAGTGTCTGGGCAGCAGGCCTGCCTCAGTGCCAAGGGCATCTTCCACAGATTGGAGGGCATCTGAGTTTGGTTCCCTGGAAATGTAGACCAAGCAAGACAAGGATGGGGCTGCATGTTAGGGCTGCACTTCCCAGAGAGAGAGGGCAGCGAGGGAAGCAGGATGAAGAAGTAAAAGATGCTTGGTGAGGGTGTGGTGGCACCGGGAGTCTGGCTTCTGCCTGATCCCAGGGGGAGCCCTCGAGCAGGCTGTGTACCCCTGACTTGAGCCCATCTCAGGGCAAGAGGACTGGGCCCCCAGGTCAGCCAGTCAATGGCTGTGGCGTGTCCCCAGTTGGGAGGGGCAGGTGTAATCTCTCGTGTGCTCCCCTTGTCTGATGGCACTTCTCCAGCGAGTTGGTGGGAGAGGGGAGCTGTGAGCCATTAGCAGCATCATTCCCAGCAGCTGGGGAGGGGGTGTACCAGCCTAACAAAGGGGATTGAGGAGAGACCCCAGCAGAGTTCCCCACAGGTGACATCTCCTTTGAAGTCCGCTCTGTGTCCTTCATGCTGCTTTGACTGAGAATTTACTTTGAACAAAGGGGTTAAACCTCTAAAGATGTCCCTTCTCAAGTTCGATTAATACATGGGTGCTCTCCTAAGAGGGGAAAATTTTCTTAGCTTCCAACATTGGCTTTAATTGTTTTTATTATAACTTTACTTAAATATATATAAACCCAATAGTTTCAATAAACATCTTATGCTTGCATTTCTTAAAAAAGGCGTGAAATCAAAAGAAACTGCAAATGAATTTCTTAAAGTATAAGGCCATTAAAAATCAAATTGAGGCTATAAATCCAATGAGATGGATGGTGGTGTCTGACTGAAACTAAATTGCCATTTCAAGATGAACTCGTGACTGTGCAATGGCCCAGGTAGTCTCATATTTCACGGCCTCTGCTGTAGGACGCTGGGCACAGGGCCCACTTTCCATCACTCTCTGTAACAGAGTTTCCCTAAACCCTGGGCTGCAGGGATGGTGAGAAGGAATTACTCAGCATTCCCGTGTAGTTGGTCTCTATTCCTGTCATCAGTCCATAGTCGTCAAAGGCATACCTCTTGGCACCATTGTGATCACCAACCCAAATTCAGACGTGTCATTTGAATGCCACGGCTGCCCTTTGTCAGTCAGTCATCTGTAACACACTTACACAGCTTTATCAAAATCAAAGTGTGGTACTTTAAAAACCATTTAAAGAGCTGTTGTAGAGCACTTAACACTTGATATTAAGCAGCAGCTCTTTCCCATGAAGAGGGGGCATGTACACGTAAGTGTATCTGTGTGCTGACACCAGGGAGCTTCCCTTGAGAACGCTTCCCTCGTCCTGTGCTCGGGACAGGAGGATGGAGATGAGGCGTTTCAGCCATGGAGAGTGAACAAGCGACAGTCTGCAGGGCCTGCGGGTGTGCCCTGGGCCCCGTATCTCATTACAGCATTGGTCAGTTAATGATACCCCTTGGGCAAACCGCTGATGGAACAGAGTGAAAACCCAAGGAGCCGTGTGTGCACGAATGCTTAGTCACGTCCGACTGTTTGTGACCCCATGGACCATAGCCTGCCAGTCTCCTCTGTCCTTAGGATTCTCCAGGCAAGAATACTGGAGTGGATTGCCATGCCCTCCTCCCGGGGATCTTCCCAACCCAGGGATTGAACCTGAGTCTCTTGTGTCTCCTGCATTCTTTACCACCAGGGCCACCTAGGAAGCCTCAGGGAGCTGTGAGCTGCTGCATAGAGAGTCCAGCAAGGCTGTTGGGAGACTGGGGCTCCTGGTGCCTCCTTGCTGATGGTGAGTGAGCACCGCCATGGTGCCTGCAGGCTGTTCCAACCGCAGAAGCTCAGGGACCCAGAGAGCTTGTGCCACCGCCAACAAAGGTTCCTGACTTCCTCACCTCCACGTGCTCCCTGAGAACAAATCCCATTTCCTGAGGCAATCTGAGCACCACCTGAGCTAGCAGCTTAATGGAGACAGAAAAGGAAGAAGTCTCCTGCTGTCAGCTTGGGTGAAGTCTGCTCCCAGATTCAGGAAGAACTGCACACTCAAAGAGCCCAGGGTGAGCCTTGAGGGTTAAGTAGAGTCTTGGGGGAGGGGGCAGGCCTTAAAATCCACTCTTTCAACACAGAGGTCAAAGCACAGAGGAAGCCAAGCGAACACCTGCAGGGTCACCCTCTTCAGATCACCCTCTAATTTAACATTGGAGAAGGAGGATTCAGAGAGGGTGACTTGTTCAGGGTCTCACACATTCACTGAACGAATATTTAGGGATCAGTGTCCACTAAATGCTGGACACCCTGCCATGTACCAGATACACAACAGGTAGCCATAAGCCCTCAGGAAGCTTGGGGTTTAAAAGGGAGAGGCAGGTGAGTAACCAGATGGCGATGATGCAGTGACAGCGGTGCCTGGGGGGTGGGGGCCGTGCATGGGAGGCCCTCAGCGGGAGCTCCTCTCCTCCTAGAGGAGGCGGGCAAATCCCACAGTGAACGCAGGGCTCCTGTCCGTTTCTGTGCTGGCCTCACTGCACAGAGCTCGGCAGGGAGTGGGAGGCCAGGGGCTTATTGCTCCCCAGCAGTGGATGAGCAGCAGGAGATCCCAGGAGAAACTCCGGGTTATTTCAGGAGCGTCGATTGAAAGAAGGAAGCTCCTGGCAACATTCTCAGACAGTTTCTCCTACTTCAATTCCACACCATGACCAGAAGGCTGCCTAGCTCTCCCTTCACAAGAATCTGTAACTCTCAGTTTTCTTCCATATAAATCCAACCCTCTGCTGACTTTTAAGACCACTCCAGCTGTCTTAATCTCACAGGGTTTCCCAGGTGGCTCAGCAGTAAAGAATCTGCCTGCCAATGCAGGCGATCCCTGGGTCAGGAAGATCCCCTGAAGAAGGGAATGGCTACCCACTCCAGAACTCTTGCCTGGAGAATTCCATGGACAGAGGAGCCTGGCAGGCTACAGTCCATGGGGTTGCAGAGTCAGACATGACTTAGCGACTAAGCTCTCCACTCTTACCTCACTGCTCCCAGTAGGACCCTTCCATTCATTCAGATTGCAGGTGTCAAAATGATTCTGCCTGGTACTTAACGCTAACATTTATCTGGAAGTGACTGAACCCACGAGGTGGGATGTGAAGTACATGAGAAGAAACTTGCTCCTTAAAATGTGGTCCTTGGACCAATAGCATCAACATCACCTGGGAGTTTCTGAAAAATTGCAAAATGCTAGTCGCTAGCCCAGAATCAGACTAAAGTCCAACAAGGTCCTCATGTGATTCTTGTGCATATTCAACTTTTAAGAATATTCTAAAGAAAGAGTGTAAGTAGAATTAAATTCTAAATGTTGTACAAGTGGTTTAGATTAATTTGTAAGATAGCATCACATTGCTCACTTTTATTAATCTTAAATTTTAAAAAACCCCGAAACTTGTATGTATAGACTTTTTGGATCATTGTTGATTGACAATTACAGCATTTTGATAGTTAATTTGAGTAACACAGGCATTATTACTAACTTTGTAAAAGCATACTCAGGATTCATAAAATGAATTTTAAAACCAGCAACTAAATAGAAATGTATTTTCAACACAAGAACATGTAAACACATTATAAAATGGTTAGAAACTTATTGATGTATTCAAAATATAAATGCTAAATACACATGAACAGATTACAATTAATAAACACAATATTATCCAAAAGCATATTGCATGAGAAAGAAATGATAATGAATCATGAAAAATTTGAAAATGTCATTTGCTCTTTGTAAACAAATTAAAGAGCTAAATCTGAAAGCAAAATCAAGGCAACACGTGTTAATACTGTGGATCACGGAATTGTAAGCACATCTTCGGACAAATTTCTCTAGCTACTGCCATGGCTCTGGCGTGTTCTTGTCAGGAATATATCCCTGGTGGCTCAGCTGGCAAAGAATCTGCCTGCAATGTATGAGATCCCATTTCAATTCCTGGGTCAGGCAGATTCCCCTGGAGAAGGTATAGGCTATCCACTCTAGTAGTCTTGGGCTTCCTTGGTGGCTCAGTTGATAAAGAATCTGCCTGCAATGTGGAAGACCTGGATTCAGTCCCTGGGTTGGGAAGATACCCTGGAGAAGGGAAAAGCTACCCACTCCAGTATTCTGGCCTGGAGAATCCCATGGACTATACAGTCACAGAGTTGGACATGACTGAGGGGCTTTCATTTTCATCTTCAAATGACTTTATAATTGTGTCTCCTGTTTGAGGGAAACTCCTTGGACAACTTTCGGGAACCAGTCATATAAATACATATGTATAAAATTGATGTTTATTTATATACATATATATTTATATGACTTTGATTATGTTGAAAATATATCTAGAGAGACAGAGAGAGAAGAGGGTTGAGACAGAGTCGTATTTTTTTGTCTCAAAGAAAGCATTTGGGGTTTATCTGTGTTGTCTTTGGTTTTATCTTGTACTCCTGATACTCTAAGTAGAGTTAGCTACCTGTTCCAATTTCAAAACTGTCAGATTTATACACCACTTGTTCCGAAAGCCTTTGAACTAGATAAGAATTATTCTTGTGGATGAGGCTTTACTTTATCAATTGTTATTTTCTTCCTCTCTTTGAGGATTCTGGAGCTTTAGCAAAATGCGTTCTAAACAGGAAAGCTTTGTTCAACACGAAATTTGAATGCAGCAGAGAACTCCTTCTATATGCAATCAATATGCAAATCACTTTCAGAATTATTTAAATTTTAAAGCAATGGTGTCACACTAGTAAGAAATGGCTGAATTTTTAGTAGCATATATCAGAACACTAAAATACCAGAACCAATAATGACTACAATCAGCAATATTGACGAATCAGGTGGAGGTCACTGTCAGCAGACTTACTGAAATAGAAGAGCAGGAGATCATTGGAGAAAATGACATTGTGGGAACTCTTTTCCCAGCTTTAACTGAGCAGAAATTTTCCATGTATTCACACTGAATGAAAATAAAATTTTTGAGACAAATCACTCTAATTTTGAATTCAAGTCTAAGATGCCTAGAGCAATGACATATGCCCATGCTTGCCACAGGGAAATCTGCTAGGGAAAGTCATTTATCTCCAATCCAAACTTCATCAATTCATATTTTTAACTAACTTCAACCAGACTAGTACCTGCAGGAACCAAACTTAGGTTAAACGTGTTTTTTGTTTTGTTTTTTTTTATCATAGAAAATGTTTACGTACGAAAGCCTCCATTTGTGTTCCTTTCCTGTTTTCTTCTGATGATCTTGGTATTTGTATGGAGTGTAATGGTTTTCTAGGAATGAAACCTTATTGCATTTACCTTTAGGAAATAGGAGTTTACATTATAATGGTATGACTTACAGCCTTCTTCCAAGATCAAATTTAGCTGCAAATTGAAGGTCTGGTGAAGGTCGCCAGTGTTACGGGTGCTGATATACATCTTTACTGTTCTCTTCATAGAGTTACGGGGGAAACCCTTGGGGTGACTAGGAAGAGCCTGTGACTTCTGGGTTTCCTTTCTTCCAGGCTCTGCTGGTCTCTCTGTGTGCCACTGGGGATCACTGGAGGCAGAATTAGTTAAAGGCATCAATCCAGTGACCACATGGTTTGCTTCTGAATCCCGCATCTGCTATTCATGCTCTGGGTGGCTTGGAGCAAGTTTATAAACCCTCTACTTGCTCATCTGTCAAGTGAGGAGACCCCCACCACTGCTTCTCCCCCCAGGGCTGGTTATGGGTTGAAGGATAACAGTGGAAATCATATGCTAAGTGCTCTGTAAGTGTTTGCTACTATTATACAAGCCAGGAGATGTGATTAGGCCCTTCTATTCCTTCTCTCTGTCCCCAGGAAGAACTTAGGGAAAAAAGCAACATTTTTCATCCGTATCTTTTCAATATTTATTTGGCTGCGTCGGGTCTTAGCTGTGGCACGTGGCATCTTTGATCTTCACTGTGGCATGCATATCTTTAGAAGCAACAGGGTGTGGCAGAAAGGACCCCAGTGTTGGAATCACACAGACTGAAGCTCTACTCCCCTCTCATATTAGCTGTTAATCAAGGATGTATCATTAATGCCCTCTCAACTTCAGTCTCCTCATTTGGAAGGAGCAATTATATCTACCTCAGAAGGACTTGAGGGATATTCAATTAGTTAATAAAGTAATTAGTAAAGAATGTATTAGAAGTAGTAGTGTTATTCAGTCATGTCTGACTCTTTGTGACCCCCTGTAGTCCACCAGGCTCCTCTGTCCATGGGAGCTTCCAGGCAAGAATACTGGAGTGAGTTGCCATTCCCTTCTCCAGAGGATCTTCCCTACCCAGGGATCAAACCCAGGCCTCCTGCATTGCAGACAGGTTGTTTACCATATGAGCTACAGGGAGGTTGGTGCAAGCGAAATTGTGGTTTCAGACCGTGAATGTTAAATCATTATAACTAGCTCAAACACATCTTTATTAATCAAAATAGGAACTATTACAATCAACACACTTTTGCCAATGAGAAATAAGTTTGTTTATTCCTGTAGCATACAAATCCATGCTTGGGGATTCGCTGAACTCTTGGAAAGCATTTTCTGCATTCTGCTGGTTGTGGGAGCGTTCTCCCTGCAAAAAGTTGTCGAGATGCTTGAAGAAGTGGTAGTCAGTTGGCAAGAGGTCCTGTGAATGTGGCAGATGAGGCACAACTTTGCAGCCCAGTTTGTTGAGCTTTTGAAGCGTTGGTTGTGCAGTTGGGCATTGTCAGGGAGAAGAATTGGGCCCTTTTTGTTAACCAACACTGGCTATAGGTGCTACAGTGTTCAGTGCCTCTCATCAATTTGTTGAGCATACTTCTTGGTTTCACTGGGTTTCAGAAAGCTGTGGTGGATCAGACAAGCAGCAGATCACCAAACAGGGACTATGACCTTTTTTGGTGCAGTCTGGCTTTGGGAAGTGCTTTGGAGCTTCTCGGTCCAACCACTGAGCTGGTCGTCTTTCGTCACGTGTCACAGTCCAGTCGAGAAATGGTTCATTGTTGTTTCACAGAATAAAAGAAGATGACACTTCAAAACGATGATTTCTTTGATTTTTGATCAGCTCATGAGGTACCCATTTATTGAGCTTTTTCACCTTTCCAATTTTATTCAAATGCCAAATGACAGAATGGTCGAAGTTGAGTTCTTTGGCAATGTCTCCTGTAGTTGTAAGAGGATCAGCTTTGATGATTGCTTTCCACTGGTCATTGTCAGCTTCAATAGCTGACCACTGTGCTCCTCATCTTCAAGGCTCTCATCTCCTTTGCAAAACTTCTTGAACCACGATTGCACTGTATGCTAAGTCACTTCAGTCGTGTCCAGCTCTGTGCGACCCCATAGACGGCAGCCCACCAGGCTTCCCCATCCCTGGGATTCTCCAAGCAAGAACACTGGAGTGGGTTGCCATTTCCTTCTCCAATGCATGAAAGTGAAAAGTGAAAGTGAAGTCGCTTAGTCGTGTCCAACTCTAGCGACCCCATGGACTGCAGCCTACCGGGCTCCTCCCTCCATGGGATTTTCTAGGCAAAAGTACTGGAGTGGGGTGCCATTGCCTTCTCCGTATTTGTTAGCAATTCCTGGGCCAAATGCGTTGTTCATGTTGCAAGTTGTCTCCTCTGCTTTATGACCCATTTTGAATTCCAATAAGAAAATTACTCAATTTTGCTTTTTGTTTAACATCATTTCCATAGTCTAAAATAAACATACAATAAACTGCAAGTAATAACTCATTAGCAAAAAATCGTAAAGTGAGAATGTGCATTAAAATGGTGTATAGCATAACCACATTTATTTATTCATAAGAATGTAGTCCAGTATCAAAGGCAAATTTCAACAATGCAAAAACCGCAATTACTTTGCACCCACCTAATAGCATTTCGGAGAAGGCAATGGCACCCCACTCCAGTACTCTTGCCTGGAAAATCCCATGGATCGGGGAGCCTGGTGGGCTGCCGTCTATGTGGTTGCACAGAGTCGGAAAGGACTGAGCGACTTCACTTTCACTTTTCACTTTCATGCATTGGAGAAAGAAATGGCAACCCACTCCAGTGTTCTTGCCTGGAGAATCCCAGGGACAGGGGAGCCTGGTGGGCTGCTGTCTATGGGGTTGCACAGAGTCCAACACAACTGAGGCGACTTAGCAGCAGCAGCAGCAGCAATAGCATTTACCTGGCTAGTTGGTCAAAATGGTCAACAAAGGTCAATTTTCCTCCTTTTCCGTCCTCACAGACATTCCGTGATTCATTTTGTCCTGGTTTTTGCTTCTGCAGATAACCTTTCATCACTCTCCAGTCTCCTTTTCCTCTACAAACTTACCATACCCTTCATCTATTTCTTTAAATCCCAGCTCTTCTCTGGGCCAGCATGGGTGTCAATTCAGTTCATCTGGGGCATTAGCTGGTCTGGAAGTTAGATCTTCCAGCAGAGATCTGCCTTTGAGAGAGCGGGAGAGAGGAGGAGCCTCTGGGTGTGTGTGTGTGATATGTGGGTATGTGTGTGTGTGTGTGGTGTTGGGGGGGGGTGTGTGTGGCGGGGGGCGGTGTGTGGTGGGTGTGTGTGTTTCGTCTATCCACACATTCAACCAAAACTCACTGAGGTCTCACCGTTACACTGAAGGCATGCTTTATATGGTCTCACCAAACGTGAAGTTTCTAGGAAGAAAGCCAGAACCTAGCCCTGGTCCCTAGCCTGACAATGTTCATCTATTGTGATGGTGGGGATTGGGGGGAGTAGGGATTCATAAACAGGTACTTAGAAGGCAATACAATACACATAAAGGGCGTGCAGGAGCGTTAGGCAGGGGCTGCTCATCCATATGTTGGAGCAGCTGGTCACATCTTTAGAGGAAGCAGGGCTTCCTGAGGCTTGCAGGATGCGTGAGAATTAGCCCAGTGGGAAAGGGGAGGACAAGGACAAGGTGAACTGGAATGTTGGGGCGGGTGGGTCAGCAGGAGCAGAGCTCCAAAGCAAGACACAGCTTCGTGGCAGCCTGGCCACTGAAGAAGAGAGAGAAGAAAACCTGAGCCTCTGGAGAGATCAGGGGACAGCGCTGAAGCTGTACCTAGGCAGCCACAGTGTAGGATGTTCATGAGAATGATCTCTCCAAATTTGGACTGTAGAATTCTCTGAGGCTCCCCTTAACTCTCTCATGGTGATCTCTCCCTCTGCCATATTTTCCCTCAGGCTCTTTCTCTTGATATATGATCAGCACAATTTTTAATTGGTATAGAATTTTGCCACCAAAGTCTGAAAACCCATTTTCACCCTTTAAGGGATTTCCACCCTTGAGGCATTAGCTCCCTCCCCCGAGGCAGTTCTAGAAGGCCCTGTCCCCCTGAATGGAGGCAGGAGGGGAAAGAAAGGGCAGTACTGAAGGGGGAAAAGATGGCTTTTTATACCTTAAAAAATACAGTTAAGAGAAAACACCATCAAAAATAAAACAAGCGACGGGATCACAATTTTCCTCTTTTGGGAAAGCCATTGGTCAAAAAAGGAATAGCAAATGCATATAAACCAAAATGTTTTTGGAGTTAATAACTGTAAATATTAATTAACATTGTATCCTTTGACCTTAATGATTTGCATGTCAGTCTGTGAGCAAGAGGGTAAGTTTTTGTTTTTATACCGTCCTTAGATTTGTCGTTTCAAGCATGTGTCTGGCAGTCTTTCTAAAGGTATCCGACCAGTGGGCTCACACAGCAGAGAGAAAATGAGATAGTAAAATTAGAGTGAATCAAAGACCTGACCAAGCTTAAGTTAGAGATGTCAATGATGCTGCATTTTCTCCAAAAGAAACGAAGGCTGTTTGTACTTTTCTGAGAATAGAGACGTTCCTGGCAAGTGATATGTCATGTCACCAAATGTGTGTTTACTGTTTGTGTCTGTTTTATATTTTCACTCAACATTGACATTTTGCCGATTAAGGCCTCGGGTGAGTGTTAACTTCTTTTTTGTGGTCTGTTGACCCAAACGCCTGTCGATCCATTTCATTCCATCTTGTAAGCACTTTGGGCAGGTAGAATGCCAGGACTGAGATTCATGTTTTCTAACTGGAGAGCTGACGTTCAGGGCGTATCTGTGTCTGTGGTCTGATAGGAAGGTGAAAGGTGGGGATTCGGCTCGTGTGAGGGTGTGTATTCACTCTGAGCATCACTGTGGGGTCACAATGCTGTTCCTACGTGAATGGTACCGCAGAGACCAGGGTTGTGGTTCCACAGGCATCCTTTCGCTTCTCTGCCTTCATTCATACAATGATAAGCCTGGCTTGGGCCAGGGGTTAGAAACACAAACACCTCCGTGGGCAGGACAGAGGACGGGGCTATAAACATGTATATTACAATGTCCCACAGCATCGCCGCTTGTTTTGTTCACACTCACAAAAGCAACGGTGTTGAAATTCCAGTCTCTTTCACAGATCGTTAATCTTTTCATTGGCATCCTTTCCACACGCCAGTCATGGCTCTTCTCATAGCTTGTTTCCCTAATGGAAGATTAAGTTGTATTCTTTTGCGGCAGACACCTTTTGTTGGCGTGTTAAACCCGGGAATCTTTATGTCCTAGAAAAGTCTGTCTTTTTTTGAAACATGGAACGCTTTGTTTCTTTTTTCCATTCTTGAAAAAGACATGGATGTGAAGATGCGTTTTTCATTTTTGTTCCACTGTAATAAGAGCAGTGATGGCACTGGGATAATACCTGTTGGATGACACTGAACCTCAGAATGGGGAGTAATTGGAGGTGTGGGAACTGTGGCCAAAGGAACTGTGCCCTCTGGACCTTCCTTCCCTCTCTGTTGCAGGTGGCTGCCCCTCGTACCATTCGATTATTGGCCCCTGTGAATATTAGTCCAGGACGGACGTGTGTGCTAAATTTTTTTCAAGAACTATAAATCCTGATTATTTTACATGGAATTCTGAATTTTAGAGGTTGGCCACAGAAGTTAAATTTAAATAAACAGAAATGATAGCGGTACTTCATAGTCAATGACTCAGGCCAAACATGGGAAAATATGAGCTTGACGCCCATAAGGCTCTGATCTTAAAGTTCTTTTTCCCCCTAGAACTTTTTCTTTTCAGACAAATATTTATATACCCCTTACTGTTCTCTCAGTTCAGTTCAGTTCAGTCGCTCAGTCGTATCCGACTCTTTGTGACCCCATGAATCGCAGCACGCCAGGCCTCCCTGTCCATCACCAACTCCCGGAGTTTACTCCTACT
>NW_011494615.1:9649282-9649794 GCF_000754665.1 Bison bison bison
GAGTACTGGAGTTTCAGCTTTAGCATCATTCCCTCCAAAGAAATCCCAGGGCTGATCTCCTTCAGAATGGACTGGTTGGATCTCCTTGCAGTCCAAGGGACTCTCAAGAGTCTTCTCCAACACCACAGTTCAAAAGCATCATTCTTCAGTGCTCAGCCTTCTTCACAGTCCAACTCTCACATCCATACATGACCACAGGAAAAACCATAGCCTTGACTAGACAGACATGTGTTGGCAAAGTAATGTCTCTGCTTTTCAATATGCTATCTAGGTTGGTCATAGCTTTTCTTCCAAGGACAAGTGTCTTTTAATTTCATGGCTGCAATCACCATCTGCAGTGATTTTGAGCCCCCAAAATAAAGCCTGCCACTGTTTCCACTGTTTTCCCATCTATTTGCCATGAAGTGATGGGACGGGACCAGATGCCATGATCTTAGTTTTCTGAATGTTGAGCTTTAAGCCAACTTTTTCACTTTCCTCTTTCACTTTCATCAAGAAGCTCTTTAGTTCTT
>NW_011494615.1:9650122-9702212 GCF_000754665.1 Bison bison bison
TTCCAGCTTGTGCTTCTTCCAGCCCAGCATTTCTCATGATGTACTCTGCATATAAGTTAAATAAGCAGGATGACAATATACAGCCTTGATGTACTCCTTTTCCTATTTGGAACCAGTCTGTTGTTCCATGTCCAGTTCTAACTGTTGCTTCCTGACCTGCATATAGGTTTCTCAGGAGGCAGGTCAGTTGCTCTGGTATTCCCATCTCTTTCAGAAGTTTCCACAGATTATTGTGATCCACACAGTCAAAGGCTTTGGCATAGTCAATAAAGAAGAAATAGATGTTTTTCTGGAACTCTCTTGCTTTTTCGATGATCCAGCGGATGTTGGCAATTTGATCTTTGATTCCTCTGCCTTTTCTAAAACCAGCTTGAACATCTGGAAGTTCACGGGCGCACTTAAAGCACTTTACATGTCCTAACTCATTTAGTCTTCACAGCAGCTTTGTAAAGTTGATGCCATATCTGCGTTTTACAGATAAGGAGCTGAGACACAGAGTAGTTGAGTGACTAGCCTAATGTCACGGAGCAAATCAGGGGCGGCACCAGAATTCCAGCAGTGGTCCTCTGCATCGGAGCCCAGAGCTCTCTTCCTTTATCCAGGTAAGCGTCTATTTTCTAAACTGTCTCCTTAACAAACATTAGTTTATAAATTTTTTGTGGACAATGAGCATATTTATTTGGATTTGTATGAAGTGAGAAGGCTGAAGTATTTTTATTTGTATGTAGAAAAAAGATTCATTAGTTTAGGTCAGTTCAATACCCTGCTCACCTTAGTAGGACTGACAAGAATGAGATGCTGACTAGAGTCTTCCAATCAGATCTCATTTGCTCATAAGGGACTGACCTTTGATTGGCTACTGATGATCCTCAGAGGAAGTGATTAATACTTTGTGTTTCTGGCTGCCTGGGTTTTCAAAGATGTTAATACAAATGGAAATTCAGCCATATATTTAAGCAATCTGTCATAGCAAACAGATTTCTAGAGCTTTTTGGTTAAAGAGATTTTTGAATGTGTGTATGAGCAATATATGGGCTGACTTTTTATTTCAGCAAATATAAAGATGTATTATCACTTGAGGTTTGTTATTAACCTCTGTTTCACCTCCGTTAATATTTACTCTGCAGGTCAATAAATCTTGATATTCACTTCAACAGAAGCCAATATCTTCAGATTATGAGTTGTTAATCTTGGCCAAACTGAAAAATTGTGTGAATATTTTTCTTTTGCTAGAGAAAATGAGGACGTTTTTGGTCTCCTTTTTCTTCAGGCTCTCTTAAAAGGGAAAGTTCTTTTTTAATCTGAATCTTCCAACACCTTTTCAGATTTAGCATTGGGAGTTAAGGGTATGAGTTTTAAGATGAATTTTGGAAGGGTCTCTGTTCCACTGAAAGTACTGCAGGAAGGTAGGGGTTAAATAAGTCTTATTTTAAACCCTTCTGTGAAATCCTTTGATATTAGGGGAACTAAGAGAGGACTGTAGCCAAATCACCACTGCCCATCTTTGCGTTGTTTACTGGCGTTGATTAATTTGAGTCCTAACAAGTGTAATGCATTTCTAGATCCTGCCAGCCAAAAACTGCGTAGACAAACAGCTGCATCTGCTCCATCTCAGGATATAGAACAGCAAGTGTGAAAAGGCACAGGTAAGTGTTTTTGCTTTGCTTTCCAAACCATAAGTGCTGGGCTTGAAGTGTGCAAGAAAAGCCATTAGTTCTGTTTCAAGGGAGTGATTCTAGTCTCATCATCTGCAGAGTCATGCCTAAGTAACAAAGAAATTCATGACAAAAGGAGATGAAAAATCATGGGAGAAGTTAGAGGTCATCTTAGCTGATGGCTGGTGGTTGCTGCTCAGGATGATGGGAGAATGTATCATTTGGAAATAGCTATGCAGAGGGGAAAGGGGCATCTCAGGGATTGATTTACAGGGAGAAAATGTACAAGATTTTCTGAGATGTTTGATTAGGGGATGGAGGGTAGGGAAGAGAGTGAGTAAGGATGGTGTGTGTGTGTGTGTGTGTGTGCATGCTAAGTCCTTCAGTCATGTCCGACTCTTTACGACCCTGTGGACCATAGCCTGCCAGGCTCTTCTGTCCAAGGGATTCTCCAGGCAAGAATATTGGAGAGGGTTGCTGTGTCCTTGTCCAGGGTATCTTCCCAATCCAGGGATTGAACCCAGGAGAGGAGCCAGGAAGTAAGGGTGGAGATTTGTTACACGTGGTGGGAAATTGGTGAGGCCAAGCCCCTAGAAACTTGTTTCTCAACCGGCGGTATCAGCATCACCCAGGAACTGATTGGAAATGCCCAGTATCTGCCCTTCCCAGAGTTGTGAAACTCTGGGGGTGGGACCCAGCAAAACATGATTGGATGAGTGGTCCAGTTGAGTGTGAAACACACAAGTTTGAGATCCACTGCTCGAGGGTCCAGATTTATCAATCTCATCTGTACACTGTAATTCCTTGGGGAGCTTCCAAGATAATGATGCCTGGGTTTTACCCCCAGAGGTTCCCATTTAATTGGCCTGGGGTGTGGCCTGGACATCAGGATATTTTACAGGATGATTTTAATGGGCAGCCAGGAGAATTACTCTAGGGCATGTTCTAATCCTGAATTACTTTTTCAGATTTAATTCTCTCTTTTTCACATCAAGTACTTTATAATGCTTCCTTTACTATCCTGAAATGAAATTTACGTGAATATTATTTCTCATGCACATATTTTTAACTGAACATAAAGGAGAAATAACAGAAAGGTAATTTGTTACAATGTGCATTTCGAACATTTTAATTTGTGAATCTGACTACACTTACAAGGAAGGAAGCAGATGCTCGGGTTGAGTTATTATCAATGTGACAGTTGCAAATGCAGATTGATCCAGGTGTGTTGAATTGGCAACTCAAAAATCAAACCATAGGTGACATTACTGCTGGGGTTGGGGGCAGGGATTTTTGAAGGGAGCAGATCTTGGTAAAATTTCTAACAAAATAATCATCCGTTTTCTATTTCTCTGAGACCATATTCAAGTGTACCATAAGTGTGTACTTAAAAGAAGGTGGGCTTCCCAGGTGGCTTGATGTAGGAGACATGGGAGATGTGGGTTTGATCCCTGGATCGGGGGGATCCTCTGGAGTAGGAACTGGCAACCTACTCCAGTGTTCTTGCCTGGAAAATCCCATGGATAGAGGAGCCTGGTGGGCTACACTGCATGGGGGCACAAAGAGTGGGACAGGTTTGGGCAGACAGGCCCTTAAAAGAAACAGTGATGTATTGTAGTGCATGCCATGGTACCTTGCTAGGATGCTCCTCCAGGACTGAAGCATCTATTTCCCCAGATGCTGGCAGTACTGATGGCTGATGGCCTTTAGCTCTGGGTCCTCTTTGGGTCTTGCCCTCAGCTGAAGGAGCTGCCTTGCTCAAGGCACAGACTTCATTCACAGGCTGGTCAAGGCTGGACTGTAAGTGTGGCAGCCCCCCGCCTCATTCAGGACAGCTCTGAAAGGCCGTCTTGGCTATAGATCCCCTGTTGGATTGACTGAGATCTTTGCTTCAACTGTACTGTACTGCAGCTCGGCTTCTCTCCTGACCATCCCCCCAAACCCCGCCCCCAGCCCGCCCTGCCCCACTTCCCTGTGCTCAGCTCCTCAGGGGCGTTGATTTTGAGAATAGTCTGCAATAAACTTGCTGCTGTAGGTCTGTCTCAGAGCCTGCTCCCTTGGGAACTGACAAGTAATACTGTCCTTAGTGGAAAGCTGAGTTCTTTACTAGCCAACTGGGGTTACGGTCATTGCAAAAAGATTCTTGTTTAATATTTTATCCCATGAGAGCAGCTTCAGTGAGACAGGCCGGGACAAAACTGGAATTGCGTTTGGCAGAGGGATGGTTGGGAGCACCAGAGCGGGCAGATGGGGGAGGGCCGAGGTGGTGAGAATGGATCAGGCATTGGAGCTATGAGTGCTCAGAACAGATTCCAGGGAACTGATCTGGTAGAGACTCTGCTAAATCCAGAGGCAGGGTAGCCTTAAGCAGTGCTGCAAATGAGGCAACATTTGTTTTCCTTTTCCTGAGTGCTGCTCTTCTCTCCACGGAGTCTGAAGCTATCAGAACCTACTCCCTGGAAAAGATCTGATAAGCTATTTACCCCTTAGTGTGAATCTAAGTCAACAGTTTTGTTTTTTCTTTCAGAGATATTTGCATTTTAATAACAATTGTGGTCCTTGATTTAAAGGAATTTCAAGAAATAGTGCTTACAGAGAAGGATTGGGGGGTGGGGCAAGGGAGTGTTTCCTCTTCTCACCCCCTCAAATTCAGTTCTCACTGTGGGTCACATAGAAGTGAAAATGGGGCACCCTGGCAGAAATGTCCATGAGCTCTTTGGGGATGAGTTGTTCATGAATTTTATGTCCCCATCCCTGCAGCCATGAAATTAAAAGACGCTTACTCCTTGGAAGGAAAGTTATGACCAACCTAGACAGCATATTCAAAAGCAGAGACATTACTTTGCCAACAAAGGTTCGTCTAGTCAAGGCTGTGGTTTTTCCTGTGGTCATGTACGGATGTGAGAGTTGGACTGTGAAGAAGGCTGAGCACTGAAGAATTGATGCTTTTGAACTGTGGTGTTGGAGAAGACTCTTGAGAGTCCCTTGGACTGCAAGGAGATCCAACCAGTCCATTCTGAAGGAGATCAGCCCTGGGTGTTCTTTGGAAGGAACGATGCTAAAGCTGAAACTCCAGTACTCTGGCCACCTCATGAGAAGAGTTGACTCATTGGAAAAGACTCTGATGCTGGGAGGGATTGGGGGCAAGAGGAGAAGGGGACGACAGAGGATGAGATGGCTGGATGGCATCACTGACTTGATGGACGTGAGTCAGAGTGAACTCCGGAGTTGGTGATGGACAGGGAGGCCTGGCGTGCTGCGATTCATGGGATCTCAGAGTCGGACACGACTGAGCGACAGATCTGATCTGATCTGATCTGATCCCGTTGGAATTTGATGTATAATTTCAAAGAAAAGCACCATTATTTTGATGGACAGAAATAAATTTATAAAGATAGAACAAGTCTGAACATCTTCAGTGGTCTGGACATGTTAGAATCATGGGAGTGGGTTTTGAAAAAACTATAAAAAAGTGAGAAAACAGCTGTAAATTTTACCAATTTGTAAAGTTTATACCAGAAGAAGTGCTGTCTTGGCCCAGTAATTTTGTATCTGTGGCCTTTAATTGCTTTGCCATGAAACAGATCTTTATCCAGATTCCTCTTGTGAAATTATTTGTCGTTCTTCTCTTCAACCATCTTAACGGAATAGAAAGAGAAATGGAAAAGTGAAAGCAGTGAGAGCAGCTTTAAGCGGTGTCTGTGAAGGGCTCGGTCCTCTTTAGCAGCACTGCCATTCGCTCCTTCATTCAATCCACAGAGACTGCTCTCCTACACGGTGCTAGGCTAGTAGTCCTCGCTCTGCCCACAAGCAGAACAAACAAAGAGACGCTAGTTTATGACCCTGAGTAATTCCAGTGGAACAACATCTTTCTTGATCTGCGGAGCCTCAGGGCAAGACTCTATTTACTGCTCGCGTCAGTTGTGTCCTTGGCAGTGAATTAACTACGACTTTGCGTCTCAAGTGCAGCACGTGTGCAAAGCCCTCACATGCAGTTGGCCAGGGTGTTTGCATAATGTATTGACCATGCATATTTAAACACCACCTCGGTGGATCATCAATACCAGGTATGGTTACTGAAATGAAACCCTTGAGGATTTCTTCCCATAGTACACTGAAGTCTTGCCAACTTTCATGCCTTTCCCAAAAGCAAACTGCTTCTTTTTATGTCTCTTTTTATATTCTTTCAACAACTCCGATAGTTATAAGTAATTTGGTTACACTTTCTGAGCCATACACACAATATATTTTTAAAATATTTATTCATTTGACTGCGCCAGTTCTTAGTTGCGGCATGTAGGATCATTGTGTTCATTGCAGCACATGGAATATTTTAGCTGTGGCCTGTGAAATCTTAGTTGTGACATACCAGATGTAGTTCCTTGACCAGGGATTGAACCCAGGCCCCGTGCATTGGGAGCTCAGAGTCTTAGCCATTGGACCGCCAGGCAAGTCCCAAACACAACATTTCCTAATGAAATGAGGCAAGATCTGAGGAAAAATATCCCAACAAGACATCATGATTTGCTGACAATGTTTTTTATCCATAAAACAATTTGATACAGGTGCTTTGACAAGTGCAAAGTAACATGGTCAGCGGGTGTAACTTGCAGCTGTACCCAGCCAAGTTTCCTCCTGTGGGCCCATCCCCTTCTTTGGGCTGGGGCCTGCAAGGAATGAACAAGACATGCGCAGATCCCTGTCCGGGGGGAGCTCGCATTCTGAGTGGAGAGAGAGACGTAACACAGCAAATAAGTACGCTGCGGGAAGAAGAGAAAAAGGAGAATTGAGGAGAACCTAGTGTGCGGAGGTGGGGAGTAGCTGAAGTGTCAAGAAGCGGTGAAGGTCAGCTTCACAGAAGAGGTGAAATTTCATGGAGCGGGGACGTAGAGGAGGTGAGGGCGAGAGCCAGGGGATCGCCGGCCCAAAAGGCACTTTATGCAAGTGGCCGGTGGGAGCAAAGTCCCAGAGCCCCTGATGGGAGCCTGTCGTGTCCCCGGAGCTTCAGCTGAGGGAGCAGGGAGAGGGGAGCAGGAGGGAAGCCACTGCCGGCCTTTGAGCAGGGGAAGAACACGACCCGAGTCACGGTTTGAAAGCATCCCCTCCAGGATTCTGTTGAGTTGACCGTAGGGGTCTGGCAGAATGGGGATTATTGCAACAGTGCAGGAAAAGGAAGATGGCGGCCGTGATAGTGGAGGGGGCTGTGGTGAGAAGTGGCCAGATTACGGTGGAACCACAAGGGATTTCTGACAGATTGGATGTGGGTATACCCACATCGAGCCCCTGGTGGCTCAGACAGTAAAAAGAGTCTGCCTGCAGTGCAGGAGACCTGGGTTCGATCCCTGTGTTGGGAAGATCCTCTGGAGAAGGACATGGCAACCCACTCCAGTACTCTTGCCTGGAGAATCCCATGGACATGAGATCACAAAGAGTCGGACATGACTGAGCAACTTCACTTTCACTTTTCACTTTTCATGAGAAGGTGGGAAGCTTCCCAAAGTGGTGTGCTGTGGAAGAATTGGATAACTGGAAGGATGAGTTTTCCATCAACTAAGATGTGTAGGTGATGCAAGGTGCAAATAGTTTAAGAAATCAGTTTGGACATTTTCAGATTGCTGTGTCTGTTAGACTTCCACATGGAGACAATGAGATATATGAACCAGCTAGAAGTCTGAACTAGAAATGTAAATGTGGGATTTACATAGAAAAGTTTTCTCTCTCATACCTCATGATTATGACTGTCATTGTTACCCTACTTAATAATAGGAGCAGAGAAAAAGAGAGGAAGAAGCATGGTGTTTTTGACCTCATTTTCCTAAAATTGGCAGTCTGATTTGAAAAGTAACACTATTTTGACAATAGTTGCTCTGTTATGAAAGAACTGTCTTGTTGGATCATGGAAAGAGAAATTAGAATTATTGGGTGGCTACAGTTTATGTGACAGATGCTTTACTGAGAGAATCTGATAATTAAAAACTCATGTCTTTCGAGACTCATCCTGGCCAAGCATGACAGGTATTTTGATTTACCAGCTAAGGTGGCGGCTCCATATGGCAGTAGCTTCAGCGTGGTTTACGAGCCACGTCCTCCCCATCTGCGTGGAAGGCGGTCTCCTGTGTGTGTCCCTCACGTGCACACTTCTGACACCAGCCATGTGGGTTTCTGCCCACACCATGCAGTTCTCTGCCACAGCAGCAGGATGTCCTGCAATTCCTCTCCATTCTGACACTAATTGGAGTCAGTGTCAGCTCCACAGGTTACAGGCTCAGTCCCCCAGGACTGCCCTCCTACCTCAGATGGCCGTGTGTGTCCTCGGTTGTCACTGGGGCTTCTGACCAACTTGCTATAAAGCACAGGTTTCCAGACTCCTTTCTTGGGGTTCTGTCATCTGCACAAGAGCTCACAGAATTCTGGGAAACACATACTTACATTTATTGATTTATTATGTAATAAAGGATGTGATGAAGGAAGCAGATGATCAGCCGGATAAAGAGAGGTGGGGCGAGGTCTGGAGGGTCTTGAGCACAGAGGCTTGTATCCCCAGGGAGCTGGGATGCACTTGCCTCTGGCCACATGGATGTGCTCAGCAAACCTGGAAGCGTACCAAGCTCAAACTTCAGGGATTTTTATGGGGGCTTCATTGAGGAGGCACAATCATTGATTGAATCTCTGCTCTCTCGCCCCTTCCCAAAGGAGGAGGGGTGGGGCTCAAAGTTCCAAGCTTCTCTCGGTGGCTTGCTCTTTTTGTGATCAGCCCCCATCATGCAGCCCTCCAGGAGCCCTCCAGGAGTTGCCTCATTACGACAGAAGTTACCTGTCACCCAGGAAACTCAGAAGGATTTAGGAGCTCTGTGTTAGAAACTGGGGTCAAAGTCCAAATAAGAGAAGGCAAGGTTCTCCAAGTAGCCTTATCATCTAAGAGATTACAAGAATTTCAGGAGTTCTGTGTTAGGAACAGGGTGCAAAGACCAGTGATATACTTTCTATGATTTCACACCATCCTTTGAAACACTTTTTGCTTGCATTCTATATGAAGGAATTAGCATTTGTAAAAATTTACATCCATTGAGATTGTAGTCATGTTTTAAAACTCAAATCTATATAAAATAAACTTGTTCCATAAGCATTCACCTGAAGACATTGAGAAGAGATTTAGGCCAACTTTTAGAGCAGATCATGCTTGCTATCCTCTGATCCCTCTTCTCCCCTGTCCTCTCCAAGTATATTATTAGAAGCCCTGGTTTTTTAACTTGACATTTGATTGTTGAAGATAAAGGCAGTATTTCCCAGCCTGCCTTGCGACTAGAGGTGGCTTCAGACTAAGTTTTAGCCAATGGGGTGTGAATAGTAATGATGTGGGCAGTTTTCAGAGGAGGACCATCATTTTCCCGTCCTCATTCCTATTGCTGGGATCACGTCCAGGGATGTTGGTTGTGCTGATCCATTCAAAGGGAATATCAGGGAGATGGGGGAGCAAGAAGATGGGGCAGCCTGGGTCCCCCGATGATGTTGGCAGTGCCTACCTCAGCCTGTTACAGAAAAGAGAAATAGCTTCAGGAGTTTTATTTAAACTACTGCTATGTCAGGTCTCTTGAGCATTCAACCTGTGTTCTCATTAATGAAATAGTCACTTCCTCAAAGTGACTTCCAAAAGGCATGGGCCTGAGGCAGCAAAAAAAGAGAGCATGGGCTTTGGTTTGGCATCAGACAACGTGGATTTGAATTTCAGCTTCTCCATCTACGAGCTGTATGACCTTGACAATGTCATTTAAATGCTTTGATACTCAGTTCAGTTCAGTCGTTCGGTCTTGTCCAACTCTTGGTGACCCCATGGACTGCAGCACACCAGGCCTCCCTGTTCATCACCAACTCCCGGAGCCTACTCAAACTCATGCCCATCATGTTGATGAAGCCATCCAACCGTCTCATCCTCTGTTGTTCCCTTCTCCTCCTGTCTTCAATCTTTTCCAACATCAGGGTCTTTTCCAATGAATCAGTTCTCCGCGTCAGATGGCCAAAGTTTCAGCTTCAGCATCAGTCCTTTCAGTGAATATTCAGGACTGATTTCCTTTAGGATGGACTGGTTGGATCTCCTTGCAGTCCAAGGGACTCTCAAGAGTCTTCTCCAACACCACATATAAACTGCATAAAACAAAACATGCAAAACATGTGAGATATCTAACATGTAGGTTTCTGGGAATTAAATGGGTGATGCATATAAGGTCCAGCAGCCAGGTATGCACATAGAAACATCAGGCCTTTCCCCGCTCTCTTCACCTATTCAGCTGCCTGCTCTAGTCCTCTACTTGAAAGTCTAGTGGTTATTTCTGTTGACTAAAAAAAGATGTACAACTTGAGACTTGCGAATTAAGTTTTGTTTGGGGCAAAATGAAGACTGCAGCCTGGGAGGCAGCCTCTCAGATAGCTCTGAGAGACTGCTCCAAAGCGGCAGTGGGGGAAGTCAGTATATAAGGTTTTGGTGAAGGGGGTGTTCAATACAATGAAACACTCATTTTACAAAAGGTTTTTGTTAGTCGTGAGGATCTGATGTCACTGTGAAGGGATTTAGTGCTTCTCCAGATATGAGGAGATGCAGGGATTGAGATCATAAAACCTGTTCCCAAAGACATCCACCTATCTAAAGAGCTGTCCCACCAGATTCCCTGGAGCACAGAGGGCCTCACTCCACCCTGAACTCCCTCAGGGCTTGCTGAAGGTCAACAGCTATAGCAGTGTGGGGCTCAGTCTCCGTAGAGGCAGATGGCAAATGCCTTTGTTGTCAGTCGTTGGCAATGCTCTTGGTAAGTGTCAAATTGTAGTTGACATTTCCAACCCAACATGTCCAAACTAAGCTTCTCTCTCCCCACAAATTTGCTCCACCCCAGTTTCTTCATCTTACTTTATCAGGACTCTATCTATCTTTCATTGGGTCAAAGGGAGAAACTCAGAGTCATCCTCTGTGCTTCTCTCTCTCTCCTGTTGTTGCTGTTTAGGTGCTCAGTTGTGTCCGACTCTGCAACCCCATGGACTGTAGCCTCCCAGGCTCCTCTGTGCTTGGGATTTCCCAGGCAAGAGTACTGGAGTGGGTCACCATTTCCTTCTCCAGGAGATATTCCTGACCCAGGGATCGAACCCTCATCTCCTGCGGTGGCAGGCAGATTCTTTACCGCTGAGACAACTGGGAAACTCCCCTCTATCTTAATGCAAAAAACTCCTTAATATCTAGTGTCTAGGTGACTCAGACCAGGATGGTAGCAGTGAATGTTGTTGAGGAGGTTAAATTCTGGATCTATTTGAAGGATTTTCTAACAAACTGATGTGAGTTATAAAAGCCCCATATCAATATAGCCCTTGGTAACAGGGCCTATGTAGATGTTTACTAATTAGATATTAAGGAATTTTTTGCATCTAGAATGATTTCAGTTCAATTGTCCAGATATATATGTGTGTGTGTGTACATATATATATGAGAGAATTATGCACCATCATTGTGCCTTATAATTTAATTTACAGCACTTTGCAAGTGCTCCTGTTTTGCTGAAACACAAGTGGACACTAAGTGGGATGGATTTTTATTGCGCTCTTGGCACACCCTGCATTTTGTCAATTCATTAGTCTGTTTTTCGGTCTCGTTTTTAAGAAGTCACAGTTTGCAGCTGTCTCTGCAGCAGTGATCTCCCTACTGCAGGCTTCATTGTGATGCTTTTAAAAATGAAACTGACTCTGGAGAGAGCAGATTCTGTTTTCTCACCATTTATCCAACCTAAAGAGATTTTTAAAAGAATCTCTAGCCATTCTTTTGTGATCAGAAGGAAACTTGAGTTACCTCTTTCTCCTTTTTACTCCAGAAAGAGGAGCAGTTCTGGCTGGGTCATATCACCTCTGGAGCCTTAGCCATGGATCAAGTGAATTTAAACAATCTCTTAAATAAATCACGGAGGTTCTACTTACTTTCTTTGGCAACAGTCAAATCCTAGTGCATGTGGAATATCTTACATAATTCATCTAAGACACCCCGCAGTTTGAATCATCACTTTCCAGTTTTGTTCGTTCTTGGCTTCTCCTCATCATTGATCAGTTGTTTTCTCATTTAGCTTCCCACTGGGAAGGACAAATGTTTCTGTATCACTGTCAAAGTTAATTTCTAGGATGGAACTTCTCAAAGCATCTGGGCACATCATTATCCGAAAGAGTGGAAGATGATGAGAGAAGAAGCAATGCTGAAGACAGTGCTGGGCACCTCCAGAGAGGCAGCCCCACTGCCATCCACTCTAGGCTTCACCTGCCTTTCCTGTTCATGTTCTGCACACAACTCCAAGCAATCCTTTGTTTCCTCTTAGAGACACCTCTTAATAAAGGAATTGAGGACTTCCTGGTAGTCCAGTGGTTCAGACTCCGTGTTTCCAGTAAGGACGTGTGTTCAATCCCTGGTCGGGGAACTATGATCCCATAGGCTTCACAGTGCTGCTAAAAAAAATTACTAATAATAATTACCACAATCTGATGCTGTCAAAAGAGCCAGGACCCTGAAGTCAAGTAGATCTGCATGGCTGTCTGGATCTTGGGCAAGGGGAATTCATCCTTCTGAGCCTCAGTTGTCTAATTTTTAAATTAGAACCATGATAATCTAATTCGGTGCTACTCAGAGTATAAAGATAATGATACTTATAACATAGCTACAGCACAGGAGGTTTTCAATAACCATTAATAAACTCCATGGGTGAGTGCGTGCTCAGTTGCTTCAGTCGTATCTGACTCTTTGTAACCCAATGGACTGAAGCCCGCCAGGCTCCTTTGTGGGATGCTCCAGGCAAGAGTATTAGAGTGGGTTGCCATGCCCTTCTCCAGGGGATCTTCCTAACCCAGGGATCGAACCTAGATCTCCTGCATTACAGGAAGACTCTTTACCATCTGAGCCACCAGGGTTGCCTGATGACCTCCATAGGTAGGAGTATTCTTAGAAGAATTATATTCCACAAATATTATAAGAGTAAACCTCAGAATGGTTCCACTTAGGAAATATATCATTCTAGAAGAGTATGTGAATCATACATGTACAGTTTAGAGAACAATGGCAGGAAAAACAAGTGTGGTTATATACTCTTGTGTCTGGCTCCTTCCACTCAACATAATATTTATTGATACTGACTCACATTGCATGTGTTGAGTGGATCAGTCAATTCACCAAGTGAGTGTTTCTTGATGAAATATTGCAGATTTTTACATTAATTTAGCTTTGTAATTGACAGAGCTGGTTGAATGCATTTGTCCTGACTTCTCTCCATCAATACTTTTGAGAAGAGCTTAGGGTTGTTCTTGTCCCCTGTTCTTTTCTCTGCCCCTTTGACACAGTGTTTATTCTTCTTGGCAGAACTTTCATGACGTTGAATGTTGATAATGTCGTCATCAAGCTTCACCCTTCAAGACAGATATCATTCCTAGTCTTGCTTTAGGATAGTGGGAGGGCCAGTGTCTTCACAGCAGGTTGTCAGTTTAGGGTGAGGCAGGTTTACTGCTGGATTAATACAACCTCTTCTTGGGTATTTTCCTGCTCTGGCAAATCTTCTCTAAGCAGTGAGAACAGAAATGCATGTGCGGGTCTGAGTGGAAGAATGCAGAAGCTGTGTTTGAATAGGTTGGCATTTCATTTTTTTCTTCCTTTTTCCCAACTCTTTTCAAGTGCTGCCCAGAACTTGTCATTATAGAACCAGTTTGTTTTGTTTGCTTCTGCATAGATGATTAATTTCCTTTATGATAATAATAGGAGTCAGAGTCCTAAAAGTCAAGTGGTGTTTCTACAGTGTTTATCATGAAAAACAGCACTTCTCTGCACCCAGGAGTCCCACTCCCCAGGGGGAACTGGTCTTAATTCTTTCTTTTACTTTTTCTTCTCTTATTTACCTCCACTTTTCTAAATCATATGCTTAAACTGTAATTTATAAGTTCATTAATCTTTTAAAATGTGTTTATTGAAATATAGTTGTTTTACAGTTTCTATCATTGTTCAATCACGAAGTTGTTTCTGACTCTTTGTGCCCCCCCTGCACTGCAGCACGCCAGGCCTCCCTGTCCCTCACCATCTCCCAGAGTTCACCCAAGTTCATGTCTTTTGAATCAGTGATGCTATTCAACCATCTTATCCTTTGCTACCCTCTTCTTCCTTTGCCTTCAATCTTTCTCATCATCAGGATCTTTTCCAGTGAATCAGCTCTTTGCACAAAATGGCCGAAGTATTGGAACTTCAGCATTAGTCCTTCCAATGAATATTCAGGGTTGATTTCCCTTAGGATGGACTGGTTGGATCTCCTTGCAGTCCAAGGAACTCTCAAGAGTCTTCTCCAGCACCACAGTTTGAAAGCATCAATTCATCAGTGTTCGGCCTTCTTTATGATCCAACTCCCACATCTGTATATAACTGCCAGAAAGACCGTGGCTTTGACTGTGAGTGTTTGTCTCCCATTTCATCCTACCTTCTTTTTCTCCCCTTGGTGTCCATACATTTCTTCTCTATATCTGTGTCTCTGTTTCTGTTTTGCAAATATGTTCATCTCTACCATTTTTCTAGATTCCACATGTATGTGCTAATATATGATGTTTTTCTCTTTTTGACTTACTTCACTCTGTGTGACACTCTCTAGGTCCATTGATTTTATATTCCACGTGTGCTTTCTAAATTCTTCTCCCCCATCTTTCTTAATATGGCTACGTCACAATTTCTGGTTACATTAGCATTTTGTATTATTATAGCTTTCTAAACACTGTTCATAAAACTAGCTATGAATTATCCTGTATTATATATCCTCTTTCACACAAATTTTCAGGATTTTTTTTAAGGAGATAATAGCTGTTATGATTTTGTTACTTGTAAAGCATTATGGATGTGAACTAATTTTCTTGAAGCATTGTATCAGACATTTATCAACACTGAATCACTCCGGCCACCCTTCAGCCATCAGTCTTGTAGGATCTTTCTTCAATTGCTGCATACTTGTTACCAATATCACTCAAAAGACCTTAGTGGTACCCACAGAGGCAAAGATAAAGATAAAGAAACTCCCTCACTGGTCAGTATCAAATAAGACAGGGACTTGAGGACTTAATGGCTAACACTTCTCAATACAGAGAGGTTCTTCTTTCCTTTGTTTAAGCCGTGGTCTCCTTGCTCAGCCCGAGCCTCTGGTCCTGAAGGCCACCTCCCCGTGCATCCCTTTTCCAGCCCTCTGCTCTCTCAGCTCTTTGGCTCCCTCAGTGCTCTGTGCTGAAGCACAGGGGTTCCCTGGTGGGGTGCAGGTCTGCCTCCAGTTTTACTGCCCATGACTGAAGTGAGTGGGCCTACGCAGCTCATCTACCTCGATGACCCCCTCAGCCGCGGCACATCTACCATTAAGGGAGTCACATAGGATGCTCATATTCCCTGTGAGAGTTGTAGACTCTGATTTAAACAAAGGAAAATAAAAACGCATAAATGAATCTTGGGCTTTCTGCTCATCTTTTGGTTTTGGATTCAGCTGGATCCTTAAAGATCGCTTGCATCTGAGTTTTAGGCATATCCTTCCTCTTCCTGTCTGTTATCTTATTTTCTAATGATGTATCCTATTTTAGCAACAACTTTCCCTGGCATATGTTTCACGGTAGAAGGGCTGTGTTCTTAGTCTCCCAGGCAGTTGCTGCTCGGGAACCACAGATGCTTGCCTATCTCTACAAACCCGACTCTTGCTGGTAGAAAGCTCTGTTGTGCACTGGGTGTGTTCATATCCATTCAGCACACAGACCCAGTGGATTTTTTTGGTAGTGGTGGTGATGTTCTTGTTGGTCTCTTTATTCTTGTTGGTGTCTTTCTCATCCCTCAGGGCAGTGCTGAGAGAGAGCCATCCCCCTTGACAAAGGGAGAAGGTGGTGGATAAAGGATGCTTGACAGGTGTGTTGGTTAGCTGTGATACAACCCAGCACTATACAACGATTATCACTTTTTCAGTCCACAGATACACTTTTGGGCTAAGTCAGATGTCTAAGCTGAACCTGGCTAGGGGTGGCTTTCCTCCAGGTATTTTTCCTCCTCCTGGGACCGGATGCTAATACAAGCATGTTCTTATGAAGGGCAAGCCCAAGAATGCAGACGCTTTTCCAGTTATTCCGTGCATCGTATCTGCTCACTTCACATGGACCAAGACATGTTAAGTGTCTGCACATGGTTAAGTGCTGAAAGCCAGGTGCGTGGAAGGACAGCCTACCTACTAAAATGAGGAGGGAGAGGCAGAGTTAGAATTTAAGTCTAATTACTGCCAGAACCTGTGCCCTTGCCACCATGCCACTGATGGCAATTCATTTTGAGATTTAAGAAGCGAAATAATGTGGAAGAAAAGACAGCTTAATAGACCTTGGCAAAAATTTAACAGCCTTGTCTGAAATCCCTAAACTCATTACCACTGGCTTAAGTGCTCAGAAAGTTACTTTTTAACAGGAAAAAAAAAAAAAAAAAGGTTCCCAGTCTTTCAGCTCCCACCCCAAATACAAAACAATCTACCAAGATAGCACCCGCTAAAATCTTGTTTAATTATCCAGGAGTTTGATGAGAGAGAATGTTTCATAATTTATAAGTCAATTCTTATTTAGCCAAATTAGGTCTTTAATTCTTGTGTATTATAGCAACTGTAATATACAATTACGTGTTACATAGGAAACAAACCCATAAAGCAAAATGAACCAATCAATATAGCTCGTTCCCCATAGAATTCTATTTGTGGTTTTTAACGAGCCAAACTCCAGAACTAAGAATCGATATCCATTATGATTCTTTTAGGAAGGAATGGTGGTCACATCCTGTCACAACCAGAATTACCAACAGAAAGTTCCCTTTAGCCTGTTTCTCTGAGGCCGAGGCAGCAGCGTATGGCGATGGTGCTTGACTGATCCCGGTACGGCGACATTTGCTACTATAAATAATTTAGCAGGTGCACATTTATCTCTGTCAAAGTCTTTCACTTTCATAGAGAGAAAGGATGTAGTTGGTGGACAGATAGGCTCAGCTCTCTGACTCACAAAGTCAGGGCCTCCCAGAGGTGGTACGACAGCATCTCGGGCACAGATGCCAACAGTGACCCTGGGGCAGTGAACGCAGAGAGCAGGATATGTTACTAGGAGTACACAACAGCCAAGGTCCGGCTACCGGATCATGGTAAGGGACCAGGGACCTCTGGTGGTCCTCCTATTGGAGAAAAAGGCGGGGGCAGGGAGAAAGGAAAAGAAGGGAGGAGGGAGGGAAAAAGTAAAGGAAGGAGGAACAGAAAGAGGGCAGGATGGAGGGAGGGAGGGAGAGAGGAAGATGAGAGAGAGCGAGGGGGGGAGGAGGAAGGAAGGATGAGAGACATAATGGAAGGGGGCAGAAACAGGACAAAAAGAAGAGAGGGCAGAGTGACTGAGGCCCCATAGTTTGTGTTAGACCCCTACGAGGGGACCTGACTGATGAGTTGAGGAGCTAAACAATGAACCTGATCTGTGCAGGCTTTGGGAAAATAAAAACTAGCCCTTATTCAGTACTTGCTGGGTGTTCAGACTGTACAACATCCTGACAATGGAAACATCTCTTCTGTACCATCCAGTATGGTGGCTGCCTATCATACATGGCCGTGATGCACTTAAAACATGACTCCTACAACCAAAGACCTGAACTTTAATTTCATTTTCATTCAGTTCAGTCGCTCAGTCATGTCCGACTCTTTGCGACCCCATGAATTGCAGCACGCCAGGCCTCCCTGTCCATCACCAACCCCTGGAGTTCACCCAAACTCATGTCCATTGAGTCGGTGATGCCATCCAACCATCTCATCCTCTGTCATCCCTTCTCCTCCTGCCCTCAATCTTTCCCAGCCTCAGGGTCTTTTCAAATGAGACAGCTCTTCGCATCAGGTGGCCAAGGATTGGAGTTTCACTTTTAACATCAGTCCTTCCAATGAACACCCAGGACTGATCTCCTTTAGGATGGACTGGTTGGATCTCCTTGCAGTCCAAGGGACTCTCAAGAGTCTTCTCCAACACCACAGTTCAAAAGCATCAATTCTTTGGTGCTCAGCTTTCTTCACAGTCCAACTCTCACATCCATACATGACCACAGGAAAAACCAAAGCCTTGGCTAGATGAACCTTTGTTGGCAAAGTAATGTCTCTGCTTTTGAATATGCTGTCTAGGTTGGTCATAACTTTCCTTCCAAGGAGTAAGCGTCTTTTAACTTCATGGCTGCAGTCACCATCTGCAGTGATTTTGGAGCCCCCCAAAATAAAGCCTGCCACTGTTTCCACTGTTTCCCATCTATTTCCCATGAAGTGATGGGACCAGATGCCATGATCTTAGTTTTCTGAATGTTGAGCACATAGACCACAGCCTTGTTTAACTCAATGAAACTAAGCCATGCCCTGTGGGGCCACCCAAGATGGACAGTTCATGGTGGAGAGGTCTGACCGAATGTGGCCCACTGGAGAGGGGAATGGCAAGCCACTTCAGTATTCTTGCCTTGAGAACCTCATTTTCATTAACTTTTTGGAAATCACCACATGTGGCTGATAGCTACTCTATGAGACAGCACAACTCTATATTAAGACTATACATGCATTAATTCACTTAATCCTTACAACAACTATTATCTTCTCCCTTTTGCAGATAGAGGGGTGAGGCACAGAGAAGTTAGCACCTTGCCTGAGGTCACACAGCTGGTAAGCCAAGAGCCATGAATCACAGTCCTTGTGCTTTATATTGACCTTTAGTCCCAAACAAAGCAGATTTTTACAGGAAGAGACAAAATATTGTGTTGTGATGACAAAAGTGGAGCCCACAGACGTGTACAAGCTCTTTGGGATTTGAATGGAAGGAGCCGTGCATGTCCTAGGGTACCATACGTGGGCGGCATCTCAGAGCCCCACTGCCCCTGGCTGCTGCTTTCTGCTTTGGAACTGGCTGTTCTGGATGAATTGGGCACAGCTTTTCCCTGGTGTTTTTCTTGGAATCTCAGTCTTGTGAGGGTAAAACGAGGATGGTGGAGGAAGGGGAAACAAGCGATCAAAAGCATCAGAGAAGAACCACGTTCCTCTCTTTGAGGCTCACTTGTGTGTACTCATCTCAGGGGTTCAGGCTGCATGTTTTCCTCTATCTAGCGTTTCTCTCACTTATCTGACCTCTAAAATGTTTTGGGAGTGGGTGAGTGGTATATTGATTGGCTGAACATATATTAGAAAAGGTTGAATTATAGCAATTTTGAATTTTGCTCTGGACCTGAGGGTAGGCAGATGTAGGTATATGTGCTTAGGCCTTAGTACGTGGACTACTGCTGGATGGACCTCTGGCTCTCTGGGTCTTGCTAATTGCAGATCTTGTCACGTCTCAGCCTCTGTAATCACGTGAGTCAAGGGCTTTATCGTAAAGAGTGGGCTCACGTGATTGCGGGCATTGAGATGTCCAAAGATCTATAGTTGGCAAACTGGAGAACAAGGAGAACCAGCGGTGTAGATGAAATCCAGCCAAGTCCAGGGGCCTGAGACCCAGGAAAACTGATGGTGTAGGTTCCAGCCTGAGGGCAGGAGAAGACTGATGTCACAGCTCAGGCAGGCAGGCAGGAGGTGTCCCTGTTACTCAGCCTTGGTGTTCTCTTCAGGTCTTCCCTTGACCGGGAGAGGCCCACCCACCCTGGGTAGGGCAATCTGCTCTACTCTGTAGATTCAGATGCTAATCTCCTCCAGAAAGACCCAGACTACGGGCACCACATAGTCCAGTCAAGTTGATATATAAAAATCAATCATCACATGTAAGATAAATTTATTTTTAAACAGTGTGTAAGTTACATTTTCTGTAGCCTCCAGGCATATTTGCAGATAAAATTCCTGTAAATTTAATGCAACATTAATCTGAAAAGGAAAATAGTTTTCTTTGTTTTTCCAGACTTTTTGGGTGTTCCATAGTGCATTCATAATTAAACCCATTGTTTTAAATGTAGACACAGTTTACCTGAAAAGGTATCCAGAGATTGAAGGAGAATATATTGATTTGATTACTTTGCCAACAAAGATCCACTAATCAAAGCTATGGTTTTTCCAGCAGTCATGTATGGATGTGAGAGTTGGACTATAAAGAAAGGTGAGCACTGAAGAACTGATGCTTTTGAACTGTGATGTTGGAGAAGACTCTTGAGAGTCTCCTGGACTGCAAGGAGATCCAACCAGTCCATCCTAAAGGATATCAGTCCTGAATATTCACTGGAAGGACTGATGTTGAAGCTGAAACTCCAATCCTTTGGCCACCTGATGCGAAAAGACCCTAGATTGGAAAAGACCCTGATGCTGGGAAAGATTGAAGGCAGGAGAAGGAGGGGACAATAGAGGATGAGATGGTTGGATGGCATTACCAACTAAATGGACATGAGTTTGAGTAAGCTCAGGGAGTTGGTGATGGACAGGGAGGCCTGGCATGCTGCAGTCCATGGGGTCACAAAGAGTCAGACACGACTGAGTGACTGAATTGAACTAATACTGATTATGTTATTTGATAGTGAAGCTAACATATTCTTTAAAGATAAGGTTGGGTTTTGTTTTTTTTTTTTGTATCCTGACTTTGTACTCTATGGCCTTTTTTCTTTTCTGAACTCCCTTAAGGCCTTGATAAAATCACATTCCCTACCCACTAGTTTTCTAATTTTCCTTTCTCCTTAATTTGTCAAAACCTGCTCTTGGGACAGTAATCTGAGAACTGCATTAATTTAATCATTTGGACTATTGGCAAATACGTGTTGGAATTTCACTAGTGCCTGGCCCTGGGTCCCACACTGGGATCCAGAGAAGAGTGAGACTTTGCCAGTTCTAGTGGCCTGGTAGGAACCCACCTGTGTTGTCAAGGAGAAAGTTCTCAGGCAAGGTTACCCCAGAGGATGACACATGGAAAAGAGACAGTGTTCTCAGTGGAGCGCAGGTCAGAACAGCTCAGAGGTTTCCAACATGCCAGCGTGGCCCTCCCTGTGTGAATGCCTCAGGTCGGCTGGAGACCTGCCTGCCATGCTGGCCTGGGGCTGTGGGCCCCTGAGGCTGGGGCTGGGGGAGGGGAGAGGGAGGCTCGGGACACTGGACAGACCCAGGCCTGCCCTGCGTGCCGGGAAGCTCGGGACATTGGACAGACCCAGGCCTGCCCCGCGCGCTGGGAACCTCGGGAGAGCTGCCCGATGGGGACAGAGCGCTGATGCTCTCTTGGGAGAAACCCATCCCAGTCTGCCCCCTAACATAAGGTGACCATATAACTTATCATCCAAACCTGAACACTTCTGAGAATCAAATGAGGAGCTCGCAGAAGCTGTACCGTGACCATAAGCAATGTCTGTAAACCATGACTTTCCTGGGGAAATTGGGTACCTGGTCCCTCTGCCTTGGCATGAGTTAGACTTTTATGTTAATGGCCATTCACCACCTACTTCGAGAGGAAGTAGTGTATATAAAGAGTAGGATTCGATACAATACAGAGTCTTAGTCCCCAACACCAGAGATTCAGATTCAATATGTCCAAGATGGTATCTAGAGTACGCATTTTAATAAGTTTCCCATGTTATGGTCTGAGGATCACACCTTGAGCAATGCTGGGCCTCCTTGGGGCCAGGGTCGAGTATGAATGTGAACCTTTTCATTCCTGTCTGTGTAACTTTGGGAATGTGACTTTTTTAGTCCTTCACTTCCCCAACTGCAAAATGGACTTAATATTGACCTCATAGAGGAATCTGTGGATTAGAATAATCAGAGTTAAAGCACTTAACACAAAGTTTGGTGTATTACAAGCCGTTGAAATATATGAAATGGCCATTTCTGTAGTTCAAAGACATGGAGTGCCAGTGATTTCATATGGTTCAGTCAAATAATTAAGAGGGACGTGTTCTGAAGGCTTCCTGAAGTTTGTTTCACTGGGAATTTATCCTTAGGTGTTTAGGTAGGCAATACCCAGGGCAGGTTCTTCAGACAAGGCAGAGGGAACTATATACTACAGAGTGGATGTTATGTCTCCTGAGCATCTCAGCCTGCTGGACTGACCCAGGGCAGCATTTCCCTAACTGTAGCTAGCAGGCAAATCACCTTCTTGTTGTAATGCAAATTCAAACCCAGGGTTGGCTAGAAAACAAATTCAAACCCAGGTTGGTGGGGAAGGGTGGGAGCTGGGAGGGTGGTTCAAGAGGGAGTGTACATATGTATCAGTTCAGTTCAGTCGCTCAGTTGTGTCCGACTCTTTGCGACCCCGTGAATCGCAGCATGCCAGGCCTCCCTGTCCATCACCAACTCCCAGAGTTTACCCAAACTCATGTCCATTGAGTCGGTGATACCATCCAGCCATCTCATCCTCTGTCGTCCCCTTCTCCTCCTGCCCCCAATCCCTTCCAGCATCAGAGTCTTTTCCAATGAGTCAACTCTTCACATGAGGTGGCCAAAGTACTGGAGTTTCAGCTTTAGCATCATTCCTTCCAAAGAACACCCAGGGCTGATCTCCTTCAGAATGGACTGGTTGGATCTCCTTGCAGTCCAAGGGACTCTCAAGAGTCTTCTCCAACACCACAGTTCAAAAGCATCAATTCTTTGACGCTCACCTTTCTTCACAGTCCAACTCTCACATCCATACATGACCACTGGAAAAACCATAGCCTTGACTAGACGGACCTTTGTTGGCAAAGTAATGTATATTTATGGCTAATTCATGTTGATGTATGGCAGAAATCAAACCAATATTGTAAAGCAGTTATCCAAAAAAAAGCTCAGGGTTGAGCTTGAACCTTTGCAAATTGCTCAAGCACCCAGATAATACTGCTGCTTCTGCTGGTGATCCAGGGACCTCACTTTGAGAAGTAAGGGTATAGGAAGCTCAAAGGGACATCAATTTTTAAAGCTGTCCCCAGGGGTCTTAACTCTCCAGTGAATAAAAATGCAGTGCTCCTCTTCCTCAATTGAATGATATGAATGAATATCTCTTAAGGGCATCAATGGTGTCCTTAAGTTAATTGGTTTTTTGGAAGTATTTTTAGCAAAATTACTGTGCATTTATCTTAACACAAATCCAGGAATTTGAATATATTCATATTCTGATAAATGAAGTCTTCCCTTTTAAAGAGTGCTTTTTTTCTTATTGCTATGCAGAGAAGTATGGAAATTTAGAGCTTAAGTGCATTTATTCATTCATCAAACATTTTTTTAACCTAACCATGTGCTCTGAATTCTGACAGGTTTTGGAATAAAGAGAGAAAATCAGAAAGGGACTCTAGAGAAGGTTCCAGAGCTAGTGAAGATGCTGCTGGGTCCAGATCATAGAATTCCTGACCCATAGTGTTTCTTCCTTGATACAGCAATTATTCTGTGGCAGGATTTCAAAAATAAAATTCTGCAAGCCCAAATTCTATGTTTCCCATTCTTTTTCACTGGGTACATTGTCTAAATGCTCTGTCATAGAAATAAATGGCCAGGAGATATGTACATTTTCCTTTATGGAATCAGTTTTCCCAACTATATGATGAGAAATTGGTTTATATAATTTCTAAGACCACTTCCAACTACAAAATGTATAGTTCAAAGCAGGGATGGGAGTTTTGGTCTCAATCTATATCTCCTCTTTGAACTTTTGGGCCAGTTTTGAGCTTGGGAGTTCATTCAGTTTTGCTCACCCACTTGCATCACAGGAGGGCCAACATCAAGGGGTGTAGGATAACAGATTCCACGGTCTACCTGCGTTGCTCCTGAAAGGTTTTAAGCTGAGGGCATGAATCATACTCCCCACCGACTGACCTGTATCTTAATGTAGGTTTAAATTTCATATCCTTTCCTAGATTAATGTTCTGTGTACATCTGAGAGGTCTGGCTCACTGGCCACTCCATAAACAATAGGGAAGGACCAGCCCCTGATGGCTAATGGTGAAGGCCCCAGGCATGATGATTTAGTGTGGCCTGTCTCTTTGAGTACAAAATAGACCTGCTATCTGATTAGTCAAACTGGGTCATTCTGGGTCTCTGAAAGATCACTACAGTTCCATCTATTTTTTCATCCCCCTCATGAGGTCAGTGACTCACTTGACTCACTGACTTGCCACAAACGCAGCCAATGCCCTTGTCCTTTTGAGGATCCAAGATGAAGCTTCCTTTATTGAGTTATACGTGCATTCATCACCAGTTTTATCTCAACTTTTTGTCTGTATTATTTTATCATAATGTACTCCAGTAGCCTGGATGAATGGATAGATGGATGGATGGATAGATAGATAAATGTAAGGTGATTTCTATGTATCAAACTCAGTTTTCCTGGAGAAGGAAATGGCAACACACTCCAGTATTTTTGCCTGGAGAATCCCATGGACGGAGGAGCTTTGTGGGCAACAGTCCACGATTACAAAGAGTTGGACACGACTGAGTGACTCCACTTCACTTTCACTTTACCAGCCTGGTAGAACACATGCTATGGTTCCTTAGTGCTGGGGTGTTTATCAGACATGGATTTCAATTATGAAATGAACGTTTTCAAAACCAGGTGGTGAGCCGATGTGTAAGACCATGGAGCCTGCTTCCCTGCGCAAGTGTCATCATGGCCTGAAGCCGGCACTCAGGGACTGCTGTTCATTAGAATTTATCTGAGGGCAGAAACATCCTCACTCTGTCAAGACTCATATAGCACGCAGAGGAACATGAGGAGCACTTCTGATTTTAATTACCTGCAGACTGATCGTCCTTTACCACGTGACTCCCGGCATGCAAACCAACAGTCTTAGCTTCAGAAGGAGCCTGACTGTTCACACTAATCCATATCCTTCACTCGATGCTTCAGTGTTTCTGTCAGCTTCCTGTTCGAGACCGGGCTGACTTCTTTCCGGCGTGCTTCCCCGCTCCTCCGGCACACCCGGTACCCCGCATGCAGTCGTCGTGGTGTGTTTTTACTGCTGAGGCCTCTTCTGCCATCCTCCACCCACTCTCCAAACCTTGAGATCCAGCTCTCTGTTACTTTTCTTTATTTCCTATTTTCTGACTACAAACTCTCTTTTTCCAACCTCCAACTTGAGTGTCCATTTCCAGTCTCTGCTAGATTGAGTCAATCTCCTGGCATTCTGGGTCTCATGCTCTTTACATTTTTATGAAGTTTAAAATTTTACCTCTGCCCAGGACTCTGGCCTTCCTGCTTCTCATGAAGATTTCCTGCTCTAGCCATTGGTCCATAAGTTGGTCCCCTTAGCAGATGTCTGGATACACTCAACCAGAGGGATCAGATAGTTGGGTGTTTTGGTTTTTTTAATGGAAGGATAGTTGCGTCACAGCATGGTTTCTGCCAAACATCAACATGAATCAGCCGTAGGTATACATATGGCCCCTTGCTCGTGAACTTCTCTCCTACGGCTCACTCCATCCCACCCCTCTAGGTTGTTACAGAGCCCTGGTTTGAGTTCCCCGAGTCATGCATCAAATTCCCATGACTGTCTATTTTACATATGGTGGTGTATATGTCTCCATGCGACTCTCTCCATTCGTCCCACCCTCTTCTTCCTCCCTGCCTTCCATGTCCATAAGTCTGTTTTCTCTGTCTGCACTCCATTTCTGCCTTGCAAGTAGGATCATTAATGCCATCTTTCTAGATTCCATATATATATGTGTGTGTGTGTGTGTGTGTTAATATACGATATTTGTTTTTCTCTTTCTGACTTACTTCACTCTGTAGGGTATCTCAGCTGATAAAGAATCTGCCTGCAGTGCAGGAGACCCTGGTCTGATTCCTGCGTCAGGAAGATCCCCTGGAGAAGGGACAGGGTACCCACGTCAGTATTCCTGGGCTTCCCTGGTGGCTCAGTCAGTAAAGAATCCGCCTGCAATGCGGAAGACCTGGATTTCATGCCTGGGTTGGGAAGATCCCCTGGGGAAGGGAATGGCCACCCACTCCAGTATTCTTGCCTAGAGAATTCCATGGACAGAGGAGCTTGGCAGGCTACAGTCCATGGGGTTGCAAAGAGTTAGACACAACTGACTGACTTTCACATTCACCCTGTATAATAATCTCTAGGTTCAACCACTTCATTAGAATTGACTCAAATGTATTCCTTTTTATGGCTGAGTAAAATTCCATTATATATATGTACCACAGCTTCTTTATCCATTCATCCGTTGATGGACAGGGTGCTTCCATGTTCTAGCTATTGTAAATAGTGCTGCAGTAAACATTGGGTACATGTGTCTTTTTCAACTGTGGTTTCCTTAGGGTATATGCCTAGTAGTGTGATTACTGGGTCAGATGGCAATTTTATTCCTAGCTTTTTAAAGGAATCTCCATACTGTCTTCCATAGTGGCTGTATCAATTTACATTCCCACCAACAGTGCAAGAGGGTTTCCTTTTCTCCACACCCTCTCCAGCTTTTATTGTTTGTGGATTTTTTGATGATGACATTCTGACCAGTGTGAGGTGGTAACTCATTGTAATTTTGATTTGCATTTCTCTAATAATAATCAGAGTTGAGCATCTTCTCATGTTTTTATTAGCCATTTGTATGTCTTCTTTGGAAAAGTGTCTGTTTAGATATTTTGCCCACTTTTTGATTGGGTTGGTTTTTTTCTGATATTGAGTTGTATTGGATAAGATAGAAAGCCCAGAGATAAACCCACACACCTGTCGGCACCTTATCTTTGACAAAGGAGGTAAGAATATACAAGGGAGAAAAGATAGTCTCTTCCATAAGTGGTGCTGGGAGAACTGGGCAGCTACATGTAAAAGAATGAAACTTCCTACCACCATACACAAAGATAAACTCAAAATGGTTTAAAGACCTAAATATAAGACTGGAAATTATAAAACTCATAGAAGAAACATAGGCAGAAATCTCTTCAAGATCCTCTGTGACCCACCTCCCAAAGGAATGAAAATTAAAAAAAAAAAAAAAAACAAGTGGGACCTAATTAAACTTAAAAGCTTTTGCACAACAAAGGAAACTATAAACAAGGTGAAAAAACAACCTTCCGAATGGGAGAAAATAAAAGCAAATGAGACAGCTGGCAAAGGATTAATTTCCAAAATATACAAGCAGCCCATATACCTCAACACCAGAAAAACAGTGCAATCAAAAAGTGGGCAAAAGACCTAAACAGGTAATTTATTCTATCAGTCCCTTGAAAGGTTCTGACAGACCATGCCTGATAACTTCAGTGCAGAAGTATCATTCCACCTTCAGAGAAACCAGGGCTTCCAGCTGGTGCTGGTGGTAAAGAATCCTCTTGCCGACGAGGAGACACAAGAGATATGGGTTCAATCCCTGGGTTGGGAAGATCCCCTGGAGTAGGAAATGGCAACCCACTTCAGTATTCTTGCCTGGAAAATCCATTGGGCAGAGGAGTCTGGTGGGCTACAGTATATGGGGCCACAAAGAGTCGAACACGACTGAGTGTAGTGTCTCTAGTAGCAAGATAACATGTGTGTAGTCCCTAGCATGATGCCACATATAGTAAGCGCTTACTAAATGCTAGATGCCATGACTGTGTTCATCCACTCTTCTGGAAGACAATTGTTTTAATGTATGTTAAAATCAAATCAGTGTTGGCAGCTGCTTAGATTATTGACTCCTGTGGAATTTACAGTAAGAGAAAATCTTCAAGTCAGTGTTTCTCCAACCAGAGGAGGACTATAGTCATCTGTATCTTACAAGGGCCCTAAGCGCACCTGGTCCACAGGCAGTCTCTCCCTCCCACACATGTGTATCAGCCACAGGCTTTGGCCTTTTCTGCATCTTGACTCCCCTGATTGGCTGTTTGATAATAAATACTGTTACATTTCAGCTTGCTAACATAGCTTCTGTTGTAGCATGTTGAGATGTGTTGCAATAATCACTCTGTCATCAAAGGTATTCAAAGGTGGTCCTTTAGATTTTCTGTCTTCTGTCGCTTTGACCGGCACAACTTGTATATCTTCATCTGTCGTCATGAGGAACAAGAGCATCTTGAACAGGAGTCCCTCTGCTTCGGCTGAAGCGCTGCCCCAGCCCAACACAGGCTCCTCCTGCGGCTGGATGTTCCATCTGCCATCAATCCACCCTGCCAAGCTCTCACCCGAACTACAATTTCCACCTTCTTTACAGAGATCACAAGAGACATTGACAAATGCTCTGCTGGATCCAGAGGCCTTATATTGCTGGGGTCACTGACAGGCCTGTCCGGAAGCCATAATATAGAAGGAGGGGTTTTCAGCAGCCCACCCTTAGCGGGGCCTGGCAATCTCCTCTTTTTCCTTTTGTTGTTCTTCTTTATTCTTTTTCAGATTTAACTTTCACCATTTCAGTAATACGTCCTGGGATCTCACAAATCTTGGTATTGAGATTGGAATTGACAGTTCACTGAATCTTCTTGTTTTGAAGAGTAGTTGGGTGTGAGGTGAGCCCCTCTGAGCACTTCTCTCTCTCCTCTAGCCTCCTCCTTCTCAATTCTCTCTCTCTCTTTTTCTTTTCTTGCTGATATATGTATTTACAAACTTGAAATTGGAAAGTTTTAAACAAACAGAAAAATAGAGAAACTAGTATATAAGATCCCCCAACCTTCCCATCACAAGCTTCAAGGCATATCTCTCTGCCAATCTATTTTTTTCTGGGCCCCAGTATAGTTCTCCCCCAGCCATCAATGAATGATATCAGATTGTTTCGCAGCAAATATTTCAGCAACATCTATGTCCAAAAACAGATTTAAAAAATGTTTTACAGTTAAAATGCTAATTCCTTAGCATCATCAAATATCTAGTTAGTAGTAAAATTTTCTAGATTTTTTTCAGAAACCTTTTTTCTTACACTTCGTTTGAATCAGTATCCAAGCAAGGTCCTTATATTACATTAAGTCTCTCAAGAGACTTCTAATTCTCTATTCTTCTTTTCCATGGCATAATATTGTTGAATAAGTCAGGTTTTTGTTCCGTAGGATTTCTCACATCTGGGTATTTTGTACCTCGTGAGCACAAAAACACGAGTTCATGCTCCTCTTTTCCCTGGTGTTTTCTCTAAACTGGTTCAGCTCAGTTTGGTTCAGTCACTCAGTTGTATCCGACTCTTTGTGACCCCATGGACTGTAGCATGCCAGGCTTCCCTGTCCACCACCAACCCCCAGAGCTTACTCAAACTCATGTACATCAAGTTGGTGATGCCATCCAACTATCTCATCCTCTGTTGTCCCCTTCTCTTCCTGCCTTCAGTCTTTCCCAGCATCATGGTCTTTTCTAGTAAGTCAGTTCTTCACATCAGGTGGCCAAAGGATTGGAGTTTCAGCTTCAGCATCAGTCCTTCCAATGAATATTCAGGACTGATTTCCTTTAGGACTTTCCTTTAGGACTGGTTGGATCTCCTTGCAGTCCAAGGGACTCTCAAGAGTCTTCTCCAACACCACAGTTCAAAAGCATCAATTCTTCAGCACTCAGCTTTCTTTGGATAAGGTAATGGCAATGCATTGGAGAAGGAAATGGCAACCCACTCCAGTGTTCTTGCCTGGAGAATCCCAGGGACAGAGGAGCCTGGTGGGCTGCCATCTATGGGGTCACACAGAGTCGGACACAACTGAAGCAACTTAGCAGGGGCAGCAGCAAGAGCAGCTTTTTTTATAGTCCAACTCTCACATCCATACATGACTACTGGAAAACCATAGCTTTGACTAGATGGACCTTTGTCGGTAAAGTAACGTTTCTGCTTTTAACTATGCTGTCTAGGTTGGTCATAACTTTTCTTCCAAAGAGCAAACGTCTTTTAATTTCATGGCTGTAGTCACCATCTGCAGTGATCTTGGAAACCGCCCCCCCCAAAAAAATAAAGTCTCTCATCGTTTCCATTGTTTCCCCATCTACTTGCCATGAAGTGGCATGCCAGATGCCATGATCTTAGTTTTCTAAATGTTGAGCTTTAAGCCAACTTTTTCACTCTCTTCTTTCACTTACATCAAGAGGCTCTTTAGTTCTTCTTCTCTTTCTGCCATAAGGGTGGTGTCATCTACATATCTGAGGTTATTGATATTTCTCCCAGCAGTCTTGATTCCGGCTTGTGCTTCATCCAGCCTGGCATTTTGCAATATGTAGTCTGCATATAAGTTAAATAAGCAGGGTGGCAATATATAGCCTTGACATACTCCTTTCCTTGATTTGGAACCTATCTGTTGTTCAATGTCTGGGTCTAACTGTTGCTTCCTAACCTGTGTACAGATTTCTCAGGAGGCAGGTCAGATAGTCTGGTATTCCCATCTCTTGAAGGATTTTCCACAGTTTGTTGTGATCCACACAGTCAAAGGCTTTGGCATAGTCAATAAAGCAGAAGTAGATGTTTTTCTGGAACTGTCTTGCTTTTTTGATGATCCAACAGGTGTTGGCAATTTGATCTCTGGTTCCTCTGCCTTTTCTAAATCCAGCTTGAACATCTGGAAGTTCACAGTTCACATATTGCTGAAGCCTGGCTTGAAGGATTTTGAGCATTACTTTGCTAGCGTGTGAAATGAGTGCAATTGTGTGGTAGTTTGAACATTCTTTGGCATCACCTTTCTTTGGGGTTGGAATGAAAACTGACCTTTTCCAGTCCTGTGGCCACCACTTAGTTTTCCAAATTTGCTGGCATATTGAGTGCAGCACCTTCGCAGCATCATCTTTTAGGATTTGAAATAGCTTAACTGGAATTCCATCACCTCCACTAGCTTTGTTCATAGTGATGCTTCCTAAGGCCCACTTGACTTCCCATTCCAGGATGTCTAGCTCTAGATGAGTGACCACACCATCGTGATTATCTGGGTTCTGAAGAAGTTTTTTGTATAGTTCTTCTGTGTATTCTTGACACCTTTTCTTAATATCTTCTGCTTCTGTTAGGTCCATACCACTTCTGTCCTTTATTGAGACCATCTTTGCATGAAATGTTCCATTGGTATCTCTAATTTTCTTGAAGAGATCTCTAGTCTTTCCCATTCTATTGTTTTCCTCTATTTCTTTGCATCGATCACTGAGGAAGGCTTTCTAATCTCTCCTTTCTATTCTTTGGAACTCTGCATTCAAATGGGTATATCTTTCCTTTTCTCCTTTGCCTTTGGCTTCTCTTCTTTTTCTCAGCTATTTGTAAGGCCTTCTCAGACAACCATTTTGCCTTTTTGCATTTCTTTTTCTTGGGGATGGTCTTGATCCCTGTCTCCTGTACAAGGTCACGAACACAAGGTCATGAACTTCTGTCTGAAGTTCTTCAGGCACTCTGTCTATCAGATCTAATCCCTTGAATCTATTTCTCACTTACATAGTATAACTGTAAGGGATTTGATTTAGGTCATACCTGAATGGTCTAGTGGTTTTCCCTACTTTCTTCAATTTAAGTCTGAATTTGGCAATAAGGGGTTCATGATCTGAGACACAGTCCACTCCCGGTCTTATTTTTGCTGACTGTATAGAGCTTCTCCATCTTTGGCTACAAGGAATATAATCAGTCTGATTTCGGTATTGACAATCTGCTGATGTCCATGTGTAGAGTCTTCTCTTGTGTTGTTGGAAGAGGGTATTTGCTATGACCAGTGAGTTCTCTTGGCAAAACTCTGTTAGCCTTTGAGCTTCTTCATTTTGTACTCCAAGGCCAAATTCCCCTGTTACTCCAGATATCTCTTGACTTCCTACTTTGGCATTCCAGTCCCCTATAATGAAAAGGACGTCTTTTTGGGTGTTAGTTCTAGAAGGTCCTGTCAGTCTTCATAGAACCATTCAACTTCAGCTTCTTCAGCATTACTGGTTGGGGCATAGACTTGGATTACTGTGATATTGAATGGTTTGCCTTGGAAACGAACAGAGATCATTCTGTCGTTTTTGAGACTGCACCTAAGTACTGCATCACTGACTCGATGGACGTGAGTCTCAGTGAACTCCAGGAGTTGGTGATGGACAGGGAGGCCTGGCGTGCTGCAGTTCATGGGGTCGCAAAGAGTCAGACACGACTGAGCAACTGATCTGATCTGACTGCATTTTGGACTCTTGTTGACTATGATGGCTACTCCATTTCTTCTAAGGGATTCTTACCCACAGTTGTAGCTGGTAGTTAGATTTAAACACCCGCTCTGATTCCAGTTGTGATTTTTGGCAAGAATATTCCATAGACGATGTTGGGTATTTCCTATCATATGACAACACAAGGCACACAAAACTGGCTGCCTTTCTTTATGCAATGTTAACAGTGTCTAAGGGTATTTTCTCCTTTTTGAAATATTATTAATTTTTAAATTAATATGTATGTGAATATATCTCATGCACCTAGAGCTTTGAAGGGCCTCTGATCATATTTTAGGTCTTCACTTTCAGGCTGTCTCTGTCCCTAAATACCGTTTGTCTGCACCAGGACCTTAGATCTTATTTGAAGAGTCCAGCTAAGGCTTCTTTTTCACACCTGAGCAGCAGTGGCATCAGCTAGGTGTTTGTTGGAATCCCAAGCGCCCTGCGGCACTTTACCAGAATCTGCATTTTCATCAGATGCACATGTAAATTATAGGCACATTAATGCTTGAGAAGCTCTGTACTAGTCCCCCAGACGCCTCTACACACACACTAGATAAAAACGTGAGTCCCGGAAGCTTCTGGAATCCCCAGTAGATTTCAGTTTCTGATGGGACTGCGTTCTGCTGTGATGTGGCTGGAAGGTTCAGTCACTTCCTCCTTCTTGTTTCCTTTCTCCTCCCTAGCATTCTTACGGTCAGTTTCCACTCCTTCCTGGGTTCGAGAGTCAGAGTTCAAAATGTCTCAAAATTCTGAATCCTTTCAAAAATAAAGAAGCCTGTGAAATAGCTCTTCACATCCTCAGTGTGGTATTGAGGAGAAAACGCCAAGCTGCGTGTCAGGAGACATAAATTTTTGTCCATCCTCTGGTATGATTCTGAGCTAGTCATGTAAGTCTTTGGCTCCATTTCCACATCCACAGAAAGAGGGGTTGACATAAGCACTTCCTAGAGCCTCTGTGTTCATGGTGATGACTTTAGGGCAGGCAGTGTGAGGAAGTGCCAGCAGGCAGACTTGAGAGCCAGGCTCCTTCTTCTGCCACTTGCTGGCTGCATGTCATTGGGCAAATACCGCATGCCTCTGCTCTTCATGGCAGACATGTGAATAAAATGCATGCCTACCTCATATGGCTTTTAAGAGAATTAAGTGGCTTCTTATTTATTATGTGAGTAGAACCCTACCACCTCATAGGAAGCAACCAGAGGTAGCACAATACAAACATTTCTTAATTTGTCTTAATGTAGTAGAACCAGACATGGAACAACAGACTGGTTCCAAATCAGGGAAAGGAGTACATCAGGGCTGTATATTGTCACCCTGCTTATTTAACTTATATGCAGGCTGAGCTGGATGAAGCACAAGCTGGAATCAAGACTGCCAGGAGAAATATCAATAACCTCAGATATGCAGATGATACCACCCTTATGGCAGAAAGTGAAGAGGAACTAAAGAGCCTCTTGATGAAGGTGAAAGAGGAGAGTGAAAAAAATTGGCTTAAAGCTCAACATTCAGAAAACTAAGATCATGGCATCCGGTCCTATCACTTCATGGCAAATAGATGGGGAAACAGTGAGAGACTTTATTTTTTTAAGGCTCCAAAATCACTGTAGATGGTGACTGCAGCCATGAAATTAAAAGACATTTATTTGCTCCTTGGGAAAAAACCTATGACCAGCCTAGACAGCGTATTAAAAAACAGAGACGTTACTTTGCCAACAAAGGTCCATCTAGTCAAGGCTATGGTTTTCCCAGTGGTCATGTAAGGATGCGAGAGTTGGATTATAAAGAAAGCTGAGTGCTAAAGAATTGATGCTTTTGAACTGCGGTGTTGGAGAAGACTCTTAAGAGTCCCTTGGACTGCAAGGAGATCAAACCAGTCAATCTTAAAGGAAATCAGTCCTGAATGTTCATTGGAAGGACTGATGCTGAAGCTGAAACTCTAATACTTTCACCACCAGATGTGAAGTGCCAACTCATTAGAAAAACCCTTGATGTTGGGAAAGATTGAAGGCAGGCGGAGAAAGGGATGACAGAGGATGAGATAGTTGGATGACATCACTGATTTGTTGGACATGAGTTTGAGTAAGCTCTGGGAGTTGGTGATGGACAAGGAAGCTTGGTGTGCTGCAGCCCATGGGGTTGCAAAGAGTCAGACAGGACTGAGTGAGTAAACTGAACTGACTGGATCCTTTGATCATTTAAGTGTGTCTCCTCTAGAAGACACACTTCTGTCCCCCACGCTTCCTGTCCACTCAGCTGCAGATGCAGAGAAACAAGTCCTAAGGATGGACGTGCATGTATTCACTCTGCAAACAGTCGTTGAGCTCCTCCAAGGAGTGAGGTTCTGGTGAGCACGGCAGGCATGGTGTCTGCACTCGGAGAGCACGCCCGGCAAATGAGGCAGCTTCTGGGAGCCAGCTTCATCTGTCTTCCCCCTCGTGCCTGCTTCCCACTCCTGACCCCAACACACCCTCAGGAATATTCACTGGTGCCTGGTGTTTACATGCCATGCTTCCAGCTTACGTTTTGCACCTGGATGTGATCTTGTTCATAGAGCATTCTGAGCTCTGTTCCATAGAAGCTCCAATGTTTACTCCAGAGGCGCAGATTTTGAGCCCATGGTCACTCATTTGAGTCCAGGTCACAGATTTTGAGCACACAGCCTGGACTCCCCCACTCTCAGTGTTGGAGAGGGACAGTTTTCAGGCTTGCTACAATAGCAGAATGAATTCTGAGATGTTATGTCAGTTAACTATTGTGCATTAAAAAACAAACAACAAGCTTAGAGGTTTGACACAACAGCCGTTTGGTTAACTCATGACTCTATGGGTTGACAGTTTAGTTGCGGCTCAGCTGGGTAGTTCTGGTCTTGGCAGGGCCCCTTCATCCGCCTCTGTGATGAACTGTGGCCAGGTGGATGCGTTTGCTGATGTTGGTTGGGACATTTGGGTTTGTGCCGCTCTGGGCCACGTGGAGGCCCATGCCCTCAGTCGGCTGGGGTGTGTTCATATGGCGGAGTCAGGGGCCACGGAAATGAGTGGCGGGATGCAAGCTTTTCTTAATTTTTAATACATTTTTACATTTTTAATACAAACGCCTGGGCTCAGACCTGCAGAGTATCACTTTTGCTACATTTTATTGGTCAAAGTCAGACGCAAAACTCAACAGGAGGTGAGATAAACTTTATCTCTTGATGGGAGGAGCTGCAAATCCACAAGCCAAGAAATCAGTAAAGGGTGCGGGCCGTTTTGGCAAACAATGCCCCATGAATGGCTTAGATGGATTCCTATCTGAGAACTAGGGACTGGAAATAAATTGTTCCTATGATGTCTTGCTGCCTTCTGCCTGCATCCAAGTAAATAACCTGTCAGCCAGCTAGTGACCAATCACTCTGAGAATGAATCACTTGAGAGTGGAAACCAGTCTGAAATTTAACATGTGCAGAACCAAGCCGGAGAGTTTCTGAAGCTGAGCATTCAAAGCTGAAAACTCATCCTTGCCTTTCCAGGAGACCAGATGTGTTTCAGGGGAGAGAAGCAAGACCTGGTCTCTTTGTATTCATCCTTGAATTATTTTAAGCACGTCACAGGGACTGCATAGGATAGGTCCCCAGGTAGCCCACCTCCCTTTGTGTGTTATTTCCTCCTAACACAATAGGCTTGTCAGTGCAGTGCAGTGTAACAGAGAAATGGCTGTGGGAATGCATGCAGAAGAGCATTTTATATCTTAATGCACCAGGACTCAAAATGAACATCATTAAGCCATTTAATTTTGAAACCAACTCTTGCGAAGCTTGTTTCATCACTGTTAAAGTTCCATCGCCCTCCTTTTGGAAGTGCTAATGTTTCCCCCCACCAAGTGTAAGGGGGCTCTCCCATGCTCTATGACTGGAGACAGACCTTATCAGGCTGTTGGGAACTGATTCTGCTCGAGAGCCTCACTACTGCAGTGTTTTCTTTACACTTGTCTGTTTGAGACCTTCATCCCTGATTGGGTGCAATGATCATTTTATAATTTTTTATATCAGTTTGGTGGCAAATTGTGCATATGATGCTATTTCATTCTTCCTTCTTTCCTGCTCCCTTCCCACCTCCAGTCAAATAAGCAGGCAGATGCCATTCCGGGGTGACTTTTACTTTGCTCCTGTAAGAACATGTTTATCACATGTTGACTCATTTTTTTGTGGCTTTTTAAAGACCTTTTATTAATCAAAGTTGATAGGTGTCCTCTTTAGGATCCAGGCTGCTGTTCTGTTCTGTGTGCCTTCTGGACATGAAAATGTACAAACTTTCCTTAGAGACACAGGCTGGTGGGACGGCTAGACATTTGGCTGTTTAGAGGCCTGATTTAGAATCCCAGCACTGCTATTTACAAACCACGTGACCTTGGCAAGGTTCTTCACATCGGAAGCTTCAGTTTCCTTATATGGGAACAAGGATAGTATCTACTCATTGGCTGACTGTGGTGATGAATAAGATAATGCACAGAAGATGCTTAGCAGGGGGCCTGGTACATTGTTTGATGTCATTTCTTTTGCGGTGGTGCAGTTAGTGCTTCTTTGAGTGAGGTCACCGGCCGGAAGCGAGGCTCAGCCAGGACCCACCGCAAGCAGTGTTTCTAGAGATATGGCAACTGTCAGATGATAAACTTTAATTCAGATGATGAAATGCTGTACAAATGACCAAAAGAGAAATGGAGGACACATTTCCTTCCTCTGTCTCCCTTTCTTCCTCCTCCCATCCCTGCCTTTTCTCTCTTTCCTGCCGCCCTTCCTCCCCAAATGTTAATTAAGTGCCAAGTGTAAAGAGTTGGACACGACTTAGCAACTGAGCACGCATGCACCATGCGGCCAGCACTGGGCCCTGGGGTACCTCCCAATACCACACAGTCCCTTCAGGGCACTGCAGACACTCTTGGTTCCTGTTGGAAAAGTCAGCCAGCAGAACCTGCGGGGGTGGGGGGAACCATATCCTCGAGCTGGTCAGGGAGGGGGCGTCAGGGAGAATCAATGCTAAAGTGAAAGGTATAAGATGAGTAGGATCCATCGGGGTAACTGCAGTGAAGGGCAGCCTGATGGGCTAGAGCAGAGACACAAGAAGGAAAAGAAGAGCCTTCGGGAAAGCCATGTGACGAGCCCTGTTGCAGGCGAGAGGAGCCGGCCACAGGAGCCGGCCTGCTTGTGCTCCCCTCGCCCCGGGAAGATCAGTGCTGCCCCCCAGTCTGAGTCCTGTTGAAATGGAAACTTCCCACTTAGACCAAGCTTGTGCCACTGCCTGACTGGGGACATCCCAGGAGAGGTGGTAAAGGGTCATGGATGTGGATGCTGGGAGAGCCTGGAGACTGGTCTCAGACGCTCAGATGGAGAAGGGGAGCAAGTAAAGATCAGAGGAGGGACACGCAGCTGCAGATGGGTCAGGAGAGCCAGCAGAACAGGCAGAGACTGAATTCCGAGGCGCAGGGGCCTGCAGCAGGGCAGAAAAACTAGGCAAATCCCGTAGAGAGAGTTGCCAAGCAGGAGGTGTTCACAGCAACTCTGGAAAAGATTGCCACAGGCTTGGGTAGGAATTTAAGATCTTGTAGAAGGCTCAAGGTATAATGAATGGTTAAGGTCATGTAGTTGAGAAAAATGTTTTTAATAAAGTATTTTCTTAAGATTTTTTTTTGACATGGACCATTTTTAAAGTCTTTATTGAATTTGTTATAATATTGTTTCTGTTGTTTAAGTTCTGTTTTGGCTTTTTTTGGCTGCGAGACATGTAGGATCTTAGCTCCTCCACCAGGATCAAACCCTCACCCCCTGCATTGGAAGTACAGAGTTATAACCAATGGACCACCAGGGAGGTTCCAAGAAAAATGTTTTTAAAATGAAAATTCTTTGACGGCAAGGGCTCTGGGTCTTTTATTTTTAACGTAACATGAGGTGTAGTACCTGAAACATAACCGGTACCCAACTAATGTTGGGGAAAGAATGAAGGAATGAATTAACAAAGATCCGTAAAGTTTTATCCTATGCCTACAGGCGATGCCATGAAAATAGGGGAAAGGCTTTGAATCCACACATATAGGTTTATTTATTTTTCTTTTATGATTTTCTTTTTTTTTTGGCCACACCCTGTGGGATCTTAGTTCCCTAACTAGGGATCGAACCCATGCCCCTGGCAGTGGAAGTCTTAACCACTGGACCACCAGGTAATTCCCCACTTATATGGATTTAAATCTTAGCTGGGCCACATACCACTTGGGTGACACCAGAAAATAATTTCACAGCTCTGAGCCTTAGTTTCCTTATCTCTAAGACAGAGATGATGTTGACCTACAGAGCTCTTCTGAGAATTGTGTCATGCTTGTTTGTAGATTACCAGGCACTGTGTAGATTGCCCAAGAGTGACAGCCCTGATTTTTAATATTAACCATATACAGTCACATGGCCAAATAGCCAAAGCATTCATATATTAATAGAAAATCAGAGCTGGCACTCTTGGGGCCGGCAACCTTTTTTGCCTTCAATTGAAAACCGTTTACTGACTTCAAGAACAACTTTAGAAAAAGAGATTTAATGGGCATGACCTATTTAAACATCTTTATAAAAAATCTTCTTCAAAGAACTCACACATTTAGAGAAATTTCCGTTTTTAAGATTTAGGTATTTTGTATTCCTTAGTCACTCTGTTAGATAGGATCCTATCAGAAGACGGACAAAGGAAGTTTAATATGAAAAATTATTAACAGGGAAGTGGCTAGAAGAGGGGAGTAAAAGAACTCTTAAGGGCACCCTCAGGCTGAGAGAGGTACCCAAGGAGTGAGCAGAATCCGCTGGGTGGGGGAGTGCCCTTCTCAAGGCTGGGGTTTGTGCCTCGTTGGCAAGCGTGTGGTTGAAGCCTTGGGAGGTGGAAAGTCTGCTGCGTTGCTGTGTCCAGAGTCAGTGACATGAGGCTGGGGCTGGCCGGCACACAACCACCTAGGAGGCCAAGGAAACTCCCCAGACAGCTTCCAAGGAGGGTGAGGGGTGGGTGTCGTTGACTTTCTGGAAAGCCAGCTGATGGATTCACTAGGAAGGTTCTGAGAAGCTACTAAAATTGTGGTGGGATGCTGTTTACTCCCTGAGAAGAAGCTGCCATTGGGAAATGACCTGAAAATGAGCTGGGTGCCCAGGGAACTTAATATTAGCTGCCCTTAAGAGTGCTTTTTAACACCCCATTAGCAGGTAACTTTTGCTTCCAGGTATGGGGACATGACCACCAAAAGCCACCACCCACTTTTCAGGAGCACATCCAGGGCACCCCTGCCTTCTCCGCCGTTCTCTCAGTGCCCTCTGCTGACTTAACATCATCCTGGCTGTCTAAAGGGAAGTGCCCATCAGGTCTACCCCTTACCACAGAGCAGGAAAAGAGGGTGACTTTGGATCTAATTATCTATTGGTAACTGGTGCAGGCACATGGGGAGGAGAAGAAATAATAGGAAAATTCAGCACTGTTTGTTCTTCAGTAAAGAAAGGATGCGTTTATACAAAGATCGTATACCTACATCTTCCTGTATCTCCAGACAGATTTCTCAGACACTGCTTATAAAATTCCTTTAACTTTATTAAATAATTCTTACAAAACAAATTAAAGATGCTAGTACAGAGCACAATTCAAACTGTGTAGGCAATACTGTATTAAGATTATTCATATGACTTTAGCTATAATTTATGGATAAATATTAAATAAGCTGTGCATTTAAGCAAATGATTGCAATTGGATTTTTTAGACTTTATGAGCTGTAACAGAATATTACTTTTGAGAAGCAGTCTAATTTTTAGAAAGGTAATATGAAAACTTCAAAAGTATCATAATGCAGCAGCGTATCTTGAAATGCTTGTTTGGTTTCATTCCGTTCCAGCAGATATTTATTACCCAATTGTCAGCATCGATTCCCCAGAAGTATACAGGTGATCTTTAGGGAAAGAATCTCAATGAAGACCAGTAAGGGAGTTGGGTGGGGGCTTCCCAAGTGACCCTAGTGGTAAAGAACCCACCTGCCAATGCAGGAGACATAAGAGATGTGGGTTCGATCCCTGGGTTGGGAAGATCCCCTGGAGCAGGACACGGGAACCCACTCCAGTATTCTTGCCTGGAGAACCCTCATGGCCAGAGGATCCTGGTGGGCTACAGTCAATAGGGTCACAAAGAGTCAGACCCAACTGAGCACACACAGAAGGGAGTGGGGATACCGGATGGGGAAGGGGTAGCAGGCCAGCAGAGGTCTGAGCTCTGAGGTGTCGCAAGAGGGCAGCTTTAGCTCTGGGCCCTCAGTCATCCTCAAATTTGTCACTTTCTGAGACAAGGGAGCTGAGGCTTTATACCCCTGCTCCCATAGCAGAAAGTGCATTCTTCATTCTTCTAGGACTTCTAGCTCTGTTCACACAGGCAAAGTGGGTTCCAGTGGGTTGAGAGGAAGAAGCAAAACCATTGGAGGCAAAAGCATATCCGTGTCCCAGGATGGGGGTGTGTGTGCACACACACAAAATGCACTCACACCTTGATGATAGTGATGCTGTTCTAGACCACTGCAGTAAGTTGAATATTGCAATAAAACAAGACGTGAATTTTTTAGTTTCCAGTGCATATAAAAATTATGTTCCCATTATACTATAGTCTATTAAGTATGCAATAAAGAGCATTATGTCTGAAAAATGTACATACTTTAAAAAAATGCTTTATTGCTGAAAAATGCTAACCATCAACTGACGATGCAGTGTTGCCTTCTGTTTGGAAAAAACACGGTATCTGTGAAGTGAAATGAAACTTAGTGCAATAAAACAAGGTCTGCCTGTAAAATAAATAAATGCTAAAGGGGGACTTGAGGAGATGGGACAGAGGGTGACATACGCTTGCCACCACTCTATCTTTGCCCTCCACTCCTGCCTTGGGGCTTCCCTGGTGGCTCAGTCAATAAAGAATTTGCCTGCAGTGCAGGAAACCGCCCGCAGTGCGGGAGACCGGAGTTCCATCCCTGGATCGGGAAGATCCCTTGGAGAAGGAAATGTCAACCCACTCCAGTATTCTTGCCTGAAAAATTCCATGGACAGAGGAGCCTGGTGGGCTGCAGTCCTTGGGGTCACAAGAGTCGGACACAGCTTAGCGACTAAACCACCAGCATCACCACCATCCCTGCCTAACTAGCTTTAGCATAAGACTGTTGACCTTGAAAAGCTGAAGGGTTTGATAAGGACTTTTAATTCAATTCAGCATAGGGAAATTTTTTACAAATATGGTAAAATTTTTACAAATGTGGAAATATTTACAGATGTGGTAAATAAAATGGGGGCAATCAATGAGAAATCAGTATGAAATGGACTGGAAATTATCTATTGTGTACCAGAGGTAGATAGTAATTGTTGGCTTAGGAGAAAGGTTTTTCCATAGAGTGGTTTAACCAGATAACAGTGGTTGAGAAACTGTAACTTCTTAAACAGAGTTTCACAGCAGAGATAGCTGTTTACCTACCCACTACCCAGTCTTCCTTTTTATAAGACAACCCCAATATTATCAGAGGAAACAGAAAGCCCAGATTTAAAATCAAAGGTTTCAGTCTCCTCTGAAACCAAACGTGGTCTGAATTCTGACCAAGAAGATCCAAGAAAGAGCTCTTGGCCCGTGCTTCTGAGAAAGTTCATTGAAGAAGGAGCTGACTCAGCTGCCAGGGCCCTACTGTCTCTTTCCCATCCATTGCTGCCTTCCTTCCTCAAACCTGGAGGTGATACTGGAGGAGATTCAGCCATTTGAAGACGGTGAGGTACTTAGGAGATCTGAGGATGACCGAGTGGGAAGACAGAGGACCCTGAGTCCCTGAGGACGTTGAGTGGAGCTGCCCTGTCAGCCCAGGAATTCATAGCCCAAAGTTATTGTTGCTGAGAAAAAGATAACCCTGAATTTAAGCCATTTGGGGTTCTCTATAGTGGCAAAGTGCAATGTCTTCATGATATGATTATTTTTCAAGAACCTTAGCAGTGAAGGAGTGAAAGGGTTTGTGTGGCCTCTAGATGTCAACAGAGGGTCAAAAGGAGGGTGTACTGATTTTGGGGGTTCCCAGAAGCTGACTTTGAAACATAGATTCAAGTGCAAGAAGTGTATTTGGTGAAGGAATCCCAGGAAATAGAGAAGTATTATAGTGAGACAGGAAAAGAAGGAAGCTTTAAAAAAGAACGTATTTTTAGACAAGTTACTTTGGGGCAACTGGCACTTAATCCTATTGGAGGACTCTCGGTAAAAATATAGAATATATGCCTTAAAGTTTATCCCACCTGAATGCAAACTAGTACAGCCACTATGGAGAACAGTGTGGAGATTTCTTTAAAAACTGGAAATAGAACTGCCATACAACCCAGCAATCCCACTGCTGGGCATACACACCCAGGAAACCAGAATTGAAAGAGACACTTGTACCCCAGTGTTCATCACAGCACTGTTTACAATAGCCGGGGCATGGAAGCAACCTAGATGTCCATCAGCAGATGAATGGATAAGAAAGCTGTGGTACATATACACAATGGAGTATTACTCAGCCATTAAAAAGAATACATTTGAATCAGTTCTAATGAGGTGGATGAAACTGGAGCTTGTTATACAGAGTGAAGTAAGTCAGAAAGAAAATACCAATACAATATATTAACACATATATATGGAATTTAGAAAGATGGTAAGGATGACCCTATATGCGAGACAGCAAAAGAGACACAGATGTAAAGAACAGACCTTTGGACTCTGTGAGAGAAGGCAAGGGTAGGATGATTTGAGAGAATAGCATTGAAACATGTATATTATCATATATGAAACAGATTGCCAGTCCAGGTTTGATGCATGAGACAGGGTGCTCAGGTCTGGTGCACTGGGATGACCCCCAGGTGGGAGGAGGTTCAGAATGGGGAACACATGTACACCCATGGCTGATTCATGTCAATGTATGGCAAAAACCACTACAATATTATAAAGTAATTAGCCTCCAGTTAAAATAAATTTAAAAAAGCAAAAAAAAAAGTTTATCCCACCTAATGAGTTAGGGAGCTGGGATATCTATACCCCAATTACTGTTAACCACCAATGGAAGGCTACTCTGGAGGTAGAGGGCAGTTCATTAACTCCATGGAACTTTTGTTTTGGCCACATTGCATAATGTGTGGCATCTTAGTTTTCCAACAAGGGATCGAACCTTCACCCCCCGTATTGAAAGCACAGAGTCTTAACCACTGGATGGCCAGGGAAGTCCCTCATGGAAATTTTCAACTTGCTAATTGAAAGGATAATAGGCTCTGGTGGCCAAAGTAGGCCTTGAAAAGAAGAGGCAGGTGTCAGATGTTTGAATTCCTGAAATGGAAGGAATTCAGGATATATCGGTGTTGTTCTCAGTATCTGTTCCACAAGGGTGTGTTCAGTTTTGAGCATTAGAAACCTGACTATAAGTGAAGGTGAAGTGGTCCACAGAAAGGGAGGGGTTTAAGATTTAGGAGGAAAGGGACTGATTGATGTGGCAGGGTGTCAGATGAGGGGTGCTCTCTTAAACTTCAATAGGAGAAAGGAACAGCTCTAGAAGAGATCGCCCATGTTTAAAGGCAGAAAAGGATGGAGGTGGATACAGATAATTCTTTAGCTTAAGAGTGGAGAGACTGAGGTTAACTTTATGTCATGATTTCAAATTGTTAATGCACCATGTCACCATTCCTAAAGTTCTTAAGACTTGAAATGATGAGTGAGGGGACTGCCAGGGAAGTCCCTCATGGTTTGAAAATGCCCTTCACAGTAGGCCAGTTGAAATTGAATGGCCAACGTTTTTAGTGGAGCTAAGATTTATATACAGAAATGTTTGTTGCAGTGGGGTTCCGGTTTAAAACCAGGCTAGTTGGATTGATTCATGATAAAATATTTTAAAGTGAAGTTTAGTAAAAAGACAAAGAAGGAAAAGAGTTTGGCATCTTAGAAGACTGAGTTAATGGATTGTGACGTCAGGCAGACAGGTAAGAAAATGCTCAAGAAATTGGGAGTGTTTCTGAGATGAAAGAACAATGGTGAAAGAGGAGATTTTAGAGACGGAAAAACAGGATGTTAGGGATGGTTCAATCCTGACAAATGTGGTCCAGGAAGTGACTTGAGATTGGGTTGATGGACTTGAGAGCAGTGAAGACTATGGTCCACATGGAGAATAGGGACAGATACAGGGGCTGGCACGCTGTGTGCCTCATCAAGCCCCCTCCCCACTCGCTACAGGGGCTGGCACGCTGTGTGCCTCATCAAGCCCCCTCCCCACTCACTACAGGGGCTGGCACGCTGTGTGCCTCATCAAGCCCCCTCCCCACTCGCGGAGACATGTCCAACCCTCGTGGCACTGATGGTGTCGTAACCCTTCTCAAACACCTCTCCACGTGGTGTGTCGTCAGCCCAGAACTTGGGTGTTTCACGCAGAAGGTGATAAATGCCGATTTGGATTCTATACAGCTCTTGGTACAAAGGTGTGTTCTAATGAGAGCCCCTGAGCTATGCATCTGGAGGTGGGGGTCCTTCCTGAGTCTATTTTTGGTTTAATGACCCTGTGTAGGTGACGTCACTAATTTGCACACTTGTAATTGGGGGTACACCTACTTTGTTTATTCCACTGGGAAGTTGTAAAAAGACTGCTCTTAGAAAAAGTCAAAGATCCGGTACAAATATTTATCACAGACACCATTAGCCATGTAGAAAGCTACAAGTGACATAACATGGAACAAATATGAAACCAGTCCATGGACTCAAAATACAAGGATATTCTGTGTCATTTTCTTCCAATCTCTACTTCCTGGGTATTTTTTAGTTCAGACTAAAGCATTCATTCAAAGTGACTCATAATGATTAAAAGAAAAACAAAACAAGAGTTCAGTTGTCTAAAGAACTGTTTAAAAGAAAGTTGAAAGTTAGGAAGATTACATAATGTCGCCCCATCGTGCAGAACTGGATCACTGCAGTATTTCCTGTTTCTTATATTTTTCTACAAGTTTCCCGTCTGCCACAGAGACCCAGGAACTCCTGTCCCACTGCTTATGACCAAGCATAAATCAGACCTGTTGAAGTTCATGGTTTGGCTCTACTTGACCGTTCCATGTCAGCTTGACCACTCTATTACATTCTTCCAAAAAGAAAGTGACGCGTTATTATTCACAATATTTTTCATCATTTGTCTCTCGGGCCAGAACTCACACACAGGCAGAACTTTGTTCCTGTATGCTGGGAAAGGATTCAAACACCATGCCAATGTTTTCCCCTGTGGTCCAAACAGAAACTTGTTTGTTTTTTCTCAAATTTATCTGGAAAGGATGTTGTTATAGCTAACCTTTTCCAGTGTACATGTCCAGGGTATGATTGAATTCCCCAAATGAGCTCCATTTAACAACAGCTACAGAAAGATACATCAGCTTGTTTCTTTTTAAAATTAATGCTGCTTTCTGCTTTCTCTCTCTCTCCTGCTCCCCCACCCCCAAGTAAGTAGGGTTTAGTGAGTGACACATTCTTTATTTAGCTACAACACCTAATAACTCACACAGTAGCTTTGTGGTAACCAAACTGACCTCAGTACCTGCCTCTCCTTCCCATTCTGCTTTTCCAGCACCTTTCCTGGGATAATGAGTTTAGTCAGGAAGACGAGTCCCTGTATTTTTCATTGTATTACCAACCTCCTGTGACCTCGCAGGTAAAATTTAGTAGCATCGAGCTCTAGTAGCCGCTTATGCTTCTGGAGTATCATTATTCTTACAAATTGTTCATCATTATACTTTTATGAGAGAGCTATTATGTGTTGTAAATAGCACAAGCCCAGCAGTGATGGCCTTGTGGCCACAGCGAGGGCACTGCCAGCTGCATGCACAGAGGTTTAGGAAAAAACGAGCTCTCCACCCTGCAGCACCCATGCCTGGCTGCTGAAGGACAGGTGCCGGCTACTTGGAAGGCTTAGCACCCACGTGGAAAAAGCAGCGGGGTTTGGAAACCAGCCGGGTGTAGTTTGGATCCCAGTATCTTCCTGACTTTCTCTGCACTATCGGTTTAAAATTGTAAAAAGGGAGATAAGGACTTCCCTGGTGGCCCAGTGGTTAACACGCCATGCTTCTAGTGCGAGGGGCACGGGGTGATCCCTGGTCAGTGAGGTTCCACATATGTCGTGGTGCAGAACGCCCCCCGCCCCTGCCAAACATTCCTGCCTCATGGGGATTTGAAGTGTTAGAGCCAGTTTGGAAACCGACCTAGAAATTTTAAAAATTGAACAACTTTTTATTGAAATGAAAAATATATGAGTGTCCTTCAAACCAGAAACCCCATTTCTGGAATTTATCCTATAGAAGTAAAAGGATGTGTGTCCTCATATGTCGGTAAAGCATTATTTCCAGCACGAAACTGTCAGGGAATAGATGAGTGAGTGGGAGCTTCTACACCCTGGAGTTTCGTGTGGCCTCAGGATGAGTGAGTGAGAAGAAGAAGAAAAGTAAAATACAGAAAGGGTGACTGATACGTGTCATTTTGTACATTAAAAAAACCCTCTGGTGTGTATGTATGTGTATGAGTGTGTGTGTGTGTTTATAACTGACGTGCGTATGGAAACACAGATGGGAACGGACTACGCTGGGAGAGGGAGAGCTTTGTGAGATGTGGCAAGGAAAAAGCAGAGCAGGGAATTGACAAAAAAGGAGAAAGGAAAGACCACACTGACAAGTGTTTAGATCTCCTGTGGATTTATTACAAATTCTTGTTTTTGTTTTTTTTTTCTAGGTGGTCTGTTTTTGCTTTAAAAATTTTTCTTTTTTGGGATTTAGAAAGGGTTTTTATTTTTGTTCTAGGCTTGACCTAAGTATTAACAGTTTTCATACATTCTTACTTTCCCTTTTTGTTATCTATTTGATTTGTCATCTTTAAATGATATCCTTGGTACCTCCCCTGTCACCTAGGTGATGATAGATGTGCTTATTTTATTTCCTTTTTTCCTTCCCATCTCTAATGGTTTAGTTGTGCTCTTTCAACTTTATCAAAACATTTACAAACCATCTCCCACCTTTATCATAACTATGTTTTTGTCTCAGATCCATGAAAGTGTATGTAATGTATGTCTGTGTGTGTTTATAGATATATAACACACATACATTTAAAAGAAGATTGGGAAAATGTCAAAAATTTGAAAATATATACATTGATTCACATATATATTCATACATATATATAGATTTTGAGTGTATATACATATATTCAAGATTTGGATATTTTTCCAAACTTCTCTTGGTCATCTTCTAGTAGATTTTTCAAGGACTTATGAATACAGTATTATTACTTAAATCCCTGCATGTTTAAAATTGTTTTTCAATAGCTTTGATTCTAGAAGCATGCCTGATTTAAAAACAAAAAATCCTTGGTCCACTGTTTCTGTCAATTTTAAGAAAATGTCGATCCAGTTTCTTTTGCTTAACCCGAGATTTTATACTTGCCAGTGAGGCCATCATTTTGCCAAGAGGCTCTTGTAATTTTTGGCTTCTCTCTTAAATCTGAAACTTTTCCAAGTTGTGGTTTGGAGTTGATGGTCCTGAACACGTGGTGGGCCTTTCATGCGTACATTCTGAATGCTTTTCTCTTGGAGTTTTTCCCTGGATTAGACTCTTACACGTGAGTTAGATCCCCCATTCTGCTTCCCTCCTTCATGTATGTTACTTATTCTTGCTCCAAGAATACTTACACTTTTTCTGAGATCCTTTGCCTCTTTTTTCCCTTTATTTTAACTTTTTATTCATTTCCTCAATGTTTCTTAATTTATTTTTAAATCAAGTTGATTTTCCTTTGGACACTTTGTCATTTAGTCTATTTCTATATACTTTTCTTTTTATTAAAATTATTTCCTGATTTTGGTTGTCTTTTGCACATATTCCTATTTCCTGTCCATTCTCTTCTAGATTCCATATTTGCGGTGTCCTCCTGTATCTGCAAATAATTGTTAATGGCATATGTTTCATGTTGAAATGTTATGCATAGTTTGATTCTGCTTTTCCTCTCTTTAGAGTATTTTTATCAATTGTTTCCCATTTTCATTATTTTTATATAGTAACTTTACTTTGTGTTGCCTATTTCCTGTTTTTAAATGTCTTAGGTTTAACTGAGTGACTATTTTAAAAAATGTAGCCGACAGGTTTGAATGGGCCAATAACTTTCTTAGTTTTAGAGCGCCCTCTTCTGTAAGGGCAAGGAAGTGCATTCTCTTTAACAGGAGGCATCTGTGTGGGAGGACTGAGTCATGCCCTGATTCCTTTTTTTCTATTCGTGGCTTGCTTTTCCAAGAGTGAGGGTGCAAGATGCTAGTCACTAATCTACTCTCATCTTTGTCATCTCTTTCTAATTACCTTCCCCAAATAGGGAAACAGAGAGGCACAAAGAAGACAGCAAATTCCCTGCGTGAGCAGCAGCTGAATCTCGGAAGCCGCTATTGCACAGCCTCGCCTAAAGGCCAGCTTTATTTCTGACGTCATCTTGTTAGTGTACTCATCTGTTTATCCGACTCCCCCTCACTCATCCTCCTCTCTGCCCTTTGCCCCTAGGACATTGTCAGCACACATTAAGTGGTCAATAAATAGTCGTTAATTGAACGAACACTGTGGGAGACCCAGGTTCTATCCCTGGGTTGGGAAGATCCCCTGGAGATCTTCTCGAGGCTCCCCACTCCAGTAACATTGCCTAGAGAATTCCATGAACAGAGGAGCGGGTCGGGCTACAGTCCTTGGGGTCGCAAAGAGTCGGACTGAGCAACCAAGACACACAAAAGGGATTGAACCCAGCTAAACAGATGAGGGAAGAAACAGGGTTAGGGTGTCTTGTAAGAGAAAAGAAACGTCTCAACAGTAGATAAGAGTCAACACTGTCAAATACTGTTGAGAGATGAAGTCAAACCAACACTTTAAAAGTGCCCATTGGGCTTGGTAATAAGGAGGTTGTTGGTGACTTGGCAAAAGCAATGTTCAGTGAGGTGTTAGGAGGCCAAGGAGAGAAAGATTTGTGGAAGAAAATAGTGGGTGTGAACAAGCATCCCCAAGTTCACTAATGAAAGGAGAGTGAGAAGGGGAGACAGCGGGAGAGGTGACAGGGCCCCGAGGGTCTCTGCAGTCTATTAGGGAGGATCCAGCAGGGAGGGACTGTTGGAAGATGCAGAGAGGATTGGGAGGATCCAGTAGCAAGTTATGAGCCAGCAGAACCTGGAATATAGGCGGAGGGATTAGCCAGAGACAGAGACCACCCATGTCTCTGCCACCTAACAGGAGGGAAGGGAGAAGGCTGGGCGGGCAAAGCTTCAGGCAATCTTGGAGGCTGACAGCAGGAGACTCAGGGAGTTCTGTCTAGTGGCTGCATTTTTCTCCCTTATTTTTTAGCTTGCAGGCTAGTGGGGATAGGCAGGCAGAGATTTGCTCAGCCATATCCGACTCTTAGTGACCCCACAGACTGTAGCCCACCAGGCTCCTCTGCTCATGGAATTCTCCAGGCAAGAATATTGGAGTGGGTTGCCATTCACTTCTCCAAGAGATCTCGTAGTCCTTAATCAAATGGTCATGTCCCACACTGTAAAAATACAACCGAACCATGATTGCGAAGAGCTGTGCTGGTCTGCATGGTTTTGCGATTTTGTGTGATTTGTAGACTCGGCAATCACGGAGAAGCATAGAGAAAAGCTGGGGTGTGGGGAGGGCAGCAGGAAGCTGCCGGTGTGTGCACCGGACCTTCATAGCCTGCGGAGTGGGGATAGTGCTTCCTGGTACACGGGTGGGCCCAGCGGGAGCTGAGCTTGAGGCAGGCACTGCTCTGATAGGTCCTGTGCATGCGTCTGACCCAGCATGGAGTGGAGCTCCCAGCCATTCCCCCAGCCCTGCATCGCCACACTGTCCTTCCTGCCCACAGGAGCTGACTCTGATGGCCGGCTACTCTGGGGTCCACTGTTACCTGATGGAAAGCCTGATTCTGGCCATCTAATTTGTATTTATAAAGTGTGTGTTTGAGAGAGTCGTTCAGTTGTGGCCGACTCTTTGCGACCCTATGGACCCTATAGACCCACCAGGCTCCTCTGTCCATGGAATTCTCCAGGCAAGAATCCTGGAGTGGGTTGCCATTCTCTTCTCCAGAGTATCTTCCCAATCCAGGGATCAAACCCAGGTCTCTGGAATTGCAGGAAGATTCTTTACCATTGGAGCCACCAGAAGAGCCCTATTTTTAATGTATTCAGTGATAACAACAAAAATTAAAATGAAATTCCAAACTCTGTAAACCAAGGATGAGCCTTATTGGCTTTCTATAACTTTATGTTTCTGTAGGTGGGTGTTTGCTCCCAGCTCTTTGTCTTAATCTGTTTGAGCAAAAAGAGTAATGAATGGTTCAAAGATCTGAATCCTAATTTGCATGCTGACACTAATTAACTTTGTGACTTTGTCACTTCACCTCCCTAATCCTCAGTTTTCCTTTTCCTGGACTAGATAAGCATTCACTTATATGACCCTACCTGCTCATTTTAAGAGGAGTTTGAAAAATGTACAGCTTGATTTAAAAAAAAAAAAATCTGAATATTAGGCACCTTAGGCTTCCCAGGTGGCTCTAGTGGTAAAGAACCTGTCTGCCATGCAGGAGACATAAGACATGAGGGTTTGATCCCTGGGAGTCCCCTGGAGAAAGGAATGGCAACCCACTCCAGTATTATTGCCTCGAGAATCCCGTGGACAAAGGAGCCTGGTGGGCTAAAGACCATAGGGTTGCAAAGAGTTGGACATAATTGAAGCAACTTAGCACATATGTCACAGTAATTCGGTAGGTTGACTAATTGTTGATTTAATTATTAACCTGTTTCTCAGCCACAATTGGGGCTTCCCTGATAGCTCAGTTGGTAAAGAATCTGCTTGCAATGCAGGAGACCCTGTTTCAATTCCTGGGTTGGGAAGATCCACTGGAGAAGGAATAGTCTACCTACTCCAGTATGCTTGGCTTTCCCTTGTGGCTCAGCTGGTAAAGAATCTGCCTGCAATGTGGGAGACCCGGGTTTGATCCCTGGGTTGGGAAGATCTCCTGGAGGAGGGAAAGGCTACCCACTCCAGTATTCAGGCCTGGAGAATCCCATGGAGTGTACAGTCCATGGGGTCGCAAAGAGTCAGACACAACTGACCGACTTTCACTTTCAGTCATACTTTTCAGAATTCTCTGCTATCCAATTTTGTTTCTCTTACCTTGATATATTTAATTTCTTAGTATATTATTTATATTTGCATCCCCTGCATTTCTGCCTCCTCACTTAAGACCGTGATAATTCTTGTCCTTCAGTTAATGATTTCACAGTTGGAAGGCTCCAGCTGACTTTTCTGAAGCAGAGCCATCTATTTATAAAATTAAATACCTCAGTATTTGAGAACATGAAGACTTAGTTCCTTTCACCTAAAGACTTTTGAACAACTTAGCATTCTACATCGTGAAATGTTAGGGTCAGAAGAGGCAGTCAGTCAGGTGATAAGCTCCTCAGTTCAGTTCATTCACTCAGTCCTGTCTGACTCTTTGTGACCCCATGGACTGTAGTACGCCAGGCCTCCCTGTCCATCACCAACTCCTGGAGTTTACTCAAACTCATGTCCATCAAGTTGGTGATGACATCCAACCATCTCATCCGCTGTCATCCCCTTCTCCTGCCTTCTATCTTTCCCAGCATCAGGGTCTTTTCCAGTAAGTCAGCTCTTTGCATCAGGTGGCCAAAGAATTGGAGTTTCAGCTTCAGCATCAGTCCTTCCAATGAATATACAGGACTGATTTCCTTTAGGATGGACTGATTGGATCTCCTTGCAGTCCAAGGGATTCTCAAGAGTCTTCTCCAACACCACAGTTCAAAAGCATCAATTCTTTGGCACTCAGCTTTCTTTATAGTCCAACTTTCACATCCATACATGACCACTGGAAAAACCATAGCCTTGACTAGACAGACCTTTACTGGCAAAGTAATGTCTCTGCTTTTTAATATGCTGTCTACGTTGGTCATAACTTTCCTTCCAAGGAGTAAGTGTCTCTTAATTTTATGGCTGCAATCACCATCTGCAGTGATTTTGGAGCCTAAACAAATAGTCTGCCACTGTGAGTCCACTTTCCCCATCTATTTCCCATGAAGTGATGGGACCAGATGCCATGATCTTAGTGCTCTGAATGTTGAGTTTTAAGCCAACTTTTTCACTCTCCTCTTTCACTTTCATCAAGGCTCTTTTAGTTCTTCTTTGCTTTCTGCCGTAAGGGTGGTGTCATCTACATATCTGAGGTTATTGATATTTCTCCTGGCAATCTTGATTCCAGCTTGTGCTTCCTCCAGCCCAACATTTCTCATGATGTACTCTGCATATAAGTTAAATAAGCAGGGTGACAATATACAGCCTTGACATACTCCTTTCCTGATTTGGAACCAGTCTGTTGTT
>NW_011494615.1:9702376-9715246 GCF_000754665.1 Bison bison bison
CAGGGTGACAATATACAGCCTTGACATACTCCTTTCCTGATTTGGAACCAGTCTGTTGTTCCATGTCCAGTTCTAACTGTTGCTTCCTGACCTGCATACAGATTTCTCAGGATGCAGGTCAGGTGGTCTGGTATTCCCATCTCTTTCAGAATTTTCCAAAATTTGTTGTGATCCACACAGTCAAAGCCTTTGACGTAGTCAATAAAGCACAAGTAGATGTTTCTCTGGATCTCTCTTGCTTTTTCGATGAACCAGCAAATATTGTCAATTCAGTCTCTTGTTCCTCTGCCTTTTCTAAATCCAGCTTGGACATCTGGAAGTTCACAGTTCATGTACTGTTGAAGCCTGGCTTGGGAAATTTTGAACATTACTTTGCTAGTGTGTGCTGCTGCTGCTGTTGCTAAGTCGCTTCAGTTGTGTCCAACTCTGTGCAACCCCATAGATGGCAGCCCACCAGGCTTCCCTGTCCCTGGGATTCTCCGGGCAAGAATACTGGAGTGAGATGAGTGCAATTGTGTGGTAGTTTGAGCATTCTTTGGCATTGCCTTTCTTTGGGATTGGAATGAAAACTGATCTTTTCCAGTCCTGTGGCCACTGAGTTTTCCAAATTTGCTGGCATATTGAGTGCAGCACTTTCACAGCATCATCTTTCAGGATTTGAAATAGCTCAACTGGAATTCCATCACCTCCACTAGCTTTGTTCATGGTGATGCTTCTTAAGGCCCACTTGACTTCACATTCCAGGATGTCTGGCTCTAGGTGAGTGATCACAACATTGTGGTTATCTGGGTCGTGAAGATCTTTTTTGTACAGTTCTTCTGTGTATTCTTGCCACCTCTTCTTAATATCTTCTACTTCTATTAGGTCCATACCATTTCTGTCTTTTATTGTGCCCATCTTTGCATGAAATGTTCCCTTGGTATCTCTAATTTTCTTGACGAGATCTCTATTTTTTCCCATTCTATTGTTTTCCTCTTTTTCTTTGCATTGATCGCTGAGGAAGGCTTTCTTCTCTCTCCTTGCTGTTCTTTGGAACTCTACATTCAAATGGGTATATCTTTCCTTTTCTCCTTTGCCTTTCACTTCTCTTCTTTTCACAGCTATTTGTAAAGCCTCCTCAAACAACCATTTTGCCTTTTTGCATTTCTTTTTCTTGGGATGGTCTTGATCCCTGTCTCCTGTACAATGTCACGAACCTCCATCCATAATTCTTCAGGCACTCGATCAGATCTAATTCCTTGAATCTATTTTTCACTTCTACTGTATAATCATAAGGGATTTGACTTAGGTCATACCTGAATGGTTTAGTGGGTTTCCCTACTTTCTTCAATTTAAATCTGAATTTGGCAATAAGGAGTTCATGATCTAAGCCACAGTCAGCTCCCAGTCTTGTTTTTGCTAATAAGCTCCTGGTAATTAATTACCTGGTTTAGGCTTAAGCCCTCCTACCAAGTCTGTGAGAGCTTGTAGCTCCCCACAGGGCATACCCCACAGTGACAGTGTGGGGTGGAGGACCTCGTTTTACAGTTTTCTCAAGTGGACACTGACCAGGCTAGGAAAGGAGGGGGCCTGCCCGGTGGGACTGAAATAGTGACTAGTGTCCAGGAAGACCAAGTTAATAGATTTTAGCTGACTTGGTTACTTTTTGGAAGGACTGAGAAGTAGGTCTGTCTCTCTGGTCTAATCCCTGCTTCACCCCCCACTCCTTCAGCACACGCCTGAACGTATGTCACACATCAGAACTGAAAATCATTGGCTTGTGGAGGGCAGAGGAGACAGGTTGGCCTCACCCTCATTTAAGAGAGTGACAGAGCTTGGAGAGTCAAGTGGTCTGCTTGCCTGATGGCCTTCTAAATACAAACCACCCTTCTGGGTGGATACACCACCCACAGCAAGTGTTTCCTTGATAGCTAAAGAGGAAGCAGGACTTGAATTTTGGACAAGCTAAAGGCTATCTGCCAACCTTAATCAGAGGGATAGGTAATAATCAACCCCAGAGCAGGAATTTATTTATCGTCAAGGTCCAATGCTATAATTTTTTGCTGTATTTAATATATCTACATCTCATTTTTTTTCCTGAACCATTTTAAAGTAAATCTCACAGTTATATAATTTTACCTCTAAACATTTGCGTATTGTTCAAATTTTTAAACTCTTTCTAAAACTAACCAGAATGTCATTATCATTCTTAAAAGAAAAAACTGATAATATTTTGTTAATATTATTTAATACTTGAGTCCATGTTCAACTTTTCCAAATTGTCTCAAATTTTTTTTTTCAAACTTGGTTTATTTAGCCCATGATCCAGACAAGACTTTTGTATTGCATTTGGTTGATGTGTCAAAAGTTTTACCTGAAATGTAGGACTTATATCTCAGATTTCATTATTTAGAGTATATCAAGGTTCCTCTGAAACTGGATTTCATTTTCCAAATTATTTGTGATTGCTTTCATTACTGAAACAATGTGAAATCATATATCTTCATCCAGGTTATTGGTTAAAAAGTAAATGAAGGAAAAATGATCCAATATGAATCTCCCTAGGCTGATCATAATACCTGAATTGTCCAATCACAGTAGATCTACCTAATTCAGTGTTACCTAGCCTTCATCTTGGCTACTAGGATCTTTGGGAAATTTTTGTAGTCTTTATCTCCAGAATCAAGTCACAATTTGGGGTCATGCTTCCAATTTCTATACCTGAAATTTTAGCAGAAAATGATGACTATGTCTTAAGAACCATGATGGGGTCTCCAAGGGGGTGCTAGTGTGTGAAGAATTTGCCTGCCAATGCAGGAGACACAGGAGATGCGAGTTTGATCCCTGGGTTGAGAAGGTCTCCTGGAGAAGAAAATGGCAGCCCACTCCAGTATCTATGCCTGGAAAATTCCATGGAGAGAGGAGCCTGGTGGGCTGTAGATTCTTTACCAACTGAGCTACCAGAAAGCACTGTAGATACACTTGAGCAGCTAAACAACGACAGCGTGGTCAGGGGAGCGGGGAAGACAGGGGTGTGCTCGAGGCCCAAGGCGGTATTGGGACACAGACAGTGAAGCATTGTTCTCTTTTTCAGCTGAGAGAGAATGGAACCTGTTCATTTCAGGTATAGAATGTAATGATTCAATATTTGTATAGGTTACAAAGTGATTACCATAATAGTCCAGTCAACATCCATCACTGCACGTGGTAAGAACAATAACAAAAAACCCGTTTTTCCTTATGATGAGAACTTTCAAGCCCCACCCTGCTGGCCACCCCCGAGTGTGCGCCACAGTATTGGTAACCATAGTCACCCGGCTGCTCGCTAGAGTCCCATCACTCACTCACCTTGTAACGGGAAACTTACACCTCCTGGCCCCCTTCCTTCACCCACTCCCTAGTCCCCCCAGTCCCACCTCAGACAGCCACCAATCTGTTTTCAGTACTTATGAGCTTGAGTTTGTTTGTTTCTTATCTGTTTTTTAAGATTTCACATGTAAGTGAGACCATACAGTATTTATCACTCCACGTGTTACGTATTTCATTAAGCAAAAGGCCTTCAAGGTCCATTCGTGGCGTCACAGACGGAAGGATGGCATTCTTTTCTGTGGCTGAGTAGCGTGCCGTGGTGCATGTTCACCACACTGCCTTTACCATTCGTCCATTGGTGGAGCATGTTTTCCCTCATTATTTCAAGATAATGGTAGACAAAACTCATGTAGATTAATATTACTATGTTTTAAAATGTCACCATTCGCTAAATATTCCCTTCCTAAATATTTCAATTAGCACGTTAGTGAATTTACCCCTTAGAGCTAACTGAGATTGCTTCCCAGATAGTGATGGACCCATATCCAATAACTTACCCATAAGGGCCTGGTTCAGGAACATGTGAAAGGCCTGTTCTTAAACACAAGCAAGATGTAAGTGGTGATGGATATTATAAAGTAGACAAGTTTATCAGTCAGGGTCCTGGTGAGAAGCCAAGGCCAGCACCATCCACAAGGGGACAATCGAGCGTTTACTAGAGGGATGGCTCTCCTTATGCCAGCAGACATTAGGGACCAGTGAAGGATGGAGTAACATTCTTGGGCTGGAGACAGTGAAATCCTTCGTCTTCCTTGTCCTGCCTGAAGAGGCAAAGCTGGAGGAATGCTTCCTGGAACTCAGAGAGACTGGCTGTTTGGAGGGCCGTGGGGCAGGAGCCACATCGGTCATTAGCGGGGAGACACGACCAGCCTGCAGGGAGCCAGCAGAGAGGGGGCACAGGAAACTCACACTCCCAGGCCCTGCCTGTCTCCCAGCAAAGCCCCCGTTTGGTGAATCCAACTAGATACCAGAAGGCAGGTGGGGAAGCCCAATAGAACTACCCACCCAGGCCAGCCCCCTGGGCACGGAGCAGGGAGGAGGGGATCTGGGAAGAGGGATGAAAATGCCCAGCATTTTAGGCATTTAGGTGGCAAAGCAGTGTCACCCCGCTGGCATGCACCTCTTCCCCTGAACCTTTCTCTCCGAGAAGGGTTGGAGGGTTGGGGGGTGGGGGTTGCGTTACTCAGGCCCAAACTCCTTTCATAATATTGATGCCGCTTGACTGTTCATATTAGGAATTTTTCAGGATCACAGTCTTATCTTGAATCTTTTATTTACTTTCTTTGGAACACATCCAAGATTGTGTGCTGTTTTCTAACGACTTTTGCTACCCTTAAACACTGGAAAAGACATAAACAAAAAGGGAAAATTCCAAAGCTTCAAATTTACACTACAAAGTTTAACAAGAAAGTGTTCTGAGGTCTAGCATGCATTACAGATTTGACCTCTTTATTTCTTTTCCTCAGCAGATTAGTCTTGGTCCTTTCAGATCTTAAATTCACCATGGTCAGCAATTTTTGGCAGAAAGGTACAAACTCCCTCAAACTTCTTTACTTTCCAGAAATTTCTGTGTCAGTTCACTTTTGCATGGCTTATAGCAACAGCCACAAATCCAAGTGCATATCAATTCCTGATAGGAATTTGAATAAATCGGGCTGGGTGGAGACTATGACACTTGTTATTACCAAACACTAAGCGTTTTACATAGATTAGCTCTTTGCTCACCACAGTTCTGTGGGGCAGGCAGAATTATTAACCCTATTTCTCAGATGAGGAAACTGAGGCATAGGGCAGGTAGTGCAGAAACTTAAAGAAAGTGGTGGCTACTCATTGTAAACATGTGGGAATCTGGATCATAACCCTGTATTTTTTTTAAAAAGCTTGAAATCTGAATTGAATAGGAATTCTCTCAATTAAGAAAAAAAAGCAGTTATTGAGAAACATAAAAATATTATGCACAGGCTTCCTGATGGTCCAGTGGTTAAGAAGCCACCGCCAGTGCAGAGAACACAAGTTCAATCAATCCCTGGTCTGGGAGGAGGATCCCACGTGCTGAGGGGCAATTAGGCCCATTTGCCACAGCTGTGAAACCTATGCCCTAGTGCTCAGGAGGGACACCTCCTGAAGCCCACTCCCTCTAGAGCCCACACTCGGCAAGAAGTGAAGCCATTGCGATGAGAAGTCCACGTGCCACAATTAAAGACCTGCAGGCAGCGGTGAAGACCCAAAGCAGTTAAAAATAAATAAATATTAAAAAAACAGAAACATTATGCAAGCCCAGCAAAGCACCTCTGCGGGCCAGCAATGGCTTCAGACAAGCCCAGTTGCCACCTCAGGTCAATGATACTAGAAGCCACATAATCCAGCAAAGCTCAAATGTTTTTAATCTAGAATACAAAGAACCCTGGGCCTCCCAAGTGGCGCCAGTGGTAAAGAGCCTGCCTGCCAATGCAGGAGACTTTAGAGATGCGGGTTCGATCCCTGGGTCAGGAAGATCCCCTGGAGGAGGGCACAGCAACCCACTCCAGTGTTCTTGCCAGGAGCATCCCCATGGATGGTGGGCTACAGTCCACAGAATTGCAAAGAGTCAGACATGACTGAAGCAACTTAGCACAGCACAGTGAATCCTGGTAAATTGATATAAACCCACTCTGGCTGGGGAAGAGCAGAAACTGACCCACCAGGCCACCCGCTTTCCTTAGCAGAGGATCCCAGGTCTCAGGATAAGTTAACTAAAAGTTGCCCAGAAAGACCCCAGCAAGCAAGGAGCCGCATTTGCATCGCACCCTCGAGGCCGCCACCTGGCCTCCCCTTTTCAATAACCCTCCTTTATAGAGCATTGCCAGGAGGAATCTAATTTCACCTTCAATCATTTTTTCCATTACTTTTATTTGGAAAAATAAATAACCATCCCTTTGCTGAGTATTCAGGCTGAAATTGGGGAACCACTACCCGGTTGGAAGAAAATGTTTGGTTTGCTGTGTTCATTTACTTTTCTGACAGTTCCTGTTTTTTTGTAATGTCAGGTTTGAAGCCAACAGACACAGGAACAGCTGTGCTATAAATACCCTGAAAAATGACTTCATGTCCCTGAAACTTAGTTCCTACACAATCACACGTATCTCTTTTCAAAGTTTCTTTGCCCTCAAAGAAAAAGCCAGTAGTAATTAAGGCAGACAGATAACTAATTTGGGGGAAAGTCATTTGAGAGACAAGGGCTTTTAAAAGGGAAAGTTGTTTCTAACGTCTTCACCATCAGCTCTAATCGGCAGCTCTTTCTCTCCTCTCTGCGACTCTTATGAGGCCGCCTGAGACCTGTGGCTGTCTTGACCCTCTGGTGTGTGGGCCGAGCTGGGAATGGGGGGCAGCCAGCCTGCAGGGTAGTCCTGTAGAACAATGATGTGTGGTCTTGGCACCCACTCGCATTAGAATCACCTGGGAAGAGGAGGGCCTTGTTTACAAGGCAGAGTTTCAAGCTCCCACTTTAGACCAAGACCAACTCCAATAATCTCTGGAGTCTCAGCAGTGGAATTTTAACAAGCTACCCCAGGTGATTTGTGGGCAAACTATAAACAGAATTATTATGACAGACAGCGTAGAATAAAAACAATAAATGGGCATTCTTGTGCAAGAATATCGCCTTCCTTGTCAATAAGCAAAGGATGGTGCAGCCATCAAGCCAGCAGCCTCCACAGCTGCCCCGACTGTGCCCTGAGGGGACTCGGGATGGAGAACAGGGAACTGGGCCTGGAGGGTGCGTGCATATCCTCAGAATCATTTCCATGAGCCCCGGCTCTTGAATCTTCCCATACACAGAGAAGCACGAACTTCATTAACTTGAGATGGCCTGCTTTTCTTCAATTAGCAGGAATCTTTTGGTATTTTGACTACCTGCAAAATCCCCTGTATATCCTGGCTCCTCCCTTACTCCTTCAGAGCAGTCCCGTGGAGAATCTGAGAGCTTGTCTCCTGGGCTCAAGTCCTCAGCAATTCGGCCAATAGAACATAATTCTCAGCTCTTAGGTTGGGCAATTTTTTTCCCCAGTCTACATGCATTTCTTTTTTTAAAAAGTACGTATTAATATTTATTTGGCTGTGCTGGGTCTTGGCTGAGGCACTCTGGGTCTTCCCTGTGGCAGGAGGGATCTTTAGTTGCAGGACGTGGACCTAGTTCCCTGTCCAGGCCTCCTACATTGGGAGCGTGGAGTTGTAGCCACTGGACAGCAGGGAAGTCCCTTGACATGCATATCTTCCATGTTAGACGTGACTGCAAATGCTTTCCATGGGCCGTCCCATACTCCCCAGCAGTCCCTGTAAAGTAGGCACTGTCATCCTCACTTTCCAGGGGAGGAAGCGGAGGCACAGAGACCCTTCATAAATTTCCCGAGATCACACAGCTGGTTAGGGGCAGAGGTGAGAGCTGGAGACCCCTCTTTCCACCTTCACTCCAGGCCTTCCTCAACCTGGGGCCCCAGGATGGATGGATAGTTGCTCAGTTGTCTCTGACTCTTTGCGACCCCACGGACTGCAGCCCACCAGGCCTCCTCTGCCCATGGGATTCTCCAGGCAAGAATACTGGCGTGGGTGGTATTCTCTTCTCCAGGGGCTTTTTGAGGTCTCCTGCACTATAGGCGGATTCTTTACCATCTGAGCCACCAGGGAAGCCCTGGGGTGCTGGTTTCAGATGTAGGTCCTGGGCTCGTCTCCCAGAGATTCTGACTTGGTGGATCCTTGGGACGTGCCACCTGCCTCTGAGGGCTTCACAAGTCTGGGGAGGAGCTCCCCTGCTCTCAGTGCCACCCCTCCCAACATGCGGTTCTCCAGCAACATTCCCTCGGGTCGGCGTCCCTCCAGCGACCCCTCTGAAACCAACTGTCCTCTGGTCCCTCCGTCAGTCCCAGATGGTGGTCTCACTGGAGCACGACCCAGAACGGCCTCCCCTGCACTATCAGGCTGGCCCTTTGCACCAGATCCTTCCCTCTCCTTGAAAACGTGCTCAAGTCCCCCAGCCCCCACTACAGTCTGAAAGCAAGACAAAGGTGAAACCCAAACCACCACGCTTCCGACTCTCTGCTCATCTTTAACATCCAGCTTTCTGAATTACCAGTTCACCTTGACCATCTCTACCTCTACAAACCCTCAGGTCGTCCCTCAGCCCACTGCGTTCTGCCTCTGGCCACCACCATCCTCGATGTGGCTTTGTCTGGTGCCCTCTGTGTCACTATGTCCCGTGAGGATGTCTTCCGGCTTGGCCTCTGCGAGCAGGTCTGGGGGACTACTCCTGACAACCCCTCACTGTGTTTCTGTCGTCTAGACCTGACTGTCCCGCTTCTCCACCGTCTTCTCTTTCTCCTGTTGCTGCCTCCTCCCCTCTGTTTGCCCCTTACACCCAGGGAGCTCTCTCAGATTCTGTCCTGCCCTTTCTTTTCTCCTCCTCCTGGTGATAATCAGTCTTGCCTGTGTCTTCATCCACCATCCATGAAATCTTTGTCTAGGATCTCCTTCTCATTCTCTTGCTCCTGTAAATGCCCTATTTTAAAGCACTGTTTGCAGGCCTCATGGCTGTTTCACATTTATCCCAAGCAATTCATTATTGATCTATGAGTGAGTATGAGCTCAGTCGCTTCAGTCATGTCTGATTCTATGCATCCCTATGGACTGTAGCCCGCCAGGCTACTCTGTCCATGGCGATCCTCCAGGCAAGAATACTGGAGTGGGTTGCTATGCCCTCCTCCAGGGGATCTTCCAGACCCAGAGACTGAACCTGCATCTTCTGTGTCTCCTGCATGATTTTTTTACCCACTGAGCCACCGGGAAGCCCTCGTTACCGATGCATCTTACCCCAAACATGATTTTAGCTCTTTATTATATTTTACTTTCTGTTGACAGCTTCATCATCTGCCCAGTCTCCCAAGCCAGAAAGCTGAGTCAATTCTGTCACACACCTACCTTTACTGCATGACTTGAACTTTCTAGAAAATGCTTTCTGACTGCTTTACCCCTTAGTTCTGGTTTAAAAACAGCCTCAGAACCACTCTATCTTCAGCTCTTCTTACCTGGTCTGTTTTTAATATGTCACCAGATTTGACTTCCAAAGAAGCAAAGTTGATAATGTCACCCGTTGACTTGACCTTCAGTGTACAAGTTCAGATCTGAACCCCTTGACTTGAAGACAGGACTGTACCCAACCCCTTTCTCAGATCCCCACCGCTCTGTTACTCTCCCTCTCACCCCCCGTCCCCCGACCCCTGTCCTGGCCACCCTGAACTATTGCTCATTTCAGCTGACCTCTGATTTTGCACAAGCAGATTCTTCTAATAACTATTTCTGTTCTTCATTTGGTAAACACTGCCTTGTTTTCTAAGCCAGCTGAATGCTGTCTCCTCTGGGGAGCCCCAGTCTTCCCAAGCAGAGTCCCATTGCTCCTGCTCTGGCTGCTGCAGGGTTTGACTCATCCCTGAGACAGCTCTTACCAGTGTGTCCTAATTCTCTTTCTACACCTCTGTCTGCAGTCCTCAGCGGAGAGCATCACGGCACACAGACCCCTGGTTGGTCTCATCTGTCTCTGTAACCTCAGAGCCTGCCCATGGTAGATGCTCACACAGTGGTTCTCTCACAGATGGCAACTTCTCTCTGGCACCCAGAGTGCAGCCGCTGTCACAGTTACGTATTTTCCTGAGGTCCACTGCCAGGTTGGTTAGGCTTTCTCCAGTGGGGAAATCCTGAGGCTTTCAAGGTGAAGGAATCGGTGCTGGGGGAGGATCCCGCACACCAGCTGGTGGGGGTCCTTGTCATGCAGGCAGACTAGAATCGTCATGCAGACTCCACTGGGCCAGGCAGGAAGGTCAGGTCTATACAGTCTGCCTCTCTCTACAGAGGTTCCTGTATTGCCAGTTCCTTCTGCAGCCCAGCCACCTCCCCCCAGGACCTAGGCCACGACTACTTACTGCAACCTGCCTCCCCCACACGTGTGGAGTCCCTAGCCCCATTTCCTTTCACGCCCAAAGGTAAAGTTCTCTGTCCTCTTGGTTTCTCCAAATATCCAACCAGGAGCCCTGACGGCCTGTCCCAGGCAGTGCCAATTCACAGAAAGGTGAGCTTGTCAGGGCACAGCATAAGAGGGGTAAGGACAGTGGCTGCTCCTTAGTCCCCACCGACTGGCACCCTGAGGGAAGGCAGGCCCACTGCAGCCAGAAGCTTCTGATTTTTCAAGAGATGCTGAGCATAAGAGTTTCATGAGAGACAGCTTTGCTCATGGTAGGAGCCAAAGACAACATGTTTATAGGCCAAATTCAGCCGGTAGCTGGTCAGTTTGTGACCTCTGACCTAGGCCTTTCTGTCAGAATTTTAGGCTCTGTCTCTCTGTTGGTCCATCCCCTCATCGCAAGTTTTCACTGGTCCTGGAAAAGGCAAGAGAGCTACTTACTCCCAGAAGAAGATGCTCCTCTCTCTGATGCAGTGTGGTGCTGAGGACTTCTCACAGTGGCTACAGGAGCACAGTCATAGAAACAAAGGTTAGTTCGTTTCTTCATAAGTCACCACATAACATTTGGTTTATGTGGTGGAGAGATGAAGGGTAGGCCAGGTTGCATCCTTTCCTCTAAGGACCATTGCTGTATTTTAACATTGACTGTTTATATCAGTGGATTCTAAGTTATCTGTGGGAAGGACCTTGTTTTTAATCTGTCTTAAATCAATAGTAAAATATGATACTAACAAATCATTAGAAAAGCAAAATAAAAAGATGTAGGCAATGCTAGTCCTGATTTGATTTTCATGTTATTTGATACATCAGACATAAAATTAGTCTGTCAAATTGGTATAAAGCAGTGGTTCTCAACAATTGGTCCCATGGGATGTTCGTCAACATCTAGAGACATGGTTGGTTGTCCAGATTGAGAGAAGGATGCTCCTGGCATCTAGTGTGTAGACCCCAGCGATGCTGCAGCCCAGCATCTACCCCCCGGCCCAGAAGGGACAGAGCAGCTCCCACAGCCACCTCCAGGCCCAAGATGCCAGCACTGCTCTTACATGTCAGCATCGTTTCCATTACATTTTCTAAATTACTCCTTCCTTTTTTCTCTGAACTTATTCATGGACCAGTTATGAGTACTTCTCAGACTGGCACTGGTCTTCAGATCACACTTCAAGAAAGAACATTCTAGAGGTATTGCCACTGCCTTTTTGATCAAACCCAACATGTGAACTAATGGGGGGGCAGATTTCCAGAAAACTTAGTGTATTAGCCACGGGTCCTAATAGTGGGTAGAGGAAGCCACACTGGTTACAAAAAAGACATTTATTTTTTAAATGACATAACTAACCGTAATGTAAGTCCTCTGGAGTACAGTCATGAGTGGCCAGGACAGAAGAAGGAATACAATATCCCAGGTCACCTCACAGGACCTCACTGACATACACAGCTCCCTTGTTTCTCTTGGCTAATGATATTTTAATCAGTTTAGCAAGATTTCTCATGATAATCATTAGTTTCTCACCTCTAGTCAACAGTGCTTGTTAAAAATATAGATTTTAGGTTCCCATTCAAGACGTAGGAACGGGAGAGGAGGTGCGTCTAATTGGAGAGCTGCAGTATTTGGAAAATGCTGAGAGAAGGGAGACCACTGTGGACATTTCCCCCACCCCCACTTCTGAATCCAGTCACAGCACATATCCTGCTGATGTGTTCACTTGGCAGTCACTTATTCAGGACCTGTTTCGTGCCGGACACTGTGCTGGGTTTGGGGCATCAGCAGTGGAGATAGACAGGGCCCCCTCCGTGCATGGCTTGTACATACACACTTGTTACTTCCCCTCTCTGGCCTGTCTCTCCTCCCAGCTCTCACTGTGTGCTCCCCACCCCGGCCAGTGGCAGCACTTTGCCAGCTCTCACCTGGATTATTAGAAAGACTGTTCTCACCTCTGGTCTCACCCTCCATCCCTCTTCCATAATGCCACTCCATCTCTCCGTCTGTCCCCAGATTAAAACTCTTCACTGGCTCTCTGTTGCCTCCAGGAGAAAGTCTAAACTTCTGAACCTGGTCTACAGGATCTTGAGGACCTTATCTCTGGGCACCCCCATCTCCGCACTTAGCCTTTCTGAGAAGCACTGACCCAATTATTGATGCCAACACTTTGCACATGTCCATCCCTCTGCCTGGAAGACTGTCATTCCACCTCGATTCCTAATATGTTATACTTGTATTCATTTCTCAAAAGGTAGCTCTTCACACCAATAATGGCTAACATTTATGAGGTGCTTGCATGTGTGCATGCTAAATCTCTTCAGTCGTGTCCAGCTCTTTGTGACCCTGTGGACTGGAGCTCTTCAGGCTCGTCCCTCTATGGGATTCTCCAGGCAAGAATACTGGAGTGGGTAGCCATGCCCTCCTCCAGGAGATCTTTCCAGCCCAGGGACTGAACCCTAGTCTCATGTGTCCTGTATTGGCAGGCGGGTTCTTTACCACTAGTAGCACCTGGGAAACCCATGAAGTGCTTCAGTTCAGTTCAGTTCAGTCGCTC
>NW_011494615.1:9715346-9722146 GCF_000754665.1 Bison bison bison
AGGCTTTTCTCTAGTTCCTAGCGTGTGGACTTTTTCATTGTGGTACCTGCTGTTTGGTTGCGGAGCACAGGTTCTAAAGCACTTGGGCTTCAGTAGTTGTGGCCCATGGGCTCAGTAGTTGGAGCTCCCAAGCTCTAGAGCACAGGCTCAAGAGTGGTGCCACAGGGGCTTAGATACTTCGAAGTATGTGGGATCGTCCCGGATCAGGGACCAATCTCCTGCATTGACAAGCGGGTTCTTTACCACTAGTAGCACCTGGGAAGGCCCATGTTATGTATCAGTTCAGTTCAGTCGCTCAGTCGTGTCCGACTCTTTGCGACCCCATGAATCGCAGCACGCCAGGATTCCCTGTCCATCACCAACTCCCGGAGTTCACTCAGACTCACGTCCATCGAGTCAGTGATGCCATCCAGACATGAAGTGCTTACTATGTACTAAAATCTCCAAGTATACTAGGCACTGTGCTAAATATTGGCTTTAGTTACTCTTTATAGTGACTGTCGATGAAAAATAAGCTAATTTTTGTGATTTTCCATTGATTGTGAAGCAAGTGGTAGATGTGAAGTTCAAATCAGGTTGATTGTAGAGCCCATCTAGAGTCACTTCTTATTTCTCATCTCTAGGGATGCTTTCCCCATGGCTGCCCTATCCCAGGTAACAGTATCCTCATTTTCAAACATTCGCTGCCCCTCCCAGAAGGAAGATGATCATTTTCTGGTACTGTTGGTTTCAGGCTTGGCCATGTGACTTTTTTTGCCTGATAAACCATCAGCAGAGACAATGGTTGCTGTTCCTTTAACAGAGGCAGAGATAGGATTTGCCTGTTAATGGTCCATAAGAGGCTGCTCCAGCATCCCAGGTCCTGGCTGGGTGATGAGGAAAGCTGCTCCAGATGCATGATGGCCATTTAGCAGGAATGAGAAATAAATCTTAGCCGTCATCAACCACAGGGAGCTGAGGACTTACTTGTTACCAAACAAAACCAGGTCATTCTGACACAGTTGCTGCCTGCTCACCATTGCTTCTGTAAATGCTTTTGTACCTACTTTTAAAACAAAGTCTTTAGATAATTTTACTTATTTAGGACTGTGCTGAGTCTTCGTTGCTGTACGGGCTTTTCTCTAGTTCCAGCGTGTGGACTTTTTCATTGTGGTACCTGCTGTTTGGTTGCAGACCATAGGTTCTAAGGCACTTGAGCTTCAGTAGTTGCGGCCCATGGGCTCAGTAGTTGGAGCTCCCAAGCTCTAGAGCACAGGCTCAAGAGTGGTGCCACAGGGGCTTAGATACTTCGAAGTATGTGGGATCGTCCCGGATCAGGGACCAATCTCCTGCATTGACAAGTGGACTCTTTACCACTGAGCCACCAGGGAAGCCCTATACCTACTTTTATTGCTGCCTCTAACATGACACATTTTGATTTAACCATTCATACATTTATTTCCCAGGCCAGACAGTGTTATTTGAGGGACCATGTCTTATTTGTGAGCTGCATTTAACTCGGTGCCTGTTACATCGTCAAAACTCCAGAAGAATTATTTAAATGAATGACTGAAGAGTGGACCAATATGATTGGTTGTTCATCATCAGTTAGCTGCAGGAACCATGTTCAATGTCAGATGACTTTTAGTATCCCAACATCAGTCTCCAAATCCCTTGATCCTAGCTCTAGCGAGGCAGATGTTTTTTATGATGATAAAAACGAAGTATGTCACACACTGCAAAAAGAAAGAGCTCTTGAAATCCTTGAGTTTGAATCCCAGCTCTGCTTACTAAGTATGTTGCCTTAGACAGAGGCCTGGTTGAAAATTTATAAAATGGAAAATTTATATGTTGAAGAGAAAGAAAACTGTATCCTTCTAGGTTCTTCTGGCTGATCTAAGAATTGAACTGACATGAGACACGTGAACAAAACAATGTCCATTTTAATTTCATATATATGAGAATCCCACATACATGAGTGTTTCAGACACAGAAAGGTAAAATGAGGTACATACAGCATTCTGATCCAAGGAATGGAATAGGGGCCCAAGGCTTCCAGGGACAGGAAGGCAGTTCATAGGATGACCAGAAGAAGAGCAGATACTCAGTAGTTAGGTGTTTGTCCTGCCATACAGATGAAGCCAGTTAGATAACATTTATCTTCAGTAGAAAGATAAATGGGAAATCTTCTTCCCAAGAAAAATGGGATTTTTCTTCTCTGGGAAAAATCCCCAATTTAAATTCTCCAAGGTAGTTAAGGGAGGGGCAGTAGTTTCTTTTGGACTCTCAGGGTCTTGATTGCTTTCAGCTCAAAATAAGTACCTTGCAAACATGGCACATTTGGGGAAGGCGCACGCTGAAGCCCTGCAATTGTCTCCTAGGATCACAGGCCAAGTGTTCAACACAGCTCGACTCACTAGGATATGGTCATGACATCTTTTGAGGGGCTGTCTTGAATCTACCCTTCCTTACTCTGTGTGTGGGATCACTTTTTTTGAGTATGGTAATTGTGGGGGCACTTCAGCACCTGGGGAAGATATCCATCCTGTACCCTCCATTGGATCCAGACTGCCCAATCTGGTGCACTCATCTGATTGATTTGATCAAGTGCCGTTAAGATGAGAAGTTGCATTCTCTCCAGGTACTTGAGGGAGAGTCTCATGGGGGCATTGGGTCTTCCAGGGAGGACACGGGCATCCTTGGTTAGACCTGTCCCTGCAAAAAGATGCCTGCTGTACCGCCTCCTCATTGAATTCTCAGAACTGGCTTGGTATCTTGCTTGACTTTCAAGCCTGATTTTTTAACCTCTAGTCAAGTCTGATGTCTCTGATATCCTCCGGTAAAGTGCCTGTGAAAAGAAAATTCTTCAGGTAGGCAGATGTCATTTAGCTTGTTTGAAAACAGTAAATAGATGACTATCTCATTTTTTCTCCCCCATCTCTCCACTTTTGTTTCTATTAATTGCTATAGTCCTTCTTCCTCATGTGTCTTCCCTGGTGGCTCAGATGGTAAAGAATCTGCCTGCAATGTGGGAGACCCGGGTTCCATCCCTGGATTGGGAAGACGCCCTGGAGGAGGAAATGGTAACCCACTCCAGTATTCCTGCTTGGAGAACCCCCATGGACAGAGGAGCCTGGCAGGCTACAGTCTGTGGGGCCACAGAGTCGGATATGACTGAATGACTAAGCACAGCATAAGAGTTCTTTGATTTATCTAAGTCATGTTCCTTAGATTTCTAGCACCGAATTGTGCTGATTGTAATCTAAATGATGTTTCCTGGCAGTTTTGAAGTCTGCTTGAAATTTATGAAGTGAACTGAATGCTCTTTCATGAAAAATACCTGCCTGACCCAAGCTCCTCACTGCCCTGTCCAAGATGCACATGCATTCAGATCAGTCTGTCTGTCTGGAAGTATTCTTGGCTCTCTAACACAGCTGCTTTCTCTGTCTCTCTTTCTGTATCTCTCTGTGTGTCTCTGTCTCTTTCTCTTTAAGTCTACTTGGGACAGGCACTGTGTCAAATGTTCTTCCAACTATGGCACCGTTTTCTGGCTGCCTACCCAGTATCCACTCTCTCCCTTACCCTGGATAGAAGAATCCCTAAAATGCCTGGGTTAACAGACACACACACACACACAGAGACAAACATACCCTGGCTTCTCTTGCAGAAAGAATATATATTGGATTTTACATGGACATTGTTGGATAAGGCTTCCAAGAAGGTTATTTTAAGGAACCTGACTCAGCTGTCCGGTTTTATTTTGTTCTTTCCCCTTCCCTCTCCTTGCTTGGCCATGAGTCAGACTGGAGTTCTGGAAGCCATTTTGTGTCCATGACAAAGTCCTGAGGCTGAAACTTGTATTAAGGACACTGGAGCAGAAAATGAGAAGGCTTCAGGCCCTAGATGAAAACATGGAGCTACAATACCAAATATAGGACATCAAGCTCAACTACCCTCGTGTTAAGGGAGAAAAACAATCTGATTTTTTTTTTTTCTATCTAATTTGGGCCTCTACTGCTAGCAACTGCAAGTAGTTCTTTACCAATACATAGATTATCATGCAAAAATCCTATAGAATTTATACTATTAATCTTGTTTTACAAAATAGGGCCTTAGGCTAGTTGTAAAGCTTACCCAAGTTACTCATTCACTGGACAGTATTGGATTGACAATATTGGATCATTATTGACGCTGGGTCTGCTGGGTCAGCATTTGAATGTAGTGTCTGCTTGACAACAAAGGCTGAATTCTTGATTATTACATATTACTGCCCCTGCGCTGAGCATGCCACCAGAATGTAGACCAACATGACCCGTGGGCCTCCTTGAGTAGGCGTGACTGCTGGAAGTTTCCTCACTGGAAAAGGTGCTGTGCGTCTTCTTTCTTCTCTCTCACAGCCTCTCCAGCAAAAGGGAAGTTTTTAAACTCTGAGTAAAGTATCCCAATAGCCACCCATCTCTGTGTCTAGAGCTACTTCCTTTTTCTTTTCCTGAATGTAAACTCCTAATTCCTTGGAGAATTCCTAGGGGGAAATCTGTTGTCGAGATGAAATTAGATTCCAGGAAAAGTGTGTGTCACAGAGTAAATGCTCAACAAATGATGAACGGATTTATGAATGAATGAATGCTATTTTCATGGCAGTCTTTCTTAAGACCAGTTTTGGGGCCCTGCCTTGTTATGAAATCTGTAAGGAGCCATGATGGCTGGGACAGTCCCGTTTCTTGCAACACCAACCAGCCTGTCTGTGTACCCTCCAAGGACCCATTTTCCTGAAAGGTTTTGGTGAAAAGTTCTTACCACCGGCTGTGGAAAATACCTTTGCTAATCAGTGCAACTGAGTGTAGACACTGGGCACAGGCTTTGTAATTATAGAAAGCTGCCTTCCAATCATAGTTCTGAAATGCTTTCCCTCTGTGTTTCTGGGCAAATTACTAAAGCTGAGCCTCTGTTTGTCCATATGGTACAAGGGAATAATAGTAATTCCCATTCATGGAAGGATTATAGAAGGAAATGTATGAACAGCATTTAGCAGGGTGTCTAGCTCATAGTACATGTTTAAAAATGCTAGCTACTATCATCAGAGAAAATGGTCACTGCTGGTTGGAAACATTTCTTAATCCTTCAAGTAGAATTAGCCCTGCTCTCAGCTCTGGCTCCTCAGTGCCCACTTCTCTCCTAGAACATGAAATAGATGAGAAAAAAGTAACTGCTCCTAAGCCTGTCTCTCTCAACTACTCTACAGCATTATAAGGGCAGGATTTTTCTTGAAATCCCTAGTTACTGGCACAGAGAAAGTGCCAAGTAACTGAAGAATAAAAGCAAGAAGAAATATAACACAATGCCCTTGCTATAGGAATAAATATGGGAGATAACCCATTAAGAGGTGAGCTTAGAGAGCAGTTTTTGACTTCTAATCTAAGAAATTTGAAATGGCATATTCCCTGGTTGGGGCAAGAGGGGAAGAGGGAACAGTTCTATAAATTGGCATTTCTACAATCCACTGAAGCCCAGTTGGTCCTGGTTCGCCTCACACAGAGAGATGTAATTTAGCAGAGGCTGACACTGGTCACTGTTCCAAGCTGGGCTAGAGAGGGCCCACTTATTACAAAGCTAAAAAAAGTAAATGAAAATCTTGCCAGAGTGTATACTCCTTTCCATATTTTTTAATAGAGTCACCAAAGGTTAACTCCTGAAGTTCTTATTTGTGCTTCCATGACTAGCTCTCAGTACTTTGTCAGTGGAGCTACATACAAAAGAGTAGATGGAGGAAGGGGGTCTCAGAAACTTCACAAAATTTGTCTGCAGGGTCTTAACTTTAATATTTTTAATAACTCTAGTTTTGGGTATATTAGGAATCATCAGTTCTTTTGAGAGAAAAGGGCTGCACTGTCATCACTGATACAAGCTTTAATTATGCAGCCAGAGGAAATAATTCACCTAAGAAACCACTCTAGGCTCTGTGCAGAAGTAAACCAGGTTTTTTGTTTGTTTGTTTGTTTGTTTTAAGGCCCTTGAAGGATCTGGATTATGAATGCAGGTCTGTAATGCAGTTGTCATCAATGTTCTTTGAATTAGCGTTAACTGACTGCTCCTATCATCTCAATGGCCTCACTTAAAAACTCCTAAGGGAATTTAAACATAACACTTGGAGGGATGGCAAAAAAGCAGCCCTCACTGATCAGATTTAAATTTACAATAGGAACATGGCTGGAGCCCAACTTTCAGGGGCTTGCTGAAGAATGAGTGTTGTGAACACTTTAGTCTAAACACCAAACAAATAGCGAATCCACTGCCCTCTTTGCTCTTTTTACCCCTGGACAACAAGGTGCAGACTGCCTTCCCTTCTTCAAACTTGAAATGTTGCGGAGGCAAAAGGGTGAAATCCGATCGGGGTAAGGCATTTGCTTATGGAACTCTTAAATGTCAAGGCAGGCCTGAATGAATGAGGAGCGGCTGCCCTAAAATAGGTTCCCTGCGCTGGTGGCTTGGAGTGGTCATCAGATTTAGCTTAGGGCTTCTCTCGCCAGATCGGACCCTGCGTGGTGGTGACTCCAAAAAGATGGAAGCTGGGAAGGTCACACTCCAAGGCTCACTCACTCATGCCCAGTCTCTACCTCGGAGCCGGGGTCGGGGGGCGGAGAGCGGGGCAAGGTTTGCTACGGGGTACGCCCTGCCAGTTCCTCGGGCAAATGCCTCACGCCCCGACACGCCGTCCCCCAGCCCTTCCCAGCTCGGGCAGGAGACCCTGGCCCCGGGTCAAGCAGGCGGCAGGTCGCCAGCAGCTCAGCAAGTATTAATAGAGAGGCGCGGGAGCCTCGGAC
>NW_011494615.1:9722246-9735380 GCF_000754665.1 Bison bison bison
GGGGGCGCTGCCTCGGCAACTGCAGCCGCCGCGGCCTGAACGGCAGGAGCCGCGCCCCGGCAGCCCTGCGCGGAGCAGCGATGAGCCTCCTCCCGGACCGCGAGCGCGCCCCGGACGGTAACGACTCGCGAGGTCTGACCTCCCGCTGTCGGTGGATCAGGGGTCCCGGAGGAGGGTTATTTGTTTCCCCGTCAGGCGGCTGGTGTGGGTATTAAGTCCACGTGTTCCTGGAGTTTTTGCCTCCTTTTCTGCTCTTTTGGGTGTTCTTTGAATAAGACAAGTTCACTTTGCTAAAGCTCACAGAACCGCTCTTAAACAGCGGTGGGCACTGGGCGGGTTTTTGAGATCAAGCACAGAACAAGATTCACCGCTGGGGTGCCGCGGATATCTCTAGATGCAGAGGGAGCCCCTTCCCTTTAAGAAATGATCGTGCTTCTACTTGGGAAGTGCCCGGCATCACCCCTACCCCGCCCCCCCGCCCCGCCTCCACCTGTCTCCTCCACAAACAGGCGTTAAAAGAGGCTACCTCATCTTATAGTGAGTGAGCCCTCGTGTTCTTGGGGGTGGGGGACCCGGAATGTTAGTTGTTCAAAGAAGGCATCATGCATCGTTCAGCAGAGTTCCCCAAACCGACTTTAGAACTCGGGTATCATTTAGCCCGTCTCGTAAATGATGGTTATATGATTCTGCTAGGGAAGAGTCTCAGGTTGCTATGAACGGGTGATGTAATACTCTGAACTTTTTTCCCATAAAAATTCACCTATTCACCTTTTCGCTTGTTTGCTAAAGATTTCAAACTTGACCCCTTAATTGCCTCGGTTTACCCCTGGTTCAGAAGCCCTGCCCTGAAAGGTCCTCATTACTGCTATTTGCTAGTTAGTTATTGACCTTTTAGGAAGAACGTTCCTCCAGGAATAACTCGTCTTTGCATCAATAACCCTTTTGGACTGTACTGAACACGGCTTAATGAAGTTGCTTTTTAAGCCGAAACTCTCTGGGGGCTTGGTGAGGCAGGTGCACAGGGCAGGATTCCCTGGAGACCAGTCATGTAAAGGGCGGGGATTTTCACACAGTAATGGGTAAGTCAAGAATCACTGTGCTGCAAGAAACATTTCATTCCTCCCTTTCACAGTCCTAGGCAAAGTTACCAGCATCGCTACCCTGGATCCTCTTTTGAAAATAGTTTTTTAAAGTTGCATTGTTACTGTTATTCTTACAAAACAGAAATAGACTCACAGACTTCAAGAACGAATTTATGGTTGTCTTGGGGAAGAATGGGAGGAAGGGCTAGTGAGGGAGTTTGAGATGGACATATGCACACATATTTAAAATGAATAACCAACAAGGACCAATTGTATAGCACAGGGATCTTTGCTCAATGTTATGTGGCAGTCTGGATGGGAGGGGAGAATGGGGGAGAAGAGATACCTGTATATGTATGGCGGAGGAGTCCCCTTTCACCTGAAACTTTCACAACATTGTTTGCTAGTCCGCTATACCCCAATACAAAATGAAAAGTTTTAAGTTGCATGGTTACTGTTTCAATAACAATAACATAAAAACTGTCACTTTGCTGGAACTTTTTTGTAAAATGATTACTTTCATGTTTCTGAGATCAACACACAGTGCAATCTAAGGAAGATAATTATTTAAAAAACTGGTTGATACTTTAGGCTGATTTTTTTTTTTAATTCCTAATAATATAGCAGGTTTCTTTATGTGAGGGATGGACACACAGGATAGTTGTATCTGACTGCCTTAGCCCTGCACGCTTTTGTTTGTTTTGTTTGAAATCTTAATTCCTGTTTTAAAGCCACAAACTCTTTAGACCTCTGATAGAAACTTTTAAAGTATCTAGTCTTCCTAAATTAAGCATAAGTCCTTATAACCAAGCGTGTCTGTACCTTGTGAGGACTTCATTGATTGCTATATATGAGTAGTGAAGTGCAGAGGTTAACCTTCAATCTGAATTTCGGAGGATACCAAAAGGCTTTAGGCTGCTGTCAGTCCAGTTATCCTTGAGCAGGTGACAAGGCGATAACATGTCCAATAGCACCTAATTGTGCCAAATGTTTGCTATGACATCTTAAAAGAGGACAGGATATGTATCTGTCAGACTTTGTAAATTTCTAAGTATGTTTGACAAGACTGTGAAAGTGATGTGATGAGTGTATTAGATGACACACATTGTTAAAACAGACTGTCTGGCTGAATATCTGTTACAGACTATACATTATGGAAGAATGTCATAGGGAATTTTATTACAAATAAATAATTCTTACTCTACTCCACATGTTTTGATCCAGTTTATAGTCTGCCCATAGTACATCCCAGAGAAATTTAGGCTAATTATAACAGATTTGAAGTTCAATTCCAGTAGAAATAAAGAATTATTTGGACTCAACTCATATTTTTCCTCCGAGAAGGCAATGGCACCCCACTCCAGTACTCTTGCCTGGAAAATCCCATGGACAGAGGAGCCTGGTGGGCTGCAGTCCATGGGGTCGCTAAGAGTCGGAAAGGACTGAGCGACTTCACTTTCACTTTTCACTTTCATGCATTGGAGAAGGAAATGGCAACCCACTCCAGTGTTCTTACCTGGAGAATCCCAGGGACGGGGGAGCCTGGTGGGCTGCCATCTATGGGGTCGCGCAGAGTCGGACACGACTGAAGTGACTTAGCAGCAGCAGCAGCAGCATATTTTTCCTTCTGGTTTGAAGTTATAAGACAAACCTCCTACGTAATTTTGGCCTGCAAAGTCATAGTTTCTTTCTTATGCAGCTTTTGATTCTTGCTTTGATTCTTCACTTTTAAACTGGAAGGAACTTTTAAGTTTTAATAATAAGGGGCAGAAACTTTTCCATTGAAAATCTGACTTTTATGGAATGTTGTAAGTCTGGTATATTGGAATAAAAAATTGAAACTGTGATATTCAGGAACAAAATTTCTGTGTAATTTTTTGGCCTCTTGTATATTTCTTTGTTTTCTTTCTCTCTATAAACTTTTCACTTTTTATTTATTCCTTTTGCTCATAATTTAAATGAAACCCACTGCAGGTAAAATTTATGACCCAGTCTCTTATCCCTCCTTTAAGGTATGAAGTGCTCATATTTATTGAACACTTACCTGCTAGGCTGAACTACAAGCACTAACCTCTCTAAGCCTCACTAGCGAGGAGAACTATTATTGTCTGCTTTTATTATAATTATAAATTTTTAAAAATAAAACTGAGGCTCTGGGAGGGTGACTGTCAGCTGTGAGTGTTCAATCCATTCCCTTAACACCTAACCCAGGGTGTTAGGTCCTCTCCTGCTGGAAAACAATGTTGCATGTCCACAGGTGGAACGCTGGCGAGACCCCTGGAAGGTGGCGCTAAGCTCACTGAAGTGACAGGAGCATTCTTCCCTTTCCTGTTGGGTGGGAAAGATGGAAGGGAAGAGCCTGGGTATTCAGAGAGCTGGCAGTGGCAGCTCCCTCTCTCCCTCTGGCCAGGGTAGGGACCTGTGCTTTGCCCTGGGGGCAGAAGCCCTCTGGTTGCTGGGAATGAAGGACAACTGTCCCTTTCTGAGGCAGAGGCAGCGCCCCATGGGATGCTCTCCAGCCCTTCTCTGGAGCAGATGTGGCAGGGGTCCTGCTGTCTCAGGCTGCCCAAGATGGGTCCACATTACAAGGTGGTACCCTGAGCTCTGCTCAGTATTCTGTAACAATCTAAATGGGAAAAGAATTTGAAAAGAATGGATACACATATATGTATACCTGAACCACTTTGCTAAACCCTTGAAACTAACACAACATTGTTAATCAACTATACCCCAATGTAAAATAAAAATTTTAAAAAGACAGCACCCTGGGAGCAGGCGACCTGCAGTAGAGCAGAATTGTTCTCTGTGGGGAACTGTGGGGGCAGAGGAAAGAGAAGGATGCACAGCGAATGCTCGGATGTGTAGTATCTCCCAGTACATGATGAAAACTCTGTATCTCAGTCTCTTCATCTGTAAAATAGGGATAAAGATATCCACTAGTTGAAATTATTGTGAACATTTGCACTGATATACAGAGTGTCTGGCAGGTAGCAGGCTCTCCATAAACTTATTATATTCCGAAAATTGGATATAGAGTTTAATGAGGTAATTAGAATCTGTTAGCAAAGTGCAACTTTCCAGAAAGATAGTTAGTGTGAAATCCATTCAGCTGTACAACACTAACAGGCACAGTGTACCTACTGATGTGGGTAGTCTGCCAGATGTGTGATCAGCCACACACGGGGTGTGTGTGTGTGTGTGTGTGCTTCGTGTGCTGTGTCTTTGCAGTTGGAGCTTTCATTTTGTGCAAAGAGTGAGGAGAAGTTAATTTATATATTAAAACAGAAGAATGAGTTAGGAGTCCCAGTGAATCCTGGGAGATTCAGAAACCAGGTTGCTCCTGGAGTTACCCTCACAACTCACTTTGAAAACATTGATTCTTGCTCAGTGATTTTTCTATTGTATTGAGTAATTTTGTAAATTCTGTTTTGTCTACATTGAAACACTTTTCAGAGTTTTTTGTAATTGGTTACATCTCTGTTTCTTACCTTAAGTCCATGAGAGCATGGACCACATCTTTCTATTTACTGAATCCCCAGCATCTAGCTTGGAGGCTTCACTGGTGGCCCAGATGGTAAAGAATCTACCTGCAATGCAGGAGACCTGGGTTCAATCCCTGGGTCTGGAAGATCCCCTGGAAAAGGAAATGGCAACCCACCCCAGTATTCTTGGCTGAAGAATCCCATGGACAGAGGAGCCTGGCAGGCTACAGTCCATGGGGTCACAGAGAGTTAGGCATGACTAAGTGACTAACACTTTCACTTTTCACTGTACCTAGCTAAGTGCCTGACACACTGCAGGTACATATATTCAACATCTATCTGCTGAGTAAAGAACTGTGTGAGTGAATAAGAAAGTGATGGGTGGTAACAATGTGTGATTCCTGAAATACATCAGTTCTTATTTTTGCATTTAAGCTTGAATTCATACTCACTTTTTCTTCCTCCAGGTTGTTTATAATTGTGAAAATTTGTAAGTATTTACATGCCAAACAGTAGGGTGTTAAAAACATATAAATATTTCTTTGCTGGATGGCATAAATAAATTATGATAGGCTTTAAAAAGCTATGTGATGGCCTTCTGTTTTTGGAAAATCATTACCTGTTGCAAAAGGATCTAGGTGGAAAGGCAACAGAGGATTAATAGAATAAAAAATATTCCTTAGTTTTTTTTGCTTGTTTATGTTTTCAATTCTTATGTAATGAACTTGCTTTCTTTTATAAGGAAGAAGCACGATACAAGGACTATGTACCATAAGACAATTGGGAAGTTCGGTTTGACATAAATACACTACCATGTGTAAAATAGACAGCTAGTGGGAAGCTGCTGTTAGCACAGGGGCCTCAGCTCAGTGCTCTGTGCTGACCCAGGGGATGGGATGGGGGCAGGGAGGCTCAAGAGGGAGAGGGTATATGTATACGTATGGGGGTTGGTGATGGACAGGGAGGCCTGGCGTGCTGCAATTCATGGGGTCGCCAAGAGTCGGACACGACTGAGCGACTGAACTGAACTGAACTGATAGCTGATTCACTTTGTTGTACAGCAGAAGCTAATAAAATATTGTAAAGTAATTACACTCTAAGGAAAAAAAATACCATAGACCACTTACACTGCATCACCTAATTCCCTGACACTGGACACTTAAGTTATTTTCTCAACTGACTTTCCAAATGTGTCTGCCCAACTCTTTTTGAACATTTAAATAAGTTTTGACCTTTCAGGGTTACAAAGTAGCATAATTGATTTAAAGAGATGAGCAGTTGAAAAAGAAACTCAAAGTAGGAAAAAGAAAGCAACTTAATGCCAATGACAAAATTTTCGAGCCTGTGGTACTGAATACATTGCTTTGCTGCAAATCATAGTTAACTTTTAGTCTCTCCTGTGCCCTTGGCTTGCCTCCCTTTGTTGTGTAAGGATTGTGGCAGTTCATGAGTACCTAATTAGTCAGTGCTCCCTAGTTGTTTTGTGCTTGTACTTGAGGTGCTTTCATCCTGGCTGCCATTAAGTATCCTTTCTTTGTTTGCAGAGTTAGGGCCAGGAAAAAGAACTTTATAAAGCAGGGAAGGTGGTCTCTTGCCTTTCTTTGGCGGGGGGCGGAAATCACCATTCTTTGGGAATAGAGCTGTGAATAAGTAGCTTTTAACCTTACATATTTTTTCTTTTTAACATTGAGATAGTTGGTATATAACATTATATAAGTTTCAGGTGTACAACTTAGTGATACATAATTTTTAAAGGTTATGCTCCATTTATAGTTAGTATAAAATGTTGACTATACTCCCTGTGTTGTACAATAGATGTAAGTCCCCCACATATGAAGCTTCAAATTCCAAACTTTCAAAGGTGCAAACCTGCATTCCATCACTCAGACATGAGTGAAGCTGCAGCTCGCCCCTCCGTCTCCTGTTGCTGATGACCCTTCAGCTCTACCATCTCCCACCTCCTCTCCCTCTGCCAGTCAGTAACTCTTCTTGCCTGTTCCCTGGATGCCAGCCCGTGTGCCAGCCACTGTACTGTCCTACTGTACTTTCCAAGGTCCTGTACCTTAAGACTGAAAATGTTTTCTTTATTTTGTGTGTTTTTTTATATATTATTTGTGTGAAAAGTAATATAAACCTATTACAGCACAGTACTACATAGCCATTTGTGTTAGTTGGGGACCTAAATTTGTTGAGTCTAAATTTCTTAGAGTTTTGAACAAATTGGACTTATGAACACACTCTCAGAACAGAACTCATTCATACATAGGGGACTTATTGTGTAGTTGTGGATTATTTATTTTATATATAGTAGATTGTATCTCTAATACCCTCCTCCTATAATCCCCCTCCCCACTTTCCTCTTTCCACTTGTGACCGCTAATTTTTCTCTGTATTTGTGAGTCTATTTTTTGACATAGTCACCAGTTTGTTTCGTTTTTTGGATTCCACATGTAAGTTATATTATACAGTGTTTGTTTTTCTCCGTCTGACTTATTTCACTCAACATGATGCCCTCAGAGTCCATCCGTGTTGTTGCATATGTGCATACTGCAAAATCTCATCCTTTTTCATGGCTTAGTAGTGTTTCATTCTGTGGGTGTGGATTGTATATTATAACATCTTTATCAGTTCATCTGTTGATGGACACTTAGATTGCCTTCATATTTTTTTAAGTATAAATTCAGATTACACACACTGCTGGAGTATCGATGTTTCTTTTTTCCACATCACATGCAAGATCTTAGTTCCCCAATCAGAAATCAAACGCATGCCCCCTGCAGTGGAAGTGGGAAGTCTTAGTCACTGGAGCAAGGAAGTCCCTGCTACTGTATCTTTATTGTAAAGAGTGCTGCTGTGAACATTGGGGTGTGTGTATCTTTTCAAAATAGCGTTTTCCTTATTTTTTTAATATGTATCTGGGAGTGGAGTTTCATTATTTTTGAATGTATACCCAAAACTATATATGGTGCTTCTATTTTTAATTTTTTGAGAAACTGCCTTACTGTTTCCACAGGGGTTGTACCAGTTTACATTCCTAACAACCGCATAGGAGGTTTCCCTTTTTAAAATACGCTCACCAACATTTGTTTGTGTTCTTTTTGCTTGTAGACATTCTGAGAGGTGTGAGGTGATATCTCATGTGTTTTTTTTTAATGTTTATTTATTTGGCCGCAGCATGTGGGATCTTCAGTCTTGGTTGTGGCAGGAGGGATCTTTAGTTGCTCTGTGTGAGCTCTTAGTTCCCTGACCAAGGGTTGAACCTGAGCCCCTGCATTCAGAACACAGAGCTTAGCTACTTGTCCACCAGGGAGCTCCCTCACGTGCTTTTAATTTGCATTTCTTTGATGACTGATGATACTGAAGCTTCTGTATATATTCTTTGAAAAAGTGGCTATTTGCATCTTCTGCCCATTCTTTAGATGGGTTGTTTGTTTTTCTGATGTTGAGTTGTAGGAACCGTTTATATATTTTGGATAATAACCCCTTATTGGGCATATCACTTGCAAATATTTTATTCCATTCAGTTAGGTGTCTTTTTGTTTTGTTGATGGTTTCCTTTGCTATGCAAAAGCTGTTAAGTTTAATTAGATCTCATTTGTTTGTTTTCCCTTTTATGTCCTTTGCTTTAGGAGATAGAGCCAAAAGATACTGTTACAATATATGTCAAAGACTGTTCCTCCCATATTTTCTTCTAGTTTTATGGTTTCTGGTCTTATATTTAGCTCTTTTATCCATTTTGAGTTTATTTTTTGTATATAGTGTTAGAGAATATTGCAATTTCATTATTTTACATGTAGCTGTCCAGTTTTACCAAAACTACTTATTGAAGAGACTGTCCCATTGTAAATTCTTTCCTCTTTTGTCATGGATTAATAACACAATGGCAGAGAAGGCAATGGCAACCCACTCCGGTACTCTTGCCTGGAAAATCCCAGGAGGAGCCTGGTAGGCTGCAGTCGACGGGGTCGCTAAGAGTCAGATAGGACTGAGCGACTTCACTTTCACTTTTCACTTTCATGCCTTGGAGAAGGAAATGGCAACCCACTCCAGTGTTCTTGTCTGGAGAATCCCAGAGATGGGGGAGCCTGGTGGGCTGCCATCTACAGGGTCACACAGAGTCGGACACAACTGAAGTGACTTAGCAGCAGTAGCAGCCGCAACACAGGATGGTGTGATCCCTCACCTACAGCCAGACATCCTGGAATGTGAAGTCAAGTGGGCCTTAGGAAGCATCACTACGAACAAAGCTAGTGGATATGATGGAATTCCAGTTGAGCTATTTCAAATCCTGAAAGATGATGCTGTCAAAGTGCTGTACTCAATATGCCAGCAAATTTGGAAAACTCAGCAGTGGCCACAGGACTGGAAAAGGTCTGTTTTTATTTCAGTCCTAAAGAAATGCAATGCCAAAGATGTTCAAACTACTGCACAGTTGCACTCATCTCACATGCTAGCAAAGTAATGCTCAAAATTCTCCAAGCCAGGCTTCAACAGTTTGTGAACCGAGAACTTCCAAGTGTTCAAGCTGGATTTAGAAAAGGCAGAGGAACCAGAGATCAAATTGCCAACATCTGCTAGATCATAGAAAAAGCAAGAGAATTCCATGAAAACATCTGCTTCATGGACTATGCTAAAGCCTTTGACTCTGTGGGTCACAACAAACCGTGGAAAATTTTTAAAGAGATGGGAATACCAGACCACCTGACCTGCCTCCTGAGAAATCTGCATGCAGATTAAGAAGCAACAGTTAAAAACGAACATGGAACATCGGACTGGTTCTAAATTGGAAAAGGAGTATGTCAAGGCTATAGATTGTCACCCTGCTTATTTAACTTATATGCAGAGTACATCATGAGAAACGCTGGGCTGGAAGAAGCTCAAGCTGGAATCAAGATTGCAGGGGAAAATATCAATAACCTCAGATATGCAAATAATACCACCCTTATGGCAGAAAGTGAAGAAGAACTAAAGAGCCTCTTGATGAAAGTGAAAGAGGAGAGTGAAAAAGTTGGCTTAAATCTCAACATTCAGAAAACTAAGATCATGGCATCTGGTCCCATCACTTCATGGCAAATAGATGGGAAAACAATGGAAACAGTGATAGACTTTATTTTCTTGGGCTCCCAAATCACTGCAGATAGTGACTACAGGCATGAAATTAAAAGATGCTTGCTCCTTGAAAGAACAGCTATGACAAACCTAGGCAGCATATTAAAAGCAGAGATGTTACTTTGCCGACAAAGATCCATATAGTCAAAGCTGTGGTTTTCCAGTAGTCATGTGACAGTTGGACCATAAAGAAAGTTGAGCAACAAAGAATTGATGCTTTTGAACTATGGTGTTGGAGAAGACTCTTGAAAGGCCCTTGGACAGTAAAGAGACCTAATCTGTCAATCCTAAAGGAAATCAATCCTGAATATTCGTCAGTTGGACTTATGCTGAAGCTGAATACATTGGCCACCTGATGCGAAGAATTGACTCATTGGAAAAGACCCTGATGCTGAGAAAGACTGAAGGCAGGAGAGGAAGGGGATGACAGGATATGATGGTTGGAAGGCATCAGTGACTTGATGGACATGAGTTTGAGCAAGTTCTGGGAGTTGGTGAAGGACAGGCAAGCCTGGCATGCTGCAGTCCATGGGGTCACAATGAGTCAGTCAGGCCTGAGTGAGTGAACTGAACTGAACTGACCCTAACTTTTGCATTTCATAATTTAATCAACCAAATATGCATTCCTAGACCTAATAATTTAGTCCTATTTTAAAAATTACGATAGGTCTTTTAATTTATAGATTTACTATCCTGACCTTTTCTATTCAAATAATTTATCTGTTGAAGAACTTGGGCCATTTGCTCTACATAATTCTCTGCAATCTGGATTTTACTGCTTTTGTGCTAATGATTTAACATTTTTTTTGAAGCTTGCCTTCTTTGAACTCTGGCTTGTGCCTTCCTAGCCCTTCCTCTTTCTCAGTCCTTTTGGCTAAATTACACTTTTTAGTCTGATCCTTAAATTCTAGAGACAACCATGAAATCATCTTATCTATTATGTTTTTTATTATAATATTAGGCAATAAAGCATTTAATTAAGTCTCTCCTATTCAGCTCCTCAATTCTTTCATGAATTTCATTAAACATTATAATGAGTTGGCTGAAAAATGATGCTATCATTTACTAATTATTTCAAACAGTAGTAACTTGGGTGTATTATGGGGCAGTTTTTATAAACTCTTGTACACTGTTGTTGAGATTGTAAAATGGTATCACTGCTATGAAAAGCAGTATGGAGGTTTCTTTAAAAATGAAACGTGAAACCACCATATAAGTACTAGTAAAGGGAGCCTGGCAGGCTACTGTCCACGGGGTTGCAAGAGTCAGACACGACTTAGCGAGTAAACCACAAAACCACCACAGTTCCACTTCTGAGTAAACATCCCAAATAACTGAAAACAGAGTCTTAAAGAGATGCCCATGTTTACAGCAGCAGTATTCATAATAGCCAAACAGGAGGAAGAAAGCCAAATGTGCATCAGTGGATAGGTGGATATATTAAATATGGTATATGCACTCAGTGGAATATTATTTGGCCTTAAAAATGATAGATGTACTGTTATGTGCTCCAGCAGGTATGAACCCCAAGGACATTATGGTAAGTGAAAGAAGCTGGACACAAACAGACAAGTACTGTGTAATCCCACTTATATAAAGCTGGGAAGAGAATGCTCGTTATCAGGAGCAGGGGGAATAGAGGGAGTGGAAAGTGTTTAATGGGTCTAGAGTTTCAGTTTTGCAAGGTAACAATTATGGAGATCTGTTTCATAACAAAGTGAATTTACTTAACATAGTGAACTGTATTGTTAAAATGGTTAAGGCAGTAAATTTTATGCTATGTGTATGTTTTTTTTTATCACAATAAAAATGGAATACCCAATTTAAAAACAAGCAAAAATGCTTTTAAGGATAGAAAAATTCATGAACTAATTTAAGAACTCACTTACCTCTGTGAACGGTTTAACCCTTGTGTGTCCGATGTTGCCATTAGGAGCACTGAATGCTATCACGTTCTCAGGAGTTGGGAGGTGTCCATCTGTTTCTTTGTCTCTCCGTTGAATGATGTCAGATCGCTTCTCTTGAGTTCTTTTCTCTTGGATCCTGTTGCTGTTTCCCTCCTCATGGCGTTTTCCATGAGCATCAGCTTTTTTTCTTTCTCCTAATTCTAGTAGCATTTTAAATCACCATTTGCTGCACTTAACTCCAGCTCATTGTTTTTAACAAGTTTGGCAGTTACCTCATCTTGCTTCTTTTAGCTTACAAAACGTTGAAATTGTCCAGGATACAAGGTAGTTTGCCTCTGAATGAGGTGCAAAGAGGACTATGAGTAAAGTTTATAAATACCTGTTACACTGACATTGTTCTATATATTTATTTTGCATTCCTAGTGTTCTTAGGTGCTTCTGGATGGTGGATGTTGCTAGATAAGAAGCTTCTATATAGAGTATTTCTCTATTTGGCAAACTATTTTTGTGTAAACACATGCATGAATAATTATAGTTCATACTTATAGTTTGAAGAAACTGATAACATTGCTCAATAGATAACATATGTAAACAGAATTGGCATGTAAGTCTCGGTTTAAGGGGAAATTATAGCTTTACTCAGTGTTCTGCACTGGGAGTGTGACTGACTTCTAGCCCTTAGGGCAATTCCTGCATGCTCTTGCCTTACTCGCTCTGTTTACACTACTCCCATCAGCTGTCCAACTGATGCTGAAAACTTGGCTTCTGTGCACTAGTACTGAAATTGAATCTCAGAGTCAGAGTTCTGGGTGAAGTAGAAAAGAATTGCTTTATTGCTTTGCCAAAGGGGAGACACAGAGGGCTTCCGTTCGTGACAACTGTATCCCAGCCCTGTGGGTATTTGGTGAGAAGTTGTATAGCAATGACACAAGGGTGATGTAGCTGATAAGATTAAGGTGTGCACAGAGTCTGCGCTCCTTTAATCTAGCCTCAGGTGGTCTTCTCTGGAATGAAAAATGCTTGTATCTTTCATTTGTTGAGAGTTTATTTCTATAAACCAAATTATCAGTGCTTCCCTGGTGGCTCAGACAGTAAAGTGTCTGCCTGCAATGTGGGAGACCCAGAAGATTCTCTGGAGAAGGAAATGGCAACCCATGCTGGTACTCTTGCCTGGAAAATTCCATGGATGGCGGAAGTTGGTAGGCTACAGTCCATGGGGTCGCAAAGAGTCAACACGAGTGACTTTCTTTCTTTCTTTTAGTTCTATAAAGAGCTTACACATATCTTGTTATGTGTATACCGTGAGGCAAACCAGGACCATACCCCAAGGCTACACTATTGTTTCTTGATCATTTCTCGCTTGTCTCCGCATCCCCTCCCTTCCCTGATTAACAACTGTTAGCTCTGTCCTTTGTAACTTAGGGAAGGTCACGGAAACTGGAGTCTGTTCCCACAAACAAGGCACAAAGGGAGACCTAGAAAGGTTTCTGTGCCCAGGAACCCCAGAGGGCCCTTTGGTCTCACTACTAAGAGATCTGTAGTATAGCTTCCCGG
>NW_011494615.1:9735736-9771645 GCF_000754665.1 Bison bison bison
TTGCAACCCCATGGACTGTAGCCCACCAGGCTTCTCTGTCCATGGGATTCTCCAGGCAAGAATACTGGAACGGGTTGCCATTTCCTTCTCCAGCGGATCTTCCTGACCCAGGGATCGATTCTGTGTCTCCTGCATTGCAGGTGGTCTTCTGCATTGCAGGCAGATTCTTTACTGCTGAGCCACTGGGAATTCCCTGTTATGTAGATATTGTGGTCAAAGTAAGTGTTTCAAAGCAAAACACTAGTTTTGCAAGACAGACTACTGCCTTCAGATAGGACTTTCTAAATTTTTTTATTTACCTTTGAGCATGTCCTGCTGCACCTAGAAAACAAACTCATGGAGTTTTGTCCATAGCACAGAGAAGGTTCCCTCGTCCACCTTTAATGGTTAGCCGTAACTTCAGTTCAGTCGCTCAGTCATATCTGACTCTGCGACCCCATGGACTGCAGCACACCAGGCTTCCCTGTCCATCACCAACTCCCGGAGCTTGCTCAAACTCATGTCCATCAAGTTGGTGATGCCATCCCACCATCTCATCCTCTGTCATTCCCTTCTCCTCCTGCCTTCAATATGTCCCAAAAGCTAAGGTCAAAAAAGAGAATGTTTAGTGTGAAAAATATCAATGAAAGGGAATTCCCTGGCAGTCCAGTGGTTAAAACTCCTCACTTCCAGTGCTTCCAGTGCAGGGGGTGTGGGTTCAATCCTTGACTGGGAAACTTGGATCCCTCATGCCAAGTGGGGTGGCAAAAAAATTAAATAAATAAAAAATAAAACCCACTGGGAATTTTGAAAAATGTCAATGAAAAGTCTCCACTTCAGACATGAAAACATAATGGAGACAGAAAAAGTAATTGGGGCAAGACAGACCAGGACTGAAAGATTTATCTCCATTTCTCATTGCTTGAGATCAAAGCCAAGGAGTCATGAGGAGCAGTAGCCCATTTACCTGCTAATTTAATGGAAAGTGGCTTCCCTGGTGGCTCAGAGGGTAAAGCTCTGCCTGCATTGCAGGAGACCTGGGTTTGAATCCCTGGGTCAGGAAGATCCCCTAGAGAAGGAAATGGCAACCCACTCCAGTACTCTTGCCTGGAAAATCCCATGGACAGAGAAGCCTGGTAGACTACAGTCCATGGGATCACAAAGAGTCAGACACAACTGAGTGACTTCACTTTCTTTCTTTCACTTTCATTAATAGAAAGTGAAAGTGAGAGTCTCTCAGTTGTGTCTGACCTTTTGCGATGCCATGGACTATACAGTCCATGGAATTCTCCAGGCCAGAATACTGGAGTGGGCAGCTTTTCCCTTCTCCAGGGGATCTCTTCCCAACCCAGGGATCGAACCCAGGTCTCCCGCATTGCAGGCAGACGCTTTAACCTCTAAAGGCTTGGAGACAGGGGAGTGGGAATCTGAGTGATCAAGCATCTTTACTGAACATTGTAAAAATGGAGCATTGCCTAAATAGACTGTTTATCATCGCTGACCAAATTTTAACCAGATTGGATTAAGTAATGGAAATTTTGTCACCTCTTTCCATCAGTGGAGATTCATGAGGTGATAACATCAATTAGAGACCAAAGTAAAGATACAAGCAGACTTTGTTTTATTATACTTTGCTTGTTTGCACTTCCCAGATACTGTTTTTTACAACTGAAGATTTGGGGCAACCTTGTGTTGAGCAAGTTTGTTGGCAACATTTTTCCAACAGCATTTGCTCACATCATGTCTCTGTGTCACATTTTGGTAACTCTCACAATATTTCAAGTTTTCCTGTTATTGTTATTATATGTTGTAAGGTCACTCCCTGTACAATGTCATGAACCTCCGTCCATAGTTCATCAGGCACTCTATCAGATCTAGTTCCTTAAATCGATTTCTCACATCCACTATATAATCATAAGGGATTTGATTTAGGTCATACCTGAATGGTCTAGTGGTTTTCCCTACTTTCTTCAATTTAAGTCTGAATTTGGTGATAAGGAGTTCATGATCTGAGCCACAGTCAGCTCCTGGTCTCATTTTTGCTGACTGTATAGAGCTTCTCAATCTTTGGCTGCAAAGAATATAATCAATCTGATTTTGGTGTTGACCATCTGGTGATGTCCATGTGTAGAGTCTTCTCTTGTGTTGTTGGAAGAGGGTGTTTGCTAAGACCAGTGCATTCTCTTGGGAAAACTCTATTAGCCTTTGCCCTGCTTCAGAATTCTGTACTCCAAGGCCAAATTTGCCTGTTATTCCAGGTGTTTCTTGATTTCCTACTTTTGCATTCCAGTCCCCTATAATGAAAAGGACATCTCTTTTAAGTGTTAGTTCTAAAAGGTCTTGTAGGTCTTCACAGAACCATTCAACTTGAGCTTCTTCAGCGTTACTGGTTGGGGCATAGACTTGGATTACTGTGATATTGAATGGTTTGCCTTGGAAATGAACAGAGACCATTCTGTCATTTTTAAGACTGCATCCAAGTACTGCATTTCAGACTCTTTTGTTGACCACGATGGCTACTCCATTTCTTCTAAGGGACTTCTGATGAACTATGGACGGAGGTCCGTGACATTGTACAGGAGACAGGGATCAAGACCATCCCCATGGAAAAGAAATGCAAACAAGCAAAATGGCTGTCTAAGGAGGCCTTACAAATAGCTGTGAAAAGAAGAGAAGCGATAAGCAAAGGAGAAAAGGAAAGATACAAGCATCTGAATGCAGAGTTCCAAAAATAGCAAGAAGAGATAAGAAAGCCTTCCTCAGCGATCAATGCAAAGAAATAGAGGAAAACAACAGAATGGGAAAGACTAGAGATCTCTTCAAGAAAATTAGAGATACCAAGGGAACATTGCATGCAAAGATAGGCTCTAATAAAGGATAGAAACAGTATGGACCTAACAGAAGCAGAAGATTTTAAGAAAAGGTGGCAAGAATACGCACAAGAACTGTACAAAAAAGATCTTCATGACCAAGATAATCACGATGGTGTGATCACTGACCTAGAGCCAGACATCCTGGAATGTTAAATCAAGTGGGCCTTAGAAAGCATCACTATGAACAAAGCTAGTGGAGGTGATGGAATTCCAGTGGAGCTATTTCAAATCCTGAAAGATGATGCTGTCAAAGTGCTGCACTCAATATGCCAGCAAATTTGGAAAACTCAGCAGTGGCCACAGGACTGGAAAAGATCCGTTTTCATTCCAATCCCAAAGAAAGGCAATGCCAAAGAATGCTCAAACTACCACACAATTGCACTCATCTCACATGCTAGTAAAGTAATGCTCAAAATTCTCCAAGCCAAGCTTCAGCAGTACATGAACTGTGAACTTCCAGATGTTAAGCTGGTTTTAGAAAAGGCAGAGGAACCAGAGATCAAATTGTCAACATCCAATGGATCACCAAAAAAGCAAGAGAGTTCCAGAAAAACATCTATTTCTGCTTTATTGACTATGCCAAAGCTTTTGACTGTGTGGATCACAATAAACTGTGGAAAATTCTTCAAGAGATGGGAATACCAGAGCACCTGACCTGCCTCTTGAGAAACCTATATGCAGGTCAGGAAGCAACAGTTAGAACTGGACATGGAACAATAGACTGGTTCCAAATCAGGAAAAGGAGTAGGCCAAGGCTGTATATTGTCACGCTGCTTATTTAACTTCTATGCAGAGTACATCATGAGAAACACTGGGCTGGAAGAAGCACAAGCTGGAATCAAGATTTCCGGGAGAAATATCAATAACCTCAGATATGCAGATGACACCACCCTTATGGCAGAAAGTGAAGAGGAACTAAAAAGCCTCTTGATGAAAGTGAAATAGGAGAGTGAAAAAGTTGGCTTAAAGCTCAACATTCAGAAAAACTAAGATTATTGCATCTCCTCCCATCACTTCATGGCAAATAGATGGGGAAACAGTGGAAATAGTGTCAGACTTTATTTTTGGGGGCTCCAAAATCACTGCAGATAGTGATTGCAGCCATGAAATGAAAAGATGCTTACTCCTTGGAAGGAAAGTTATGACCAACCTAGATAGCATATTAAAAAGCAGAGACATCACTTTGCCAATCAAGGCTATGGTTTTTCCACTGGTCATGTATGGATGTGAGAGTTGGACTGTGAAGAAAGCTGAGCACCGAAGAACTGATGCTTTTGAACTGTGGTGTTGGAGAAGACTCTTGAGAGTCCCTTGGACGACAAGGAGATCCAACCAGTCCATCCTAAAGGAGACCAGTCCTGGGCATTCATTGGAAGGACTGCTGCTGAAGCTGAAACTCCAATACTTTGTCAACCTCACGCAGAGAGTTGACTCATTGGAAAAGACCCTGATGCTGGGAGGGATTGGAGGCAGGGGGAGAAGGGGACGACAGAGGATGAGATGGTTGGATGCCATCACTGACTCGATGGACATGAGTTTGGGTAAACTCTAGGAGTTGGTGATGGACAGGGAGGCCTGATGTGCTGCGATTCAAGGGGTTGCAAAGAGTCAGACACAACTGAGTGACTGAACTGAACTGAACTGAACTGGAGGTGACCTATGTTTAATGGCCTTTGACATTACTTTTGTAATTGTGTTTTGGCACCAGGAACCATGCCCATATAAGACAGCAGATTTAATCAATAAATGTGGGAGTTCTGACAGCTCCATCAACCAGCCATTCCCCATCTTTCTCCCTATCCTCAGGCCTTCCTATTCCCCGAGACAGCAGTGTTGACATTAGACTGTTAATAACCCTACAATGGCCTCTAAGTGTTCAAGTGAGAGGAAGAGTCCCAAGTCTTTCACTTTAAATCAAAAGCTAAAAATGATCAAGCTTAGTGAGGAAAACACGCATCATGATAGGTCAAAAGCTAGGCCTCTTACACCAAACAGCCAAGTTCTGAATGCAAAGGCAATGTTCTTGAAGGAAATTAAAAATGCTCTTCAGTGAACAAGAAAGAGAAACAGCCTTTGTGCTGATGTGGAGAAGATGTGAACGGTCTGAAAAGAAAATCTGGCCAGACACAACGTTCCTTTAAGCCAATACCTAATCCAGAGCCAGGTCCTAATTCTCCTCAATTCTCAGAAGGCTGAGAGAGGTGAGGAGGCTGCAGAAGAAAAGTCTGAAGCCAGTGGAGGCTGGTTCATGAAGTTTAAGGAAAGAAGCCATCTCCACAACATCAAAGTGCAAGGTGAAACAGCAGATGCTGGTATAGAAGCTGCTGTAACTTACCCAGAAGGTCTCCATAAGATAAATAATAAGTGGCTATGCTAAACAATAGATTTTCAATGTAGATGAAACAGCCTTCTATTAGAAGAACTTTCATGACTAGAGAGAAGTCAATGCCTGGATTCAAGCCTTCAAAGGATAGGCTGATTTCTCTTGTTAGGGGCTAATGCAGCTAACTCAGTGAGTTTAAGTTGAAATCAATGCTTATTCACCATTTTGAAAGTCCTAAGGTCCTTAAGACTTATGCTAAATCTACGCTGCCTGTGCTCTGTAAATGCAACAACAAAGCCTGCATGAGACCACATCTGGTGCCAACATGGTTTACTGAATAGTTTAAACTTACTGTTGATCTACTGCTCAGGAAGAAAAAAAAAGATTCCTTTCCAAATATTTACTGCTTGTTGACAAGGCACCTGGACACTCAAGAGTGCTGATGGAGATGTATTAATACAAAGAGGTTAATACTGTTTTAATGCTTGGTAAATAATTTAACGCCTATTCTGTAGCCCATGGGTCATTTTAACCTTCAAGTTTTATTATTTAAGAAATACATTTAGTAAGGCTATAGCTGGCATAGATAATGACTCCTCTGATAAATCTGGGGAAAGTCAATTTTAAAAAAACCCTCTGGAAAGGATTCGCCACTTCAGATGCCATGAAGAATATTCGTGTTTCATAGAAAGAGGGCAAAATAGCAACAGAACTTTGAAAGAAGCTGATTCCAACTCTCATGGATGACTTTGAGGGGTTCAAGCCTTCAGTGGAGGAAGTAACTGCAGATGTGGTGGAAGTACCAAGAGAACTAGAATTAGAAGTGGGACCTGAAGATGAAACTTAATTTTTGCATTCACATGATAAAATTTGCACTGCAAGATCAAACCAGCCACTCATAAAGGAAATCAATCCTGAATATTCATTGGAAGGACTGATGCTGAAGCTGAAGCCCCAGTACTTTGGCTACCTGATGTGAAGAACTGACTCATTAGAACAGACCTTGATGCTGGGTAAGATTGAAGGCAGGAGAAGGGGACAACAGAGAATGAGATGGTTGGATGGCATCACCAACTCAATGGACATGAGTCTGAGCAAGCTTTGGGAGATGATGAAGGACAGGGAAGCCTCTGCAGTCCACGGAGTTGCAAAGAGTTGGACATGACTGAGTGATTGAACAGCAATGATAAAACCTGGACAGATAAGAAGTTGTTTTTTATGGATGAGGGAAGAAAGTGATATCTTGAGATGGAGTCTACTGTTGGTGAAGATGCTGTGAAGCTTGTGTAAATAACAAAGGATTTAGAGTAAATTTAGTTGGGGGTTTGAGAGGCTTGACTCAGGTTTTGAAAGAAGTTCTCCTGAGGGTCAAATGCTATCAAATAACATTGCATGCTGCTGAGAAATTGTTTGTGAAAGGAAGAGTCAATGAATGTAGCACGCTTCATTGTTGTCTCAAGAAATTGCCACAGTCACCCCAGCCTTCAGCAATCACCACCCTGATCAGTCAGCAGCCATCAACGTCAAGGCCAGCAAAAAGATTATGACTCACTGAAGGCTGGTTAGCATTTTTTTAGCAATAAAGTATTTTTTTAGTTAAGCTATATGTATTTTTTTAGAGATAATGCTGTTGAATACTTACTAGCCTACAGTAGAGGGTAAACATGATTTTTGCACATACTGGAAAACCAAATAATTCACATAACTTGCTTTGATATTTCTTTTATTGTGGTGATCTAGAACTGAACCAGCAATATCTCCAAAGTATGCCAGTACTGAGTTTTTCTCAGTATACCTGAGTGTCGTAAATGTCACTGTGCCACAGACACCCTTGAAACTAAATCGGCTGCTTCAGCCACTGCCCTTGACATCAGCGCTGTTTGCGGGGAGTACAGTTGCCAAAGATAAATGAGTGTGAAGCTGAGTCTCGGGTCTGCTGATGAAGAATCCCATGGCAAGAGGCTTAGTATTTAAGTTTTCCACTTTTTAAAGACGGGAAAGCAATGGCAGTCAAATGACTTTCAGTCATATTGTAATTTGAAGCTGAAGTGTTCCATCATACACTCGTGCCTATGAACTCAAAGCAAAACAGTATAGAGACGCTTGTGAGATAAAACAGACTCTCCATCAGTTCCTTTCTTGAACCACAACCATGGAGGTCCTGAAACATTATAGGAATTCACAGTTTCACAGATCATTGGTGAGGACTGCTTTTAGAAATGCTGGAATGTGCTTTATATTAATTATGTGAATAAGAATTTAATTTTAGAAAGGGCTTTAGCTATAGAGTTATTGACTATTATTAACTGTTACTAATACCTGTTATTAACTGTGGCCTGGTGTCTCAGACGGTAAAGCATCTGCCTGCAGTGCAGAAGACCTGGGTTCGACCCCTGGGTCGGGAAGATCCCCTAGAGAAGGAAATGGCAACCCACTCCAGTACTCTTGCCTGGAAAATCCCATGGACGGAGGAGCCTGGTAGGGTACAGTCCACGAGATCGCAGAGTCAGACACAACTGAGAAACTTCTCTCATCTATCGACTATCAGAGTGGCAAGGCATCTTGTGGCCCACCATTTAACTGAAGGTATCATTTAACCATGGGGCTTCCCTGGTGGCTCAGTGGTAAAGAATCTACCTGCCAATGCAGGAGACATGGGTTCCATCCCTGGGTCAGAATGATCCCCTGGAGAAGGAAATGGCAACCCACTCCAGTATTCTTGCTGGGAAATTCCATGGACAGAGGAGCCTGATGGGCTCCGTGGGGTGGCAAAGAGTTGGACTGAGTGACTAAACAACACCAGTCACTTAACCAGAGAAGTTAAAGTCCTATTTCGCAGCCACAGAAACTAGGTAGGGCTAGAGTTGGGTCTGGAACCCTGGCCCCATCCCAAATTCCAGAGTGTTCTTTCTGTGCATAAGAAATCAACCCTGCAAAATACTGATTAAATCAGGGTTAGATTTATGTTTCTTTCCACCAGCATCTGCCATGTCTTGGCGCAGCACTAAGAATTTCAGCATCCAGGAGCTTCTATATTGCAGCGCAACCATTTAAATTACTTGATATCAGAGGGCTGTTGTTAAATATTAAAATCTCTTTTGGTGATTTAGCTGTAGCATTGACAAATCTTAAATTTTCACACTCCAATTTTTGCCTCTTAAATACATGGCTAAATCCTCCCTTTGTTTAAGTGCCTTAGCTGAGAAGACGGTTCCCCATTCAGCACTCTGGATTCTATGTTGATTGACCTTCTAATACTTTGTATCAACTTACAAAATCAATAGAGCCTTAGTTGATATTTTATGACATATCTGTTCTTTCAGATCCTATATGGGCCCCCAAAATACACGTGAGGAATGTATTTTCCTCATATGCATTTTCCTCGTGGTATGTTCTGCTGTGCCATTGACTCGGTTTTATTTCTGTACCTAATTTGTGTGAAGCAGTGATAGAGGAGAAAGAAAATCTATGAAAAATTGAATTTCCTAATGTTCATCCATGGTCTTATTTTTCAAGTTGATGGCACAACAAAAGAGAACTTTAGAAAGTAATGGTGGAACATACATATGATGACAGTTTTGCCCAGAAGTGTTCAATACATATGTCAGCTTAGCATTAATTGTTCTTTTATTGTTTGACCCGTGTTAATCCACCCTTCCTGGCGAGAGTGGCTGCATGGTTTAGTGAAAAGAGAAGAGACACTGCAATCAATCATAGTTTAAATATCAGCTCTGCTATTTACTATGCCAGCTGCATGACCTCCATAAATTTAATTAACCTCTTGGTTTCTCATTTCCATATTTGTAGAGTTGGGTATGATACTTGCCTTATAAGATGTTATGAAGATCCATGCAGAGACATGTAGTATGAATACCTGTTACAGTGTTTGTCTGGTCCACAGGCATTCAAAAAACAGCAGTCATTTGTTTTGATTTGGATTTTCCAGAAGCAGTCCATGAGTCGAGGATTGGAGCGTAAATAGTGTCTTTGGAAGGTGGTCCCAGGGAGATCAACAGAGAACTGTTATAAAGCGAGTTATCACTGCGGGTAACTACAGTTTACTTCTGCTGGGTAACTAGAGTGTTGGTGAAGAGTATGCACCCCAGAGTTATCCCATATGAAGGGCAGGAGAACTGGATGTCTGCCTGTTCATTTCTATCAGTTGTTGGTTGAGGGATGCTGGTATGGGTATTAATTTTTCAGAGCTTTGGGTTTGCCATGTGAGCAGACAGTGTAGAAAGGTCCTAGGCAAAGGATGAACGTGCTAGCACTTGGAAATCTTGTAGGTTTTCCTTGGATGAGACACACCTGAAGAACCACATTACCAGACTTTTGTTAACTGTGATTATGTTTTCTGACTGAGGACCTTTTGTTTTCCTAGATTCCTATCCCATAGTGGGTAGAAGTCACCTCATACCAGCTCATGATGGTGTTAAATATTCAAAAATATTGTAAGCCAATTTGTAAACTATTGGTCCCTTGAAATTAGCTTGATGGAAGTCTTTGTACTGTAGAAACAGGCACATGCTTTGAAGCAGGACCTTTTTCTCCCTTAGATAATTTAAAGTTTCCCTGGGGACTCATAGGGGCTTCCTTGATAGCTCAGCTGGTAAAGAATCACCTGCAATGCAGAAGACCTGGGTTCGATTCCTGGGTTGGGAAGATCCCCTGGAGAAGGGAAAGGCTACCCACCCTAGCATTCTGCCCTGGAGAAGTCCATGGACTATATTGTCCATGGGATCAAAAAGAGTCGGACACAACTGAGCGACCAACACTTTCACTTTAGTGACTCAGATGGTATCTGCCATGCAGGAAGATCTGAGTTCGATCCCTGGCTTGGAAAGATCCCCTTAAGAAGGGAAAGGCTACCCACTCCAGTATTCTTGCCTGGAGAATCCCATGGACAGAGAAGGCTGGTGGGCTACAGTCCGTGGCGTCACAGAGTCAGACACAATTGAGCAACTAACACAACACATCCACAATTTTAGCAGCACTCCATTGTCCCCCAGCCTTTTCTCCCAGGAGATGCAGAATGGGAATTAAAAAGAGCTGAGGTCACACCTGAGTCTGACATCTTTCAGCTGTGAAGCCACGTTCTAACTGCTCTGAGCCTCAATGTCTTTGTCTGCAAAATGGGCGTGTCTATAACTTACACAGCTGTGATGAAGATTAAATGCAGTAACATGCTGTCTGTAAGACACACTATAGAACAAGGGCTTCATTATTGAAATTAAGCCTTACACCAATGTGGGGGGAGCTAGGAAAGGAAAATTCCACAGGAGGAGTTAGGAATCAGAGAAGAGTCACTAACCAGCTTCCCAAAGCACCGTTGAGAATGGATAGGTTAGAGTTCACGGGACCCGTGAATGCAGGCATGCAAAGTTGCCAAGGTGTGACTACTGTGAATGAAGCTGAAGCAACAGAGCTGTTTAGCGGTGTAACTGCCATCTCAGGAGATCCAGAGCCACGCATCTAGTGGAGAGGAGGAGAGTGAGACCAAGCCATAGTGTGCTGGCAAGTCTACAACTACCCTTCACAGACATCAGAGAAGCTGCGCTGCTTGTTCACTTCTGCCCGAGAGCAGAGCCGAGAGCCACAGAGAACGCTGGGTTAGGAGACCACCCCAGAGGCGGAGCCAGACCCCATTCAATATGCGCACTATACAGCTTGCTAGATTTCAGAGCTGCTAGGGGCCAGCGCCTGGCCCTGGGCCTTGCCTTCTTTCCTGGGTGTGTCTGTGGTATTATCCCGTCCTTCTCAATATCGTGTATTATGTGTAATGTCTGATAACTTGTGTTTTAGTTTATGGGTCCCTGGACCAAGAGCTGCCTTGTCTGTCTGTAGACTTGATACAAATCCTGAGATCCCAGACTGAAGACTGTCTCTATGAGATAAGATTTAGCTTGGTCCTGGGATGGAAAGAGCATATTTTGTGGACGGGAGGAATAGGAATAATTTGCTGCCAGAGGGTAGCCTCTGCTGGATTCAGATTCCTCCCTTCCTAGAATGCCTCCCACTTGCAATGTGATGTTGCCGTCTGTCATCAAGGCGTGAGCTTTTCTCCTGCATCTTTGAGTATGATTTTCCTTGTGACTTGCTTTGACCAACAGAGTATGGTAAAAGTAAAAACAAAAGGTCGTGTGACGTCCACCCTGAGATCTCAAGAAGTTTGCAGCTTTTGCCTTCACCATCTGAACTTGCCTCCCCTTCTGAAGAAGACCTGTCACATCTCTGGGATAATGACAGCAAGGCCCAGCTCTCTTAGTCTTTCCAGTTCTGAGCTGGGCTGTAAGCCAACATACAGGCCACTGCAGGTGTGTGAGTTAGCTCAGGGAAGACCGGAAAAGCACCCAGCTAAGGAAATAGTACATCCTTGTATTTTGTTAAAGCTTATTTACTTGGCTGTGTTGGGTCTGCGTTGTGCATGCAGGGTCCTTGTTTCATCATGTGGGATGCTCCGTGGTGCCACACTGGCTGTCTAGTTATGGCATGGGGGTTTAGTTGCCCCATGGCATGTAGGACTTTAGTTCCCTGCCCAGGGATTGAACTTGCGTCCCCTATGTTGCAAGGTGGATTCTTAACCAGCAGACCACGAGGGAAGTCCCCATGCTTGTCCCAATCCACAGTTTTTGGGTCATTTGTTACACAACCATGGATAACTTACACACCCATCCAGTAAACTATTTTGTGCTTAACTTAGCCAGGGTGGGTTTAGTTGTTTGTATCTTCACAGGGCTGTTGTAGGGGATGAATGTGCTACTTTTTGTAAAGGGCTTATCAAAATCTGGCACACAGAAGGGCTAAATGAATGGTAGCTCTTGTATGTGAAATCGGTTCTGAATGCTTGAGAGGGGTAGTGCAGACGCCATTAGAACATCCAATAGTCACAATGAATGTCAGTCTGCATGCCACTGAATCACAGTTCTCCCAAATTCAAAATGAGGACATTTCCTAAATTATCTGTAAGTGCTTTTCAAGCTCTAAGATGCCATGATCCTGCACAAAGTTGGCCCCAAACTCAGCTTGGCACGTCCTCTCGATGGCTCTAAACTCACGCCTCATTGGGTCTCAGCTGTGGACCAGCCCATGCCAACGCTTTTACGGTCTTTTATGCAGTGTCTCTGAGTGCTTCATTTATCAACACAGGGGCAGCAGGGAGACGCGCGCACCCCCAGAGCTGTCGCCTTTGCCGCTTCTGGGGCACCGTCGATACTGTAGTTTATGGAACTGTTGCCTCCCAGGTAGCTTAAGCTTTTTGAAATCTTTGCTCTAATATCATATGGAGGGGAGGCTGATTCTGTGCAGCATAAAGGATGAGGAGGAAGATGCTAGTGATTCCTCACCCTCCTCTCTGCTTTACTGAGCAATTCATCTCTGAACCCACATTTGCATCCCCCATTTAGCAATGCATTTGCCCTGCAAATAAGAGCCCTCCCTTCCTAGAAGGCAGTTTAGACTGTGTATTTCTTAAAGATGCTTCTTGAGAGGCTTTCTTGCCGTTCCGGAAAGCTCCTCAGCATATCCTTTCCCATTCCATTGTAATAAACTTCATGAAAAGATTTTGGTCAGTGAAGATCTCTGCACTTGAGGATGGCCACAAATGAATTAGCATGCACGTTGAGATACTGAGCTGAGAGCAGTTGCCCACTTCTGACCTAGAAGATGACCTTCCAAAGGCCTAGGCAAGGAGGTAGAACCCTGGCACAGATGAGCATCACGTCAGAGTTAATCAACGGATCATGCAAACGAGGCACCCATTTATAGCATTTATTTAAATTTTCATTTAAATTGCTGGTTAAATGGAATCATTTAAAATCCCACAGTCAACACTTGAGTAAATTGGTTTTAAAACTATATATTACATTGCAGCACACTGCAGTTTATACACAGTTCCAAAATAATTGCTTGTTGCTCTCAGAGTACAAAATATGTGTCCAAATAGTTTAAAGTGGTTACATGAGAAATAATGTCTTCTTATTTATCTTTTCTTGGGGAAAAAGATAGAATATAGTCCTTAGGAACGTGAGGTCTGAACTCAGGTCAGACCTGGCATTGAATTCTGTCTCTGACACTTACAGTTCTCTTTGTCTCTCTGGCTTCCATCCTGTCTGTAAAACTGAGTTAATAAAGATAATCATTATGAGAATTAGATGAAGTGACATATATAAGATACCTAGCTCAGTACCTGATCCCTTGCAAGTACTTAATGGTAACTACTGTTATTGTTTTCTAAATGCTATTATATTTTTGTTCCCTTTCTGCATACTACTACTGAAAAAGCTGCTAGAAAAGATAAAGTCACACAGGTGGCTGGCATGGTATTTATTTTTGGCCATGCTCTTCTAGTTGCTTTTTACTAAGACAGTGGTCTACCCACTGGCCACAAACACCCTGACTTGTATGTGAGTGGAACATTTCATAAAGTAGAAGAAATATAATATTTGTTTTCTGGTGGTAGCTGGGTGACCTCTAAGTTTTGGAGAACAGTAGAGAAGGCAATGGCACCCCACTCTAGTACTCTTGCCTGGAAAATCCCCCGGACAGAGGAGCCTGGTAGGCTACAGTCCAAGGCTACGTGTCCAAGAGTCAGACACGACTGAGCAACTTCACTTTCACTTTTCACTTTCATGCATTGGAGAAGGAAATGGCAACCCACTCCAGTGTTTTTGCCTGGAGAATCCCAGGGACAGGGGAGCCTGGTGGGCTGCCGTCTATGGGGTCGCAGAGAGTCAGACATGACTGAAGCAACTTAGCAGCAGCAAAAATAGATAAGAAGCTCTGAAAGTCCGGAGAATATACTTACTAAACTATGTCTAGTTCGCTTTAACTTTCCTTGATTAGAAATGTCTACAGAAGCCAAGTTATTCTGAACATTAGTTATGGTTCTCTGGTTCTGCCGAACACAGAATGACTCTTGCTCACTAGAAGGGGGAGTTTACTAGAAGGATTTGGGAGAACTCACAGAATTGGTGAGAAAGCTAAATAATGAGACCTTGGAAGAAACAGGGGCCAAGGCAACTCTGAAGACCTGGAATACTGGGGACTTGGAAATACCCACGAAAGGGGTAAACCTAACTGACGGTGCTGCCAAGACTGCATCCTGGGGGGGAAGAGAGAGTCCAGCTGGAATGCTGGACAGGCCAAAATTTGCCCAAGCTAACAAGCAAACTCAAAAGGAACATTCTCCCTACTCAGCCTTAACTCTCAGAAAACAGGAGGGTCACTGATAAGGCTACAGGTCAAATCTAATGTTTCAGAGATATTGTAGGCAAGAAGTTAGGTGAAGAGTCAGAGAGGGTACAGAGCCAAGAAGATGGCAGAGGGGAAATGCCAGCAGGAATGGTGACTCTTGAGGGGAGGGCTAATGAACGAGAGGGCAGACACAGTGAGAGCGGTCTGGGGAACACGTTACTGTTGAGCCAGTCAAAAGCACATTATCTGTAGCCAAGTTCTACAGCCAGGGCTGAAATTTACTGTTTGCACATGCCGATTTAGAGTTCTCATAGAGCCTGGCTTCATCCAAGTCCTTGCAAACTGAAGTTGTATCCATCAGAGAAATTCATAATGTAGAGAGGGGAATGGTGGGTGAGGTGGTCTTGAGAGCTGCCTGTCAGCCTGACAAGATGACACTTCCATATCAGCATGTAGATCTTGTCAAGTAACCTTTACTCAAGTCACGGGAGTAGATGTCTCGGGAAATCCTACTCTCCTGAAAATATCAGAAGGTCACCCAGTTTCTGGCCTGGTGCCCTGTGAAAGGAAAACATTTTGAAATTAAAAATAAATAAATAGAGTTTATGGCGAACCGTGCATGTATCGGCCATTGGTAGGGCTGCTGCTGCTGCTAAGTCACTTCAGTCGTGTCCAACTCTCTGCGACCCTATAGACGGCAGCCCACCAGGCAACCCCGTCCCTGGGATTCTCCAGGCAAGAACACTGGAGTGAGTTGCCATTTCCTTCTCCAATGCATGAAAGTGAAAAGTGAAAGTGAAGTCGCTCAGTTGTGTTGGACTCTTAGCGACCCCATGGACTGCAGCCCACCAGGCTCCTCCAACCATGGGATTTTCCAGGCAGGAGGACTGGAGTGGGGTGCCATCGCCTTCTCCAGTGACAGCTATATTGGAGAGGCTGTTTCAGAGACTCCCTTCTAAGAAGCTTGTCGTCTCGGAGAATGGATGGTGTTAATGGACCTAGCTGTTATGTTAAAGATCATGGCCTGGTGTTTCCACAGACTCTGAATCACCTGACTGGCAGCCCAGGTGCTAACACAAGAGGATCTCACAAAATAAAACTTGGGGTGATGCGAGCATGTCACCACCCTGAAATGTTCATGTTCCTGCATGCTTTGCAAGAGAGGAGCTGACGTATGGATGCACAACGTGACTTTTCTGTATCTTACTCTGTCGCCTTTCAGCCAAAGATCATTTCAGAGCGTAGACTTCCTGGAGGGTAGGAAAGCTGTACTACCCAAGTACAATTGTAAGGCTTCTTAGAAAAACATGGGGTTCCTGGCTTCAAGTTTGCAGTAACAGTATTATAGGGGAGAGATCAGATTAAGTATAACCCCCATCCTGTCTTCTCTCGTGGCTCAGGTGGTAAAGAATCGGCCCACAGTATGGGAGACCTGGATTCGATCCCTGGGTTGGAAAGATCCGCTGGAGAAGGGAATGGTACCCACTCCAGTGCTCTTATCTGGAGAATTCCATGGACAGAGGAGCCTGGCGGGCCACAGTCCATGGGGTCTCAAAGAGTCGGACACTACTGAGCGACTAACTCTTCACTTTCCCACCCTGTCTGTTATGTGATTCATATTCTCCCTCTCCCTGGCCTGGATTATTGCCATCATATCTCCCCAACTTGAGCTCTTGATTTGCCGTCTGAACCCGTCACTGGTACCCACTTCATCTTTCTAAGGCACTTTTCTTATTCCATCAGAAATTCTCAATGGCTCCCGTTGCCCATCAGGTGCCATCCACATTCCTCAGTTCTCAGTGACATCCTCGCCACCTCTCAGCAGTCCCTGCCCCTTGGATGAAGAGAAGTTCTTGAGGTTTCCTGGACACACACACACACACACACCTTTTTCTGCCTAGTTCAGGTTGTTTTTTGGTCCCAAATGTCTTTTCCGTGACCTTTGTTTCTACCCCATCATAACCAACTTCGACTAATCAGTCTAAAGTCTTGATATTCCATTCCTACTTTACCACAGGTTGACCCAGCGCGCCCTTTTCTGGTGGTCCCCACATCTGCCTAGGGCCCTACCATTTTCCTGGTGGCTCAGGTCCCCATTTCCCTGGTGACTCAGGTGTCTTCAAAGATTCTTCTGTTGTCGTGACCCCCTGAATCCACTTCATCAGCCAGCCCTCTTGGCTTTACTGCCAAAGCCTCCCAGATTGCAGTGCTTCACTGCATCTTCTTTCTGCATCTCCTCCCAGATCAAGAGGCTGGTGCCTCTACTGCCTGGACTTCCACAGTAGCCTCCTAAGCAGCCTCCCTATTCCCACATCTGCCCTTAGACAGGCCCGCTCTACAGGGTGCCAGAGACATCTGTTGGAGATGCAAACCAGACCGTGCTGCTCTTCAGATTAAAACCCTCGAGTGGCTTGCTGTGCCTTTGGAATGAAACGCCTTGCCTGGTCTGCTCCCGAACCTCTTTCCCAAGCTCGCTCTATGCTCCCTTCCCTTGTCCTCACAATTGGACCCCACCCATCTCTTTCTCTTCCTTTGAGAGAACAATTTATAGATCATTTACATCTGTTGCTTCTTTCTAAACTCTCTTTTCATGTCTTTTTACATCTGGAACTTTCTCCTCATTTGCATCTTAATTCAAATGTTTCTTCATAGGAAATACCTTCCCCTGATCAGATATGAAATTCCTCATTGTCTTCATTCTATCAAGCCGTTCAGATAACTTCCTTTAAACCACTTGTTAGGGTCTGCAATTATTTAAATTGTTTGTTTGTTTTTTTTATTAACTATCTTTCCCATCCACCCCAAGTAAATTTGTGTCTTCTTTTGCATTGCTCAGCTTCCAGTGCCTCACACATTGTCCTGAACATACTACTACTACTACTAAGTCACTTCAGTCGTGTCTGACTCTGTGCGACCCCATGGACTGCAGCCTACCAGGCTTCTCCATCCATGGGATTCTCCAGGCAAGAACACTGGAGTGGGTTGCCATTTCCTTCTCCAATGCATGAAAGTGGAAAGTGAAAGTGAAGTCTCTCAGTCGTGTCCAACTCTTAGCGACCCCATGGACTGCAGCCTACTAGGCTGCTCCATCCATGGGATTTTCCAGCCAACAGTACTGGAGTGGGTGCCATTGCCTTCTCCCGTCCTAAACATAACAGGCCCTAAATAAATATTTGCTGAATGCTTGAATGAAGGACCATTCTAAATACCATCTAACCTAAAAGGACTTTCTGTTTCTCACAATCAGAAGCCCTTCTCTGGAATTTCAGTGTGCTTTATCCGACCTCAAGCATCATACTTTATACTTTATACCTTCTAGATGGGATCCTAGGTATTCACAAATGTGTCTGCGTTTCCTTGTTGGACACTGTGGTTACTGTCTCTATGTCTGACTCGTCTCTGAGTCTCGCACAGTGCCTGCCCCAGGGTCTTGCACATACCTAGTATTCAATAAATATTTGCTGCTGCTACTGCTGCTAAGTTGCTTCAGTTGTGTCCGACTCTGTGCTACCCCATCGACGGCAGCCCACCAGGCTCCCCCGTCCCTGGGATTCTCCAGGCAAGAACGCTGGAGTGGGTTGCCATTTCCTTCTCCAATGCATGAAAGTGAAAAGTGAAAGTGAAGTCGTTCAGTCATGTCGGACTCCTAGTGATCCCATGGACTGCAGCCCACCAGGCTGAAGTGGGAATAAATATTTGGGGAAGTATAAGTGAAAGAAGCATTAACTCACTGTGAATTTCAACTAAAGTGAGTTTAACCTCCAAAATAAGACCAAAGGAGTGATTTGCACTGTCTTATTGTCTTTTTTTTTTTTGCCTTTGGGTGCCATCTCAGGTGGCTCAGTGGTAAAGAATCTGCCTGCCCATGCAGGAGACATGAATTAGATCCCTGAGTCAGGAAGATCCCCTAGGGAAGAAAATGGCAACCTACTCCAATAGTCTTGCCTGGAAAATCCCATGGACAGAGGAGCCTGGCAGGCTATAGTCCATTAGGCTGCAAAAGAGTCAGACAGACTTTTCGACTAAGCCACAAACAACAAAGCCCATCTCTAGCGGACCAAAGCTGTGAGCATAGTTTTACCACTTGCTCCTGTGACTTCATATTTTAGGGCTGTGCTGTGGACATCATCTGGTGTCTAAGTCAGGTCTCTGATTAAACCAGTAACAGAGCTAGATTCAGACATTTAGTCCCTGAACTTGTTGCTACTATCCACACCTTTGGAGCTTCTGTGGCCACTGCCTTGTATTATTGTTATTTCTTAATATTGATTTATTTCCTAGAGTCGTCTTCCTTGTAGGCTGCCCATAGCTACCCTCTCATTGGCATGCTGTATCTGCTGCTGCTGCTGCTAAGTCACGTCAGTCGCGTCCGACTCTGTGCGACCCCATAGATGGCAGCCCAGCAGGATCCTCCGTCCCTGGGATTCTCCAGGCAAGAATACTGGAATGGGTTGCCGTTTCCTTCTCCAGTGCATGAAAGTGAAAAGTGAAAGTGAAGTCGCTCAGTCATGTCCAACTCTTAGCGACTCCATGGACTGTAGCCCACCAGGCTCCTCCGTCTATGGGATTCTCCAGGCAAGAGTACTGGAGTGGGGTGCCATTGTCTTCTCCGCATGCTGTATCTAAGACAGCACAAATGGCTTAAAATAGATATGAAACTCTAAAGGGATGCAAACAGTGGGTAAATCTGACAGTGCCAGGTACAGCGACTAAATTAGGTGTCCATTTTTTCGAACTTAGAAGAAACACCTGATTTAGAAGACTCCAGTACAGAGCACTGTCTCTTCAACTTCTTTTCAGCTCTGTTTTTTTCTCCCTGTCCCCCTGGATATTGTCTTTCAAGACTTTAACAACTTGAGAGCAGAGACTGCATTTTTTACTTTCTGTATTCCCAGGCACCAGGCTGGGTGCTCGGTACCCAGCAGGCCCTTATTAACTTATGAATTAATGTTACCTCTTCCCCAGCTTTCTTCTCATGCCTGTCTTGGACTGGCCCACTAAGCTCTCTAGGTCCTGACCCTCAGCTCGCACTAGAGCCCCAGTGTCTCTGGCACAGCTTTTCTGAAGTGTTCCTTGGCCTCCCCACCAGATGCCTGGATTCACTTTGACTCATTGTTCCTCTTTCTGTTCCTTGGAAGCAAGCACTTATTTTCCTAGAGCTAATTTTCTCTTAACAATTAAAGACTCTCAAATGGTGAGCTTGGTTCTTTAGGGTTGATTTTCTGGCTAAGATCTGACCTTTACCGGAACCAGCATGCAATGTTGGTACTGGAAGAGAGTTCACTAACCCCACCTCAGTAATGGTCCTCACTCACTGCGTCCTGTGCTCTATTCCTGCCACTCGGCTCTGTAGCTTGCAAGGCTGTCTTCCACCTTTCCAACGACCCAGTGTTTTCTCCACTGGCCACATAAGAAGGCTGGGTCACATAGATGTTAGGTAGCATGGGCAACATCACAGCGGCACAGTTAGAATTGGGGCCAGCACCTCCCTGGTTTCAAAGCTTAAGCCTGGGCATCACCTCAGATGCTAATGGAAGCCTTACTAATGGGATTATGCTGACCAGAGAATGAGGAATGCCAATTCACTGTATTTGGAGCTGGTGAGACCACACCTGGGTTATGCCTCCTTTTATTAAAAATAAACTCATTCAGATGAGCAACCGTGGATTATCAGATCCATGGAAGAAGCTGGAGCAGTTTTACTTGGCAAAATAAGAGACTTAGATGAGAATCGATGAAAGTCTTCACATGTTCGGTATAGGTGCTGCCGAAGCTAGCACAAGGTCTTCACATGTTTGGATTAGAGCCCACGGGAGAGAAATCAGACTTGCTTTGTCCTCTCCTCTCCTGCAGAAGCCTGGAGAAATGATGCAAGTGCAGATTCAGAATCACCGTAGGGGAAGCTCTGTGGCCCCTCCAGCTGTTTGTCATGGAGTTGCTACTTTAAGAAATGAAAAGGTTTTAAAGTTGTTATTATTCTTAACTCCTGCAGATTTTTAGAGAGAAGACAAGTCTTCGAATTCAGAAGTCTTCTCTGACCCCTCAGCTTCTCCTGTAACCCTAAGCCATAACCCTAAATGTCTACAGTGTTTGCATTCAACTTGTTATTGGTGTCCTTCTCAGGACATGTGACACTCCTTATCTCCTATTGCATTATTCAAACTCTGAGACTCTCAGTTACAGAGGACCAAAACTGAGTCTAATTTGTCTTGCTGTCATTATTGACTCCGTAACACTGCCTTACAAACTGTAGATGTCCATAGCACAGTACCCTGTTGCTCCTTCATAAAACCTCAGTGTATTATTCACCCCAGTTTCACTGCTTAACCAGCTCTGTGACCCTGGACAAGCCAGTTAAACTCTCTGTGTCTCCACTTCCTCAACTATAGACCTGAATAACCAGCTGGAAATTTTGTGACAATTAAATTTTTCAACTCTGTAAAATTTTGAGAGCAGAGTCTGCCCCACATGTCTTGCACTGTTGTAAATTTTCAGCACCTAACTCCCCAAAGAGACTTTGAGATCCACAAGAAGATGACCCAGTTCCTGTCTTTAGCCTCCAGCCTGCTGTGTGGCACATGGCAGGTGAGTAATCCACGTTTGTTGAAATGGATACATAATCATTAAACGATAAGAGAGAAGCCAGGCAGCCAAAGATGTCAGATTCTGGAAGCATCTGAGAGGTCAACAACTCTGGTCCCTAAACCCACCTGCATGTTAGTATAAGTATTCGTATAAGTGAAGGCAACAGCACCCCACTCCAGCACTCTTGCCTGGAAAATCCCATGGATGGAGGAGCCTGGTGGGCCACAGTCCATGGGCTCTCTAAGAGTCGGACACCACTGAGCGACTTCACTTTCACTTTTCACTTTCATGCATTGGAGAAGGAAATGGCAACCCACTCCAGTGTTCTTGCCTGGAGAATCCCAGGGACGGGGGAGCCTGGTGGGCTGCCGTCTGTGGGGTCGCACAGAGTCGGACACGACTGAAGCAACTTAGCAGCAGCAGCAGCAGGTGAGAGTGCAGCCGGCCCAGCACTTTTCCTGGATTGTCTCCTATTTTATTGATGAGGGAAAGTGAAGCACAGAGAGAATGTATCATTCCAGGATCAGAGAACCTGAGAGGCTCAAACTCAGCTCTCCTGTTGTCTCAGCCACAGGCTTGGGGAAGGGGTTTGGGGTCTGTGTGAAAGGGTTGAATAAGATGACCTCTAAGATAATGATGCAGCCAGCCAACAGCTCAGGGAGTTGTTGAGTGCTTGTGAACACCAACAACTGAACTGTTTCCTGGGACGTCCAGAAAATTGAGACATGGATCCCTTCTGTCATTGTTTCTACTCTGGTACAAGAAATAAAACCTCTACACAAATAGCCACTTTCCTGCAAAGTGGAAAGTGACAAGGCAGGAAGTCTGGACAGCTGCCACACAGCTGCTTGACTTGGGGGGGACACAGCTGCTTGACCATGGCTGGAAGTCCAGCTGTCTTCATGGGCAACCCCCTCCCACTGAGGCTCCTTCCTCTGACTGTTCCAGGAGATAACTCACCAGCTGCTTTAGAGTTCACTACCCTGGCGTCCCTTGGACTGCAAGGAGATCCAACCAGTCCATTCTGAAAGAGATCAACCCTGGGTGTTCTTTGGAAGGAATGATGCTAAAGCTGAAACTCCAATACTTTGGCCACCTGATGCGAAGAGTTGACTCATTGGAAAAGACTCTGATGCTGGGAGGGATTGGGGGCAGGAGGAGAAGGGGACGACAGAGGATGAGATGGCTGGACGGCATCACTGACTTGATGGACATGAGTTTGAGTGAGCTCCAGGAGTTGGTGATGGACAGGGAGGCCTGGCGTGCCGCGATTCATGGGGTTGCAAAGAGTCGGACACGACTGAGCGACTGAACTGAACTGAACCCTGGCATCTGATCACTCTGAGATCTCCCTTTCCCTTGTCATAGCTTACTGTCACATGTAATTACTCCTGTTTATTTATGTATTTAATAAATAGTTTTAATTGCCTACTGCTGTTACCTAACACTTACTGAGTTAGCTAATATTTCTCATGTTTACTGAGAGCCCACTCTTTGCCAGGCTTTGCTTTAGGTCTTAGGTCTTCATCTGCATTAATTCATTTAATCCTATGAAACTCTGAAATAGTATTTGAAGCTGAATTTATCATTTGGGCTTCCCTGGTGGCTCAGATGGTACAGAATCTGCCTGCAATGCAGGAGACCCAAGTTTGACCCCTGGGTTGGGAAGATCCCCTGGAGAAGGGAATGGCTACCCATTCCAGTATTCTTGCCAGGAGAACTCCGTGGACAGAGGAGCCTGGTCGGCTACAGTCCATGGGGTCGTAAAGAGCTGGACACGACTGAGTGACTAATACTTTCACTTTATGATTTGTTCAGCAAGGAAGAAGGGTGCATCTTTTCAAACAAACCAGAAGTTGAGCTAATTATATAGACAGGAGTTTGGAAAGTATGGAGTTGAGGAATCGGTGGACATAAAAAAGTCTGAATGTTTGGGGACTGACTGGTTTCCACATTTGGCAGTGTGGTTCCTGGAGTGAGACTTGTGATGGACTGACCTTCAGACATCAGAAGCCTACAAAGCAGAAAAGGAGGGAGAAGGGAAAGAAAGTGGCCTTGGTGAAAAGAACACATGGTGAGGAGAGTGGAAGCCTCTCACCCGTGGTTCCCCTTGACGACCCAGACTGCACACTCAGTTTTGCCTCATCGACCCTGTTCCCCGGGTCCCTCTTTCAGCCCCTTCTGGTCCTTTCTAGTCCATGAATTGAGTTCTGTGTCTGCCCTATTCCTACCAAAGGCGTCTCCTGCTTGGTTAGAGCTGCCAACCTGCAGTGGCCTCTCAGAGGAGGGGACATGGTCGCTGGCTGGTTGAAGGAGCCAGGGTCCCGGACTTCTTTTATCTAGTAACCAAAAAATGTTTATGGAACTCTTCCAATCTGACAGGCACTTTTGGGTGCCCTGAAACAGACATCAGCTGACAGGAACTGGATCCTTCCCATACAGCATAATCTCTGTTGCAAAGACAGTATTTAAACAAGTAAGTAAATAAATATTATACATATAATATGTCACAGGGTGGTTACCACTCTGGAGTCAAATAAAGCAGAGAAAAGCGTGGGAGAGAGGAGTGGGTGCAGTGTGAAATGAGGTCAGTGCGGACACCTCGCTGAGAAACTGGTGTTGAAGGAAAGAGTCAAGGACGAGTGAGGCGGCCACAGTGAGTGGGCAGGAGGGCACTAATTCTGGAGGGCAGGATTAGAGAAGTGGTTTGACGGCCAAGAGATAATGGGGGAAGGAGCTCATTTAAAGCCTTAGACGTCATTTTCAGGACTTTGACTTTTAACTTGATAAAGAGTCATTGAATGGTTTGAACAGGAGTCATGATGTGAGCTGACTTAGCTTTTTGAAGAAACATGGGAGCTGCCTTCCTTAGAATTGTCTTCACAGTACATGGGGCAGGGTGGCAGCTGGAGGGTTCATTGGAAAGTGAGGCCAAGTGTTTGATGGTGATAAGGGAGGGAGCACTGAAGAGCAGACAGATTCTGGGTATATTCTTCCTGGAGCTTTCTTCTCATAGAAGGCTTGAGTATTTACTGCTGTCAACTCTAGCAGATAGAGTCCTGACGTGCCTCTCCAGAAGAGCACAGCTTGACTGACTGTTCAGTCTCCAGAGGGTCTTTTCCAGTCTGGGCCAGTGTGACAATGTGGCGGGGTCGGGGAGGAGAGGCACATGATCACATCTTGTTGTAGAATTAAAACATCAAGAAAAGATGCATAATCTATACCCAAACCTTTATAGTTTTTTAAGTAGGATTTTTCTCCTATAGAATTGTTCAAAATCAATATAGAAATTATAGATTTCTACAATTGATGGCTGTGGAGCAAGAGACAGTTTTAATTTCAATTTCTCTGCTATTTTGGTCGCAACCGGGTGTTTGACATTGTGTGTATGTGTGAGAGAAACAGAGAGGGAGAGAAAGAGAGAGACTCTTAGAGGCCTACAGAGTGGCTGCTATTCCCTGGGCAATAGAAACCTGAAATCCCACTAATGAGGTTAGAAAAAAATCAGACCTTTTCTGTGTGCTTAATAATAGCACTGCCTACTGACATAACCAGGGTTCCCTGAATAATTGCCCTCTTTTCCAATTTATTTTTAGGACCTAAAATTTGGCGGGGAGGAAAGTGCCTTGAGTGGTAAGCACTTCCATCCAACAGCTCAATTCTAGGCCTTCACCATTTGGCCCTAAACTATATTAGATACATCTTTCCAAGTGGAAGACAAGTTAAAGCTAAGGATGAAGCTGAGATTCATTGTGAGAGCTCTAAATGGTTTACCCCTCAGTCTGAGGATAAAAGATCAATCGTTTGCTACAGATTCTATCATTCTCGAACTGGAGAATCTTCCCGCGACGTTTGTATCTGCCTATGGACACCATTAGAGTTTGCCAGTCATAGAATTAAAGGGCATAATAAATGTAAATTCTGTTAGAACCCTCGGTAGGTATAAAAATATCTGAAATACACACAGACCCATCAATGTGTTTAAGGGAGGTGCTATGCTTGGCGAGGCACAGAAAAATATTTAAAAATTGTTTGTGTAACTTTTTGCAAGTTATTGAATATAATAAGGAGGAAAGAGATACTAATTAGAAAGAGAGCATACGATTGAATCAGAGCTTGAGGCAGAATATTGGTTGAATATCTGGATTAAGTTGCCAGCATTAATTTGGAGGGGAGCTATTTTGGGTAGGCAGTAACCTTTAGTCTCAGATATAGATTTCCACATTGACTTTTAACCTTTAGTCACGGGCCCGCAGCTGTCCAGTCCTGAAAGTGTTCTGTTCCATCCTCCTGCCTAAATTGCAAGTTTGAGAAGTTTCAAAGTGTGAGATACTGCTTACAGGAACCTTCCCGCTGCTCTGTTTTCTCCTCCTCCCAGTAGGAAATGGCCAAGTATATTTAACGGGGGGCTTTCAGAGACACAGCAAGGGAGCATTTAATCACAGGCTTAAAACGTAAAATCAAAAGAAGAGACACACTGACATTTCTTCTTCTTCTCTGGGAGTGACTTATGAAAGGAAATATACAGTCGTCCTTAAATTACAAGGGAGTGTGTGTGTTCATGAAACAGACATGGGCTTGTGTTTACAAAGATCATTTTTGCACATGTCTGAAAGATGTTTGTACGAGTGAATAAAATGGGTTGAATTTACATTGCTTGAACTCCTGCATGCTCCCTGGTGCTAAACAAAAGATGCTGCAGGAATGGAAAATGGAGCTTGCTTTCTTTAACTCTGTCGTATCACTGGGCACCATTAAGAAGCTGTTAGCTTCAGTGCCTCAGACGTATCAAATGAAGGGACGCCCTCTCAAGGTGGGATCGCAAGCCGTTTCCTCCATGCTTTGCTTTGTGCTGGAATAAGATTCTCTCTAACACATGGTTTGATTGTGTGCTTCCAGGAGATATCAGTCCACAAGAGATGGTTCCAAGCAGGAAGAACGTGGTTCTCGTGGATGGAGTCATACTGAACGGCCCCGCAACAGATGTAAAAGCAGGAGAAAAATTTGTGGAAGATGCCTGTAGACTAATAATGGAAGAGGTGGTTTTGAAGGCTACAGACATCAATGAGAAGGTAAACGTGAAAGCCTGTGAGAAACCGTGAGGATGGGACTGCTAGGTTTTCTCCACCCCTGGATGGCTAGATGTAAGGGGAAGAGGAATCATGCTTTCATTTCCTGTGTACTTTTGTTTCAAGGGGATGCCCAGATACCAAAGTTGGTACCCACTCTCCCACCCCACCTCAGCTTCCAGACCCCCATCCAGTTTCTGCTTTCCTGGAAAGCAGCCAGCAAGTGTGGGGAGACTGGCCAAGACCCAGAGTTTAACCAGGTAAGGTTGTGAAGCACAGGATGAACCTTTCTGCCCCAGATGATGATACAAATTATAAATCAACCGATGATCTGATTTCTATAGTCTCCAGCACACACCCTGCTTTCCATTGTCTGGCACATATTCTTTATGTTGCTAGTGAAATCAAGCAGAAGGTAGAAAAAGTGTGAAAAGTTTTTAAATTTATCTGAGGGACTTTACTAGCAGTTTGTCTGAGCTTAGACTGGAAATCTTGGGTTGCTAAGTCTGACTTTTCTGACTGGTACCAGTGACCAGTTCTAGCTTTCAAATTCAGACGCAAATTGATACTGGAATCACCACTGATGACATCTGTTCTTAATAGTAATTACTTTGTGCCAATTGATATTCTAAGAGCTGCTCCGTAAGTGTTTGTGTATGTAACCCATGTGTTTGTGTACTGAATCTGTAAAGACACCTAAGATGCCAGTACTATCGATCAACTCCATTTTAGAGACGAGGGGCAAAGCGTGGCACCAGATGCCAAGGATGTTTCCCCAAAGAACATGCCAGCGGATCTTGGGGCTGGCGCCAGAATCCAGGCTGGTTGCAGAGTCTGTGCTTTTCATGGCTTCTCCCTGTGTTTCTCAGAATCTCACAATTAATAGCTATCACACTGATCACCTTTCATATTTCAAATCACTGAAGGTATTTCCTAATTTTGTGCTTATAATTGAGTTTTCTCCCGTCTTAGCTGTACCCGGGGAATGTTTGGACCTGCTTTACTTTGGATGGAGTACAGTACTCCCCTGGAAATTTTTTATATTGGCCTTTATTCAGTCATTAAATATTAACTGAGTCTAGCTAAGGATAAAACATTATATTCAGCCCTGGGGGATATAAAGCAAAGTAAGATAAAGGCTCAGCTTTGAACAGAATCAGAATAAAAAACAGGGGGTCCCAATAAGAAGGTGATAAATGCTGTGTGGTTTGGGCAGATTTTGGGTAGATCTCACTGAGAAGGGGACACCTTGGACTTTGATGCAGAATCTGAGGATGAAATAGGTGTTTGTTGTTGTTTTTTATTTGGCTGTGTCTGGTCTTATCTGCAGCATGAGGGATCTAGTTCCCCAACCAGGGATTGAGCCCAAGTCCCTACATTGGGAGCATGGAGTCTTAGCCACTGGGCTGCCAGGGAAGTTCCTGGAGTAAGATTTTGATGGGTAGAGAGAAGTGGGCTCAGGTGTGTTGCTGAAAGTGGAAGGTGAATGAGGGGAAGAGAGTTATAATAGGGCAAGGTATTTATTACACCAAGGGGCCCTTCATGTGGAAAGAAGGGCTCATACAGGACAGTGATGGGAGATAGGATGAGAAGGGTGGGCTTAAAATCCTAAGTTATCAACTCAGTGGCCCCAAGCCCATTGCAATATGGTAGTCATGCAGGGTGGAGAAGGAAATGGCAACCCACTCCGTGTTCTTGCCTGGAGAATCCCAGGGACGGGGGAGCCTGGTGGGCTGCAGTCCATGGGGTCGCAAAGAGTCGGACACGACTGAAGCGACTTGGCGGCAGCAGCAGTCATGCAGGGACATGCATCCATGTGAAGCTGGATTGTTATGTTGGAGTTGGGAGAGGGAGGTGAAGTTTTTATGCTGCTGACTTAGCCTACTTGGTCAGAGATTCAACACATCCCCTTTCAAAGGTGGCCTGAGGATAGGATGGGTCCCCATACTTAGTGATGGGCTTCCATGGTGATAGTGGTAAAGAGCCTGCCTGCCAATGCAGGAGATATAAGAGACTCAAGTTCAGTTCCTGAGTCAGGAAGAGCCCCTGGAGGAGGGCATGGCTACCCTCTCCAGTATTCTTGCCTGGAGAATCCCAAAGACAGAGGAGCCTGGCGGGCTACATCCATAGGGTCGCAAAGAGTCAGACACGACTGAAGCGACTTAGCACACGCACAGCACAGCCATACTTAGTGACATGATTACCTCTGGCCCCCTCTTTTGTAGACACTTTTCCTCAGCCACTTTTTTTTCAACTGAACTGTAACTTACTTTTAGTCAAATGTACTGCCTTTGGTGTGCACTTCTATGAGTTTTGACAAATCGCATAACCAGCAACAGAATTAAACACGAACAGTTCTGCCACCCCACATGCCCCTGTGCGCCTCCGTGTCAGCCTCTGCCGTCACCTCTGGCCCCTGGCAACCACTGATTTGTGTTTGTGGGGTGTTGCTGTCCTTGAAGTTTTTTCATCAACATTGCATGAATTCATAGTCCTTCCTTTGCACGGTCACACCCCGTTTGGTTGACTTCTGCTCGCCATGGTTCATGCTTCTAAGCTCAGAGTTTAATTTCGTACTTCTCGCACGATTTGATATTTCACCCTGCTTTCCCCAGCCTCCCCGATCCTGGCCTCCACCCCTTGGAGAGTCCCCTGTCTGTCTCCTCCCCTCCACAGGGAAACTTTTTAAGGATCTTCAACACTGCCCCCTCCCTCCACGTCCTCACCTCCTACGTCCTTGCCTCATGCAATCTGGCCTCCACTCCCACCTCCCTCAGTCAGACGCTCTTGCCAAGCACACCTCCTTGTTGATCCATCCCAGGAGTGCTTCCCAGTCTCTGTCTACTTTGGCGTCTCTGCAGGACCTGACGGTGGTGACCGTCTCCTCCCCCGAGCATCCCTCTTCCTTTGTGTAGTAGCTCTGAACTCTTCCGGGTTGCTCCCTGCCTCTCTGGCGTGTCCTCACCTCACAAGTGAGCTCATTCCCTTCACCCTTTGCTTATGTGCTGGCGCTGCCCAGGTGAGACCTACACCTTCTACTCTTTCTACAGGTTTCCTCTGAGCTGTGTCACTTGGGTCACATTATAACAGATGCCTGCAACTCTGTTTCTGATCTTTCACAAGAGCTTCAGACCAACTGTTACACCCCTTTGGACGTCCTGTAGGTGCCTTGGACTAAATATGCCCCAAACTCACCATCCAACCCCACCCACCATGAAACCACGTGCTGGCTGGAAAGCTCAAGATGGCCTTTGGCTATTCCTTGCCCTCATCCTTCCTGTGTTATTGCTTTCCAGGTTCTATTGATGGCGCGTCTTCAATATCTCCAGATATGCTTCCTTCCTGAGGCAACCAGCCTCATCCAGACCACTATCCTCTCTTGCCTGCTCTATTAGAGTAACTTCTCATTTCCAATTTTACTTGGAATCTCCATATTGCAATCAAAGCCATTGTCTAAAACTAATATTATCACATGTAATTCCCTTGTCCAAAGCATATCAGTGTTTTTTTAGAGCCACATTCAAACTTTGTAATATGTGACATGAAGCCCGTCACCATCTGAGCCTTGTTTTATCTCTTCATTCATTCATTCAACATGCTGTTGATAACCTTTTGTATGGCAGGCTCTGTTAGTTCCTTGGGAGTGGTTAGAAAATTGACCAACACCTCTGCTCTCATGGTGATTGTGTGTCGCAAATGAATTACATGGGGAGGTGACAGGGGCATGGAAAAAGGAAGAGAAGAAACAGCTGGGGGGCGGGTACTTCAGGAGGTAGAGTAACACACAGCTTGTGATTTTAAATGAAGAGTGGGGATTGCTGACTTGACAGAGGGACATCTGAGAAGAGTTTTGAATGAAGTGAGGAAGTTAGCTATGAGGAGGTTTGGGTGGAGGTTGCATTCCAGGCCGAGGGCAAAGACCCTAACATGGGAATGCATCTGGTATGCATACGGAGCGGAAAGGAGGCCAGGGTGTGGGGTGGGGGGCGCGTCAGTGCCACCGGGGAAACAGATGTACAGGATCAGTGCAGGTCATTGTAAGGACTTGGGCTTTTACTCTGAAGGAAATGAGGAGCCATCAGACGTATTTGAGCAGAGGGCTGCCTGTGGCTAAGATGGAAGAGGAGCATTCTGGATGCTGACTGCGAGGCTGAGAGCAGATGGTGTGGGGCCGGGGGCCAGGGACAGAGACAAGTGGGGGAGCTGTTCCAAGATTCCAGCTCCACTTTTCCCTACCTCCCCCAAGCTCTGAGTTCAAGCCACACCCAGTGGACTTCTCTCTTCAGATGGGCCATGGGTGCCCTTGTATCTCAGCCCCTGCTTGTCCTGTTCTTCCTCCTAGAAGGCCCCTTGCATGACCCCCATCCCTTATACTCTTTGCTTGGTTCTTTAGTTGTTGTTCAGTCAGCAGATCACGTCTGACTCTTTGTGATTCCATGGGCTTCGGCACGCCAGGCCTCCCTGTCCCTCACTAGCTTCTGGAGTCTGCCCAAGTTCATGTCCATTCACTCAGTGATGCCATCCAACCATCTCGTCTTTGTCGCCCTCTTCTCCTTCTGCCCTCAACCTTTCGCAGTCTTATTTTGTCCCGCTTGGATGTCAGTGCTTTCAGGACTTCTTCCAAAACTGAAGACAGAGTCCCCTGCTTTGTTGCAACAGCATCCGCTTTACCAGATGTCAGAGCTCTGGCCCCAGGGAACGGTGCTTGCCCGCTTGCATCTCTCTCTCTTCCACTGGTCGGGAAGCTTCACGAGGGTGGGGCCCGTGTTTCCTACATCCTCTCCACACCTGGCTCCAGTGAGTGCCCCCGTAACCGTGCTGTGGCCGAATCCCCAGGTCTGTGAGTGGCGGCCCCCTGAAGAGCTGAAGCGGCTTCTCGACTTGGAGCTGAGGGACGCGGGAGAGCCGCACCACCGGCTGCTGCAGCGCTGCCAGGACGTCATACGCTACAGCGTCAAGACCAGTAAGAGCTCCCCGCTTCATCTGTGCCGCAGACAGTTCTTACGTTTTCTTTAGCATGTGCTTATCCCATAGTCGGGGCGTGACCGGTGGCTCAGCAGTAAAGAATCTACCTGCAGTGCAGGAGACATGAGAGATGTGGGCTCGATCCCTCATGGGGTTGGGAAGAGGGTTGGGAAGACCCCCTGGAGGAGGGCATGGCAACCCACTCCAGTACTCTTGCCTGGAGAATCCCATGGACAGAGGAGCCTGGCGAGTTACAGTCCATGGGGCCGCAAAGAATCTGACATAGTAGAAGCGACTTAGCACACACAGACCTCATAGTAAAGCTGGCTGTCAGATTCTTTATGGGTGAGAAACCTGGATGAAAAATAGTGCTTCTGAGGTTTTAACAGTGGTTCCTCTAATCCCTAGTACAGATGTGTTGTCAGGGCCAAAGATAGGTTGATAGAAAAACTGATGGTGTTAAGCAGTCTTATATAAATACTGTCTGCTCCTCGGCAATCCCCATCCTCCATTTATAACCAAGACCAGAAATTATGACTGCTACTTATCATTTCTTATGTTGGTGCCACCTGACAAATGGTAGTTTGATTATAGAATTGGTGAGGATTTTAAATCTTGACCTCCCAGAATATCGCCCCTCAACATGTTCCAGAGACTGCCTTCCTATAAACAGGGATAGATTTATTTGAAGAGTATTCTTAGAGTTGGCAAGAACCAAGTTATTTTATCCCATCTACCAGGATCAAGAGATAAAAACCTTTCAGAAGGTACAATAATGCTTAACCACTGTGATCTTTTGTAAATGCAGCAACATGATATTTGTTTTGTGCTTAAGTCCTACTCTGACTGACTGCTAATATTCTATACACCCAGTGAATAAGTTTCAGAAGTAGGGGAAAAACTTTCCAGAATATGCATTTCTCAGTGTGATGTAAAGGTAATCTAGTACTTAAGACCATACAGGCATTATGCTTTGTGAGTTCTGACACTGAACTAAATTTAGTGGAAAGAACATAATAAAATCCTGGCTAAAAATAATTGGTTTATATTCCCTTAGGAAAGTCTGGTGAATGTATCAAAAACCCAGTTAGCATTTCAAAAGCAGAGATACATATCTCATTATTATAGTGCATGTCAGAAGCACAGAATGACATTTAGTGCAGTAGATTTTTCAGTTTACTGGATATTTTCCATAATGTTACCATGGAAATCAATCATAAATTAACACGGAACTAAAAAAAAACTTATTAAAATTACTTGTAGCAATGTCGGGTTTCCTTTGCCAGATTAGAGGAAGTTTGCCATGTTTTATACGAAAAGACATTTTCTTTTGAGCCTCTTGTTTTTCACTGAACTAGTTTAAAGAGAGAGAGAGAAAAAAAAAAAAAAACAAAAACACCAAATGCTTTGAGTTGCTGTGAGAGGTCACTAACATGGTTCCCAAATACCCACATTTCTAAATAGGCCCCCTGCCTCTTTATTCTTCATCATGCTGGGCTTCTTATGATTGAGAATGTCAAGCCAGCTCTTAGCCTGGAGTCTGGTGTGAATATTCACACTGTGTAAAGCCAAGAACCTTTATGAGACCTTTTATAGGAGGGAAAAAATAGAAAGTTGGAACTAAAGTTTTTCAAGTCTTAAAGGCAAGTGCCTTTGAAGCCCGTTGAATCAGAAAGTTTATGTAAGCTGCACGATGACTCACATCTTACTCCATAGACAGGATGCCAGCTGCACTATAAAAAACGGTCCAATCTGAAAAATTAAAAGGCCACTCACTGCCAAGAGCCTGAAGTGAACCCTGTCAGTAAGTGAAATGTGTTCAAATTAGGGAAATTGACATGGATAATTTCAGAAGGTAAATGTAGCCACAGGCTTTTTGATATGTGGACAGATTGCTCAAATAATCCCTTTCTCAGGGTTCCGGTTTGGGTCTGGGTTGTATTTAAAAGGAAACAGGTAGGACTTCCCTGGTGATACAGCAGATAGGAATCTGCCTGCCAATGCAGGGGATACAAGTTCGATCCCTGGTTTGGGAAGATCCCACATGCTGTGAAGCAACTAAGCCCATGCGTTACAGCTGCAGAGCCTGTACACCTGAGCCTGTGTTTCACAAAGGACGCCCCTGCAGAGGGAAGCCTGTGCACCAACTAGAGAGGACCACACCCCTGGCCACAACTAGAGAAAGCTTATGTGCAGCAACAGACCCACTGCAGCCAAAAAATAAACAAACAAATAAAAATTATTAAAAGAAAATGAAATAAGTAAACCAAAGTTCTCAAAAAAGTGCTCAAGTTTTGCTTAGAAACGTTGTTCAGTAGAAAGGCTTATGAGATGGATCTTCAACATTTGGTTCCCTTGTACATGACTAAGATTTAAATTTTTTTTTAATTGAGATATGATGTGCATTCCCTAAAGTGGACAAATCTCAGGTGCTCAACTTAGTGAATTTGTACATATCTGCATGTAAGTGACCATCACTCATATCAAGGTATAGACCATTTCTGGGACTCCAGAGGCTCCTTAAGCCTGGTGCTAATCAATGTCTCCATGCCAGAGGTACCCAGAATTCTCACCTCTGTCAGCATCAGTCAGCTTTGCCCAGATTGAGCATCATGTAACTGGAGTCGTGTACTGTACGCCCTCTGTATCCAACTGCTTTTATTGTCTGAAGAATTCACTTTTGTTACTGCTGTATCAATAGTTTTCTTGCCTTTTTATTGCTGTGTGGATTAATATTCTGCTTCAATTTACAGACCATCCAAGATTTTTCAACCAGTTATATGCTGGACTTGATTATTACTCTTTGGTGGCCAGATTTATGACAGAAGCATTAAACCCAAGTGTGTAAGTACATTTTACTGGAATTTTACACTGAATATGGATTAGAGATTTTGCTAAGTAGATGAAGTTTTATTTCATGAACTTCTTTTTAATTGTTTCATTTGTACAGTGTCATCATAAATAATGGAAGCATCTTATGACACTTAGCAGTATTTAAAGAGCAGTTTGATCTGATAGTGCTACTGTGAGATGGTTAAGGCAGGAATTCTCTCCACTTAACAGATGAGAAAATCGATTAAGCAACTTTTCATTTATTCCTGCATGAAAAGCCATATCTGGGCTAAGGCGCTGGAGAGAGTCTTTGTGTAAAAGCAGATGTTGGCTTTGCCTTCATGAAGCAAATAGTCTAGATATAAAGATGTTGCATGCAAATTGATCCAAATGATCTGCACAGATTAATCTCATATTTTCAAATGAAGGAGAGGTACATGATGCTATAAATATATATGGGACAATTTTTCCTAGTTGTGCACTCAGGGAAGTCTTCTCTAAGCAGGTGACAGCTAAGAGGTGGAGAATGAGTGGAGGTTAGCTAGGTGAAAAGAGGAGGAAACAGCACGTACAAAAGCCTTGTGGCAGGAGACAGCCTGACACACGCTACAAACTGACAGGCGGGGTGGGGAAGCTGAGAAAACTGTGAGGGGTGTCGGGATGAGATTGGAGCCAGATACGGGGGCCCAGTGGGCCAGGTTCATGAGTCATTCTAAGTGCAATGAAAAGCCCGTGAAGATTTCCAAATCACTAAGTGACATTTGCTTATTGAGAAGATCACTGGAAATATAGAAAGTGGATTAGAAGGGACCTGTTAGGATGGCATTGCCTTAGTCAGGTGAGAGATGATAGTTGCTTGGATTTAGAGAGAAGTGGTAGGAATAGAAAAAAATGTGTTTGGAAGATAAAACAGAAAAGCCTGGATAATATACTGGATCTTGGAAATGGGAACAGGAGGGAAGTTTATAAGCTGATGCCTAGGTTTCTGGCTTTAATAGTTGGGCTGATGGTCGTGTCAGTCATTGAGATGACAATTTTCAAGTATACAGTGGAAAAAGCAAGAGTAGTAATTCAGTTTTCTTTCTTTCTTTCTAGTAATTCAGTTTTCAATTGTGAGCATTTGTGTTTGCAGTAATTTCAAAATATCTAAGGCTATGCTTTTGAAGAGTTGAGATATACATGGGCCTGGAATCCTGGTATTTTTATGAAATTATAAATTTAGGTGTTATTGGTCATGGATGAGATTCCTTAAGTCAGGCTTCCCAACTCCTTCTGCTCTTTGACTCAACCTGGGAGCTTTAAAAAAAATATTAAAGGAAAATACCACCCCCCCACCCAACCAATAAAAATCCCAACAGAGACCAAGTAAATCTGAATTTCTCTCAGTGTGTCCCAGGCACTGATACATAGTCCAATAAGTGATTTTAATGAGCAGGATGGAGACACGTTCAATAATATTAAACCAGGAGTGGGAGAAGCACCGCCTGCAGGACAGAACATGGAGGGAGGCGAGCAGAGGGCTCAGCCTGGCCTTGAGGACATCTGACATTCCCTGGTCGGGAGGCGCAGGCCCACCTGCAGTGGAGGGAGAAGGAGGAGAAAGTCCAGGGAAGTCTGGGGGCCATGGAGGAGAGTGTGTCCAGAGTCCCGTGTTGTTGAGTGTTTAAGACAAAGACTGACAAATATCCCCTGGATTAACAACCTGGGTGTCATGGGTGACTTCCGTCAGATGATTTTTTGTAGAATATTCAAGACAGATACCAGGTTACAATGGGTAGAAGAGATAAGTGGTAGGAAAGATAGTAAAATTACACAATTCGTGACCCTTTCCTTGTAAGTCCTGGGATTTTTCTAACTCCTCATCTGGGTTCTTTTACTGAAATATTTAGAGGCTTTTGAAGTATTAAATTGCTGAACAGGCCCCTCAAAATCTCACTAAGCCATGAGCACATTCTGTATCACCCCCTCCTCCACCTCCAGGTTTATAGTTGAGCTAGTTTCCAAAGCAGAGAAGGCAATGGCACCCCACTCCAGTACTCTTGCCTGGAAAATCCCGTGGACGGAGGAGCCTGGTAGGCTGCAGTCCATGGG